>NC_090395.1:9870402-10170610 GCF_036365525.1 Heterodontus francisci | reverse complement strand
CAGAGAGTGATAGAGAGTGTCTGAGAGTGTCTGAGAGTGTCAGGGAGTGTCTGAGAGTGTCAGAGAGTGTCAGTCAGTATAAGTGAGTGATAGAGAGTGTCAAAGTGTGTCAGAGAGTGTCTGAGAGTGTCAGAGAGTGTCAGAGAGTGTCTGAGAGTGTCTGAGTGTGTCGCAGGGTTATACAGAGTGAGAGAGAATGTCAGAGAGTGATAGAGAGTGTCTGAGAGTGTCAGAGAGTGATCGAGAGTGTCTGAGAGTGTCAGCGAGTTTCTGAGAGCGATAGAGATTGTCAGAGAATGTCAGAGAGTGGTAGAGAGTGATAGAGAGTGTCTGAGAGTGTCAGAGAGTGATAGAGAGTGTCTGAGAGTGTCAGAGAGTGTCTGAGAGTGCTAGAGATTGTCAGAGAATGTCAGAGAGAGACAGAGAGAGTCTGAGAGTGTCAGAGAGTGACACAGAGTGTCAGAGAGTGATAGAGAGTGTCAGAGAGTGTCAGAGAATGTCAGAGAGTGTCAGAGAGTGTCAGAGAGTGTCAGTGAGAGATTGAGAGTCATTGAGAATGTCTGAGAGTGTCTGAGAGTGTCAGAGAGTGATTGAGAGTGTCAGAGAATGATTGAGAGTGTCAGAGAGTGATATAGAGTGTCAGAGAGTGATGCAGAGGTCAGAGAGTGTCATCGAGAGATAGAGAGCATCGGAGAGTGTCAGAGAGTGTCAGAGAGTGATAGAGAGTGTCAGAGATTGATTGAGAGTATCAGAGAGTGTCAGAGAGTGATAGAGAGTGTCTGAGAGTGTCAGAGTGTGTCAGAGATTGATCGAGTGTGTCAGAGAGTGTCAGAGAGTGATTGAGAGCCATTGAGAATGTCTGAGTGTGTCTGTGAGTGTCAGAGAGTGATTGAGAGTGTCAGACAGTGATTGAGAGTGTCTGAGAGTGTCAGAGAGAGATAGAGAGTGGTATAGAGCGTCTGAGAGTGATTGAGAGTCTCCAAGAGCGTCAGAGAGTGTCAGAGATTGAAAGAGAGTGTCTGAGAATGACAGAGACTGATAGAGAGTGTCAGAGAGTGTCAGAGAGTGTCAGAGAGTGTCAGAGATTGATTGAGATTGTCAGAGAGTGTCAGAGAGTGACCGAGAGTGATAGAGAGTGTCTGAGAGTGTCAGAGAGTGTCAGTGCGTGATTGAGAGTGTCTGAGAGTGTCAGAGAGTGATTGAGAGTGTCTGAGAGTGTCAGAGAGTTTCAGAGAGTGAAAGAGAGTGTCAGAAAGTGTCAGAGCTTGTCAGAGAGTGATAGAGAGACTCAGAGATTGTCAGAGAGTGATAGGGAGTGTCTGAGATGTCAGAGAGTGTCAGAGAGTTTCAGAGAGTGAAAGAGAGTGTCAGAGAGTATCAGAGCTTCTCAGATAGTGATAGACAGAGTCAGAGAGTGTCAGAGAGTGATAGGGAGTGTCTGAGAGTGTCAGAGAGTGTCAGAGTGTTTCAGAGAGTGAAAGAGAGTGTCAGAGAGTGTCAGAGAGTTTCAGAGCTTGTCAGAGAGTGATAGATAGAGTCAGAGAGTGTCAGAGAGGGATAGGGAGTGTCAGAGAATGTCAGAGAGTGATAGAGAGTGTCAGAGAGTGTCAGAGAGTGGTGGAGAGTTTCTGAGAGTGTCAGAGAGTGGTAGAGAGTGATAGAGAGTGTCTGAGAGTGTCAGAGAGAGACCGAGAGTGTCAGAGAGTGATAGAGAGTGATGAAGAGAGTCTGAGAGTGTCAGAGAGTGTCTGAGAGTGTCAGAGAGAGTCAACGAGTGCCTGAGAGTGATAGAGATTGTCTGAGAATGTCAGAGAGTGGTCGAGAGTGATAGAGAGTGTCTGAGAGTGTCAGAGAGTGTCAGAGAGTGATAGAGGGTGATAGAGAGAGTGAGAGATTGTCAGAGAGTGTCAGAGAGTGATAGAGAGTGTCTGAGAGCGTCAGAGAGTGATACTGTGTGTCAGAGAGTGATAGAGGTTGTATGAGTGTTTTAGAGAGTAATAGGGAGTGTCTGATAGTGTCAGAGAGTGATTGAGAGTGTCAGAGAGTGTCAGAGAGTGTCATAGAAAGTCAGTTTGTGACAGAAATTGTCAGAGAGTGATAGAGAGTGTCTGAGTGCGTCTGAGAGTGTCAGAGTGTGGCAGAGAGTGATAGAGAGATTGAGAGATTGTCAGAGAGTGTCGGAGAGTGATCGAGAGTGTCTGAGAGTGTCAGTGATTGTCAGAGAGTGATAGAGAGTGTCTGAGAGCGTCCGAGAGTGATACTGTGTGTCAGAGAGTGATAGAGAGTGTATGAGCGTTTCAGAAAGTAATAGGGAGTGTCTGATAGTGTCAGAGAGTGATTGAGAGTGATTGAGAGTGTCAGAGCTTGTCAGAGAGTGATAGAGAGAGTCAGAGAGTGTCAGAGAGTGATAGGGACTGTCTTAGAGTTTCAGAGAGTGATTCAGAGTGTCAGAGAGTGTCAGAGAGTGATAGAGAGTGTCTGAGAGTGTCAGAGAGTGTCAGAGAGTGATTGAGAGTGTCAGAGAGTGATTGAGAGTGATAGAGATTGTCTGAGAGTGTCAGAGAGTGATTGAGAGTGTCAGAGAGTGATTGAGAGTGTCAGAGAGTGTCTGAGTGTCTCAGAGAGTGATTGAGAGTGTCAGAGAGTGATTGAGAGTAATTGAGAATGTCTGAGAGTGTCTGAGAGTGTCAGAGAGTGATTGAGAGTGTCTGAGAGTGGCAGAGAGTGTCTGAGAGTGTCACAGAGTGATACAGATTGTCAGAGAGTGATAGAGAGTGTCAGAGAATGTCAGAGAGTGATAGAGAGTGTCAGAGAATGTCAGAGAGTGATTGAGAGTGTCTGACAGTGCCAGAGAGTGATATAGAGTGTCAGAGAGTGATGCAGCGTGTCAGAGAGTGATAGAGAGTGTCAGAGAGTGTCATAGAGAGATAGAGAGCATCGGAGAGTGTCAGAGTGTGTCAGAGAGTGATAGAGAGTGTCAGAGAGTGTCAGAGAGTGATATAGAGTGTCAGAGAATGTCAGAGAGTGTCAGAGAGTGTCAGAGAGTGAATTAGAGTGTCTGAGAGTGTCAGAGAGTGAGTGAGAGTGTCTGAGAGTGTCTGAGAGTGTCAGAGATTGATATAGAGTGTCAGAGAGTGATATAGAGTGTCAGAGAGTGATGAAGAGTGTCTGAGAGTGTCAGAGAGTGTCTGAGAGTGTCAGAGAGAGTCAACGAGTGCCTGAGAGTGATAGAAATTGTCTGAGAATGTCACAGAGTGGTAGAGAGTGATAGAGAGTGTCTGAGAGTGTCAGAGAGTGATAGAGAGTGATAGAGAGTGTCTGAGATTGTCAGAGAGTGTCAGAGAATGTCAGAGAGTGACAGGGAGTGTCAGAGAATGATAGAGTGTGTCTGAGTGCGTCTGAGATTGTCAGAGAGTGTCAGAGAGTGATAGAGAGAGTCAGAGAGTGTCAGAGAGTGTCAGAGAGTGATCGAGAGTGTCTGAGAGTGTCAGTGATTGTCATAGAGTGATCGAGAGTGTCTGAGAGTGTCAGTGATTGTCAGAGAGTGATAGAGATTGTCTGAGCGTTTCAGAGTGTGATAGGGAATGTCTGAGAGTGTCAGAGAGTGATTCAGAGTGTCAGAGAGTGTCAGAGAGTTATAGAGAGTGTCTGAGAGTGTCAGAGAGTGTCAGAGAGTGATTGAGATTGTCAGATAGTGATTGAGAGTGATAGAGAGTGTCTGAGAGTGTCTGAGTGTGTCAGAGAGTGTCAGAGAGTGATTGAGAGTAATTGAGAATGTCTGAGAGTGTCTGAGAGTGTCAGAGAGTGATTGAGAGTGTCTGAGAGTGTCAGAGAGTGTCAGAGAGTGATTCAGAGTAATTGAGAATGTCTGAGAGTGTCAGAGAGTGATTGAGAGTGTCAGAGAGTGATTGAGAGTGTCTGAGAGTGTCAGAGAGTGTCTGAGAGTGTCACAGAGTGATACAGAGTGTCAGAGAGTGATAGAGAGTGTCAGAGAATGTCAGAGAGTGATAGAGAGTGTCAGAGAGTGCCAGAGAGTGATATAGAGTGTCAGAGAGTGATGCAGAGTGTCACAGAGTGATAGAGAGTGTCAGAGAGTGTCATAGAGAGATAGAGAGCATCGGAGAGTGTCAGAGAGTGTCAGAGAGTGATAGAGAGTGTCAGAGAGTGATAGGGACTGTCTTAGAGTTTCAGAGAGTGATTCAGAGTGTCAGAGAGTGTCAGAGAGTGATAGAGAGTGTCTGAGAGTGTCAGAGAGTGTCAGAGAGTGATTGAGAGTGTCAGAGAGTGATTGAGAGTGATAGAGATTGTCTGAGAGTGTCAGAGAGTGATTGAGAGTGTCAGAGAGTGATTGAGAGTGTCAGAGAGTGTCTGAGTGTCTCAGAGAGTGATTGAGAGTGTCAGAGAGTGATTGAGAGTAATTGAGAATGTCTGAGAGTGTCTGAGAGTGTCAGAGAGTGATTGAGAGTGTCTGAGAGTGGCAGAGAGTGTCTGAGAGTGTCACAGAGTGATACAGATTGTCAGAGAGTGATAGAGAGTGTCAGAGAATGTCAGAGAGTGATAGAGAGTGTCAGAGAATGTCAGAGAGTGATTGAGAGTGTCTGACAGTGCCAGAGAGTGATATAGAGTGTCAGAGAGTGATGCAGCGTGTCAGAGAGTGATAGAGAGTGTCAGAGAGTGTCATAGAGAGATAGAGAGCATCGGAGAGTGTCAGAGTGTGTCAGAGAGTGATAGAGAGTGATTGAGAGTAATTGAGAATGTCTGAGAGTGTCTGAGAGTGTCAGAGAGTGATTGAGAGTGTCTGAGAGTGTCAGAGAGTGTCAGAGAGTGATTCAGAGTAATTGAGAATGTCTGAGAGTGTCAGAGAGTGATTGAGAGTGTCAGAGAGTGATTGAGAGTGTCTGAGAGTGTCAGAGAGTGTCTGAGAGTGTCACAGAGTGATACAGAGTGTCAGAGAGTGATAGAGAGTGTCAGAGAATGTCAGAGAGTGATAGAGAGTGTCAGAGAGTGCCAGAGAGTGATATAGAGTGTCAGAGAGTGATGCAGAGTGTCACAGAGTGATAGAGAGTGTCAGAGAGTGTCATAGAGAGATAGAGAGCATCGGAGAGTGTCAGAGAGTGTCAGAGAGTGATAGAGAGTGTCAGAGAGTGATAGGGACTGTCTTAGAGTTTCAGAGAGTGATTCAGAGTGTCAGAGAGTGTCAGAGAGTGATAGAGAGTGTCTGAGAGTGTCAGAGAGTGTCAGAGAGTGATTGAGAGTGTCAGAGAGTGATTGAGAGTGATAGAGATTGTCTGAGAGTGTCAGAGAGTGATTGAGAGTGTCAGAGAGTGATTGAGAGTGTCAGAGAGTGTCTGAGTGTCTCAGAGAGTGATTGAGAGTGTCAGAGAGTGATTGAGAGTAATTGAGAATGTCTGAGAGTGTCTGAGAGTGTCAGAGAGTGATTGAGAGTGTCTGAGAGTGGCAGAGAGTGTCTGAGAGTGTCACAGAGTGATACAGATTGTCAGAGAGTGATAGAGAGTGTCAGAGAATGTCAGAGAGTGATAGAGAGTGTCAGAGAATGTCAGAGAGTGATTGAGAGTGTCTGACAGTGCCAGAGAGTGATATAGAGTGTCAGAGAGTGATGCAGCGTGTCAGAGAGTGATAGAGAGTGTCAGAGAGTGTCATAGAGAGATAGAGAGCATCGGAGAGTGTCAGAGTGTGTCAGAGAGTGATAGAGAGTGTCAGAGAGTGTCAGAGAGTGATATAGAGTGTCAGAGAATGTCAGAGAGTGTCAGAGAGTGTCAGAGAGTGAATTAGAGTGTCTGAGAGTGTCAGAGAGTGAGTGAGAGTGTCTGAGAGTGTCTGAGAGTGTCAGAGATTGATATAGAGTGTCAGAGAGTGATATAGAGTGTCAGAGAGTGATGAAGAGTGTCTGAGAGTGTCAGAGAGTGTCTGAGAGTGTCAGAGAGAGTCAACGAGTGCCTGAGAGTGATAGAAATTGTCTGAGAATGTCACAGAGTGGTAGAGAGTGATAGAGAGTGTCTGAGAGTGTCAGAGAGTGATAGAGAGTGATAGAGAGTGTCTGAGATTGTCAGAGAGTGTCAGAGAATGTCAGAGAGTGACAGGGAGTGTCAGAGAATGATAGAGTGTGTCTGAGTGCGTCTGAGATTGTCAGAGAGTGTCAGAGAGTGATAGAGAGAGTCAGAGAGTGTCAGAGAGTGTCAGAGAGTGATCGAGAGTGTCTGAGAGTGTCAGTGATTG
This sequence comes from Heterodontus francisci, assembly GCF_036365525.1. Taxonomy (NCBI): domain Eukaryota; kingdom Metazoa; phylum Chordata; class Chondrichthyes; order Heterodontiformes; family Heterodontidae; genus Heterodontus; species Heterodontus francisci. The sequence continues at coordinate 10,164,373 of NC_090395.1, read as the reverse complement.
TCATAGAGTGATCGAGAGTGTCTGAGAGTGTCAGTGATTGTCAGAGAGTGATAGAGATTGTCTGAGCGTTTCAGAGTGTGATAGGGAATGTCTGAGAGTGTCAGAGAGTGATTCAGAGTGTCAGAGAGTGTCAGAGAGTTATAGAGAGTGTCTGAGAGTGTCAGAGAGTGTCAGAGAGTGATTGAGAGTGTCAGATAGTGATTGAGAGTGATAGAGAGTGTCTGAGAGTGTCTGAGTGTGTCAGAGAGTGTCAGAGAGTGATTGAGAGTAATTGAGAATGTCTGAGAGTGTCTGAGAGTGTCAGAGAGTGATTGAGAGTGTCTGAGAGTGTCAGAGAGTGTCAGAGAGTGATTCAGAGTAATTGAGAATGTCTGAGAGTGTCAGAGAGTGATTGAGAGTGTCAGAGAGTGATTGAGAGTGTCTGAGAGTGTCAGAGAGTGTCTGAGAGTGTCACAGAGTGATACAGAGTGTCAGAGAGTGATAGAGAGTGTCAGAGAATGTCAGAGAGTGATAGAGAGTGTCAGAGAGTGCCAGAGAGTGATATAGAGTGTCAGAGAGTGATGCAGAGTGTCACAGAGTGATAGAGAGTGTCAGAGAGTGTCATAGAGAGATAGAGAGCATCGGAGAGTGTCAGAGAGTGTCAGAGAGTGATAGAGAGTGTCAGAGAGTGTCAGAGAGTGATATGGAGTGTCAGAGAATGTCAGAGAGTGATTGAGAGTGTCTGAGAGTGTCAGAGAGTGTCTGAGAGTGTCACAGAGTGATACAGAGTGTCAGAGAGTATTAGAGAGTGTCAGAGAATGTCAGAGAGTGATAGAGAGTGTCAGAGAATGTCAGAGAGTGATTGAGAGTGTCTGAGAGTGCCAGAGATTGATATAGAGTGTCAGAGAGTGATGCAGAGTGTCAGAGAGTGATAGAGAGTGTCAGAGAGCGTCATAGAGAGATAGAGAGCATCGGAGAGTGTCAGAGAGTGATTGAGAATGTCTGAGAGTGTCTGAGAGTGTCAGAGAGTGTCAGCGAGTGTCAGAGAGTGATAGAGATTGTCAGAGAATGTCAGAGAGTGGTAGAGAGAGATAGAGTGTGTCAGAGAGTGACCGAGATTGATAGAGAGTGTCAGAAAGTTGCAGAGAGCGTCCGAGCTTGTCAGAGAGTGACAGAGAGAGTCAAGAGTGTCAGAGAGTGATAGGCAGTGTGTGAGAGTGTCAGAGAGTGATTGAGAGTGTCAGAGAGCGTCAGAGAGTGATAGAGAATGTCTGAGAGTGTCAGAGAGTGATTGAGAGTGTCAGAGAGTGTCAGAGAATGTCAGAGAGTGATAGCGAGTGTCTGAGAGTGTCAGAGAGTGATAGAGAGTGTCTGAGAGTGTCCAAGAGTGTCAGGGAGTGTCTGAGAGAGTCTGAGAGTGATGGAGAGTGTCTGAGTGTATCAGAGAGTGTCTGAGAGTGTCAGAGAATGTCAGCGAGTGTCTGAGAGTGATAGAGATTGTCAGAGAATGTCAGAGAGTTGTAGAGAGTGATAGAGAGTGTCTGAGAGTGCCAGAGAGTGATAGAGAGTTTCTGAGAGTGTCTGAGAGTGTCAGGGAGTGTCTGAGAGTGTCTGAGACTGTCTGAGAGTGATAGAGAGTGTCTGAGAATGTCACATAGTGTCAGCGAGTGTCTGAGAGTGATAGAGAGTGCCTGAGAGTATCAGAGAGTGTCCGAGAGTGTCAGAGAATGTCAGCGAGTGTCTGAGAGTGAAAGAGATTGTCAGAGAATGTCAGAGAGTGGCAGAGAGTGTCTGAGAGTGTCAGAGAGTGTCAGAGAGTGATTGAGAGTGTCTGAAAGTGTCAGAGAGTGTCAGAGAGTGATTGAGAGTGATTGAGAATGTCTGAGAATGTCTAAGAGTGTCTGAGACTGTCAGAGAAGGACAGAGAGTGATAGACAGTGTCAGAGAGTGATAGAGAGTGTCTGAGAGTGTCAGAGAGTGTCAGAGAGTGTCAGAGAATGTCAGAGAGTGTCAGAGAGAGTCAGAGAGTGTCAGAGAGTGATAGAGAGTGTCAGAGAGTGATTGACAGTGATAGAGAATGTCAGAGAAGTTCAGAGCGTGATCGAGAGTGTCAGAGAGTGATAGAGAGTGTCTGAGAGTGTCTGAGAGTGTCAGGGAGTGTCTGAGATTGTCAGAGAGTGTCAGTCAGTATAAGTGAGTGATAGAGAGTGTCAAAGTGTGTCAGAGAGTGTCTGAGAGTGTCAGAGAGTGTCAGAGAGTGTCTGAGAGTGCCAGAGAGTGTCAGAGAGTGTCAGAGAGTGATCGAGAGTATCTGAGAGTGTCAGCGAGTTTCTGAGAGCGATAGAGATTGTCAGAGAATGTCAGAGAGTGGTAGAGAGTGATAGAGAGTGTCTGAGAGTGTCAGAGAGTGATAGAGAGTGTCTGAGAGTGTCAGAGAGTGTCTGAGAGTGATAGAGATTGTCAGAGAATGTCAGAGAGAGACAGAGAGAGTCTGAGAGTGTCAGTGAGTGATACAGAGTGTCAGAGAGTGATAGAGAGTGTCAGAGAGTGTCAGAGAATGTCAGAGAGTGTCAGAGAGTGTCAGAGAGTGTCAGTGAGTGATTGAGAGTCATTGAGAATGTCTGAGAGTGTCTGAGAGTGTCAGAGAGTGATTGAGAGTGTCAGAGAATGATTGAGAGTGTCAGAGAGTGATATAGAGTGTCAGAGAGTGATGCAGAGTGTCAGAGAGTGTCATAGAGAGATAGAGAGCATCGGAGAGTGTCAGAGAGTGTCAGAGAGTGATAGAGAGTGTCAGAGATTGATTGAGAGTGTCTGAGAGTGTCAGAGAGAGATAGAGATGGTATAGAGTGTCTGAGAGTGATTGAGAGTGTCAAAGAGTGTCAGAGAGTGTCAGAGATTGATACAGAGTGTCTGAGAATGTCAGAGACTGATAGAGAGTGTCAGAGAGTGTCAGAGAGTGACCGAGAGTGATAGAGAGTGTCTGAGAGTGTCAGAGAGTGATTGAGATTGTCAGAGAGTGTCAGAGAGTGACCGAGAGTGATCGAGAGTGTCTGAGAGTGTCAGAGAGTGTCAGAGATTGATTGAGAGTATCAGAGTGTGTCAGAGAGTGTCAGCGAGTGATTGAGAGCCATTGAGAATGTCTGAGTGTGTCTGTGAGTGTCAGAGAGTGATTGAGAGTGTCAGAGAGTGATTGAGAGTGTCTGAGAGTGTCAGAGAGAGATAGAGAGAGATAGAGAGTGGTATAGAGTGTCTGAGAGTGATTGAGAGTGTCAAAGAGTGTCAGAGAGTGTCAGAGATTGATACAGAGTGTCTGAGAATGTCAGAGACTGATAGAGAGTGTCAGAGAGTGTCAGAGAGTGACCGAGAGTGATAGAGAGTGTCTGAGAGTGTCAGAGAGTGATTGAGATTGTCAGAGAGTGTCAGAGAGTGACCGAGAGTGATCGAGAGTGTCTGAGAGTGTCAGAGAGTGTCAGTGCGTGATTGAGAGTGTCTGAGAGTGTCAGAGAGTGATTGAGAATGTCTGAGAGTCTCAGAGAGTTTCAGAGAGTGAAAGAGAGTGTCAGAGCTTGTCAGAGAGTGATAGAGAGAGTCAGAGATTGTCAGAGCTTCTCAGATAGTGATAGACAGAGTCAGAGAGTGTCAGAGAGTGATAGGGAGTGTCTGAGAGTGTCAGAGAGTGTCAGTGTGTGGTGGAGAGTTTCTGAGATAGTCAGAGAGTGGTAGAGAGTGAAAGAGAGTGTCAGAGACTGTCAGAGCTTGTCAGAGAGTGATAGAGAGAGTCAGAGATAGTCAGAGAGTGATAGGGAGTGTCTGAGAGTGTCAGAGAGTGTCAGAGTGTTTCAGAGAGTGAAAGAGAGTGTCCGAGAGTGTCAGAGAGTTTCAGAGCTTGTCAGAGAGTGACAGAGACAGTCACAGAGTGTCAGAGAGGGATAGGGAGTGTCTGAGAGAGTCAGAGAGTGATAGAGAGTGTCAGAGAGTGTCAGAGAGTGGTGGAGAGTTTCTGAGAGTCTCAGAGAGTGGTAGAGAGTGATAGAGAGTGTCTGAGAGTGTCTGAGAGTGTCAGAGAGTGTCAGAGAGTGTCAGAGAGTGATGAAGAGTGTCTGAGAGTGTCAGAGAGTGTCTGAGAGTGTCAGAGAGAGTCAACGAGTGCCAGAGAGTGATAGAGATTGTCTGAGAATGTCAGAGAGTGGTCGAGAGTGATAGAGAGTGTCTGAGAGTGTCAGAGAGTGTCAGAGAGTGTCAGAGAGTGATAGAGAGTGATAGAGAGTGATAGAGAGTGTCTGAGAGTGTCAGAGAGTGTCTGAGAGTGTCAGAGAGAGTCAACGAGTGCCAGAGAGTGATAGAGATTGTCTGAGAATGTCAGAGAGTGGTCGAGAGTGATAGAGAGTGTCTGAGAGTGTCAGAGAGTGTCAGAGAGTGTCAGAGAGTGATAGAGAGTGATAGAGAGTGATAGATAGTGTCAGAGAGTTTCAGAGCTTGTCAGAGAGTGAGAGAGAGAGTCAGAGAGTGTCAGAGAGGGATAGGGAGTGTTTGAGAGTGTCAGAGAGTGACACAGAGTGTCACAGAGTGATAGAGAATGTCAGAGAGTGTCAGAGAATGTCAGAGAGTGTCAGAGAGTGTCAGAGAGTGTCAGTGAGAGATTGAGAGTCATTGAGAATGTCTGAGAGTGTCTGAGAGTGTCAGAGAGTGATTGAGAGTGTCAGAGAATGATTGAGAGTGTCAGAGAGTGATATAGAGTGTCAGAGAGTGATGCAGAGGTCAGAGAGTGTCATCGAGAGATAGAGAGCATCGGAGAGTGTCAGAGAGTGTCAGAGAGTGATAGAGAGTGTCAGAGATTGATTGAGAGTATCAGAGAGTGTCAGAGAGTGATAGAGAGTGTCTGAGAGTGTCAGAGTGTGTCAGAGATTGATTGAGAGTGTCAGAGAGTGTCAGAGAGTGATTGAGAGCCATTGAGAATGTCTGAGTGTGTCTGTGAGTGTCAGAGAGTGATTGAGAGTGTCAGAGAGTGATTGAGAGTGTCTGAGAGTGTCGGAGAGAGATAGAGAGTGGTATAGAGCGTCTGAGAGTGATGGAGAGTCTCCAAGAGCGTCAGAGAGTGTCAGAGATTGAAAGAGAGTGTCTGAGAATGTCAGAGACTGATAGAGAGTGTCAGAGAGTGTCAGAGAGTGTCAGAGAGTGTCAGAGATTGATTGAGATTGTCAGAGAGTGTCAGAGAGTGACCGAGAGTGATAGAGAGTGACTGAGAGTGTCAGAGAGCGTCAGTGCGTGATTGAGAGTGTCTGAGAGTGTCAGAGAGTGATTGAGAGTGTCTGAGAGTGTCAGAGAGTTTCAGAGAGTGAAAGAGAGTGTCAGAAAGTGTCAGAGCTTGTCAGAGAGTGATAGAGAGAGTCAGAGATTGTCAGAGAGTGATAGGGAGTGGCTGAGATGTCAGAGAGTGTCAGAGAGTTTCAGAGAGTGAAAGAGAGTGTCAGAGAGTATCAGAGCTTCTCAGATAGTGATAGACAGAGTCAGAGAGTGTCAGAGAGTGATAGGGAGTGTCTGAGAGTGTCAGAGAGTGTCAGAGTGTTTCAGAGAGTGAAAGAGAGTGTCAGAGAGTGTCAGAGAGTTTCAGAGCTTGTCAGAGAGTGATAGATAGAGTCAGAGAGTGTCAGAGAGGGATAGGGAGTGTCAGAGAATGTCAGAGAGTGATAGAGAGTGTCAGAGAGTGTCAGAGAGTGGTGGAGAGTTTCTGAGAGTGTCAGAGTGTGGTAGAGAGTGATAGAGAGTGTCTGGGAGTGTCAGAGAGTGATAGAGAGTGATAGAGAGTGTCTGAGAGTGTCAGAGAGAGACCGAGAGTGTCAGAGAGTGATAGAGAGTGATGAAGAGTGTCTGAGAGTGTCAGAGAGTGTCTGAGAGTGTCAGAGAGAGTCAACGAGTGCCTGAGAGTGATAGAGATTGTCTGAGAATGTCAGAGAGTGGTCGAGAGTGATAGAGAGTGTCTGAGAGTGTCAGAGAGTGTCAGAGAGTGATAGAGGGTGATAGAGAGAGTGAGAGATTGTCAGAGAGTGTCAGGGAGTGATAGAGAGTGTCTGAGAGCGTCAGAGAGTGATACTGTGTGTCAGAGAGTGATAGAGAGTGTATGAGTGTTTTAGAGAGTAATAGGGAGTGTCTGATAGTGTCAGAGAGTGATTGAGAGTGTCAGAGAGTGTCAGAGAGTGTCATAGAAAGTCAGTTTGTGACAGAAATTGTCAGAGAGTGATAGAGAGTGTCTGAGTGCGTCTGAGAGTGTCAGAGTGTGGCAGAGAGTGATAGAGAGATTGAGAGATTGTCAGAGAGTGTCAGAGAGTGATCGAGAGTGTCTGAGAGTGTCAGTGATTGTCAGAGAGTGATAGAGAGTGTCTGAGAGCGTCCGAGAGTGATACTGTGTGTCAGAGAGTGATAGAGAGTGTATGAGCGTTTCAGAAAGTAATAGGGAGTGTCTGATAGTGTCAGAGAGTGATTGAGAGTGATTGAGAGTGTCAGAGCTTGTCAGAGAGTGATAGAGAGAGTCAGAGAGTGTCAGAGAGTGATAGGGAGTGTCTTAGAGTTTCAGAGAGTGATTCAGAGTGTCAGAGAGTGTCAGAGAGTGATAGAGAGTGTCTGAGAGTGTCAGAGAGTGTCAGAGAGTGATTGAGAGTGTCAGAGAGTGATTGAGAGTGATAGAGATTGTCTGAGAGTGTCAGAGAGTGATTGAGAGTGTCAGAGAGTGATTGAGAGTGTCAGAGAGTGTCTGAGTGTCTCAGAGAGTGATTGAGAGTGTCAGAGAATGTCTGAGAGTGTCTGAGAGTGTCAGAGAGTGATTGAGAGTGTCTGAGAGTGGCAGAGAGTGTCTGAGAGTGTCACAGAGTGATACAGATTGTCAGAGAGTGATAGAGAGTGTCAGAGAATGTCAGAGAGTGATAGAGAGTGTCAGAGAATGTCAGAGAGTGATTGAGAGTGTCTGACAGTGCCAGAGAGTGATATAGAGTGTCAGAGAGTGATGCAGCGTGTCAGAGAGTGATAGAGAGTTTCAGAGAGTGTCATAGAGAGATAGAGAGCATCGGAGAGTGTCAGAGTGTGTCAGAGAGTGATAGAGAGTGTCAGAGAGTGATATAGAGTGTCAGAGAATGTCAGAGAGTGTCAGAGAGTGTCAGAGAGTGAATTAGAGTGTCTGAGAGTGTCAGAGAGTGATTGAGAGTGTCTGAGAGTGTCTGAGAGTGTCAGAGATTGATATAGAGTGTCAGAGAGTGATATAGAGTGTCAGAGAGTGATGAAGAGTGTCTGAGAGTGTCAGAGAGTGTCTGAGAGTGTCAGAGAGAGTCAACGAGTGCCTGAGAGTGATAGAAATTGTCTGAGAATGTCACAGAGTGGTAGAGAGTGATAGAGAGTGTCTGAGAGTGTCAGAGAGTGATAGAGAGTGATAGAGAGTGTCTGAGATTGTCAGAGAGTGTCAGAGAATGTCAGAGAGTGACAGGGAGTGTCAGAGAATGATAGAGAGTGTCTGAGTGCGTCTGAGAGTGTCAGAGAGTGTCAGAGAGTGATAGAGAGAGTCAGAGAGTGTCAGAGAGTGTCAGAGAGTGATCGAGAGTGTCTGAGAGTGTCAGTGATTGTCATAGAGTGATCGAGAGTGTCTGAGAGTGTCAGTGATTGTCAGAGAGTGATAGAGATTGTCTGAGCGTTTCAGAGTGTGATAGGGAATGTCTGAGAGTGTCAGAGTGTGTCAGAGAGTGTCAGAGAGTGATTGAGAGTAATTGAGAATGTCTGAGAGTGTCTGAGAGTGTCAGAGAGTGATTGAGAGTGTCTGAGAGTGTCAGAGAGTGTCTGAGAGTGTCACAGAGTGATACAGAGTGTCAGAGAGTGATAGAGAGTGTCAGAGAATGTCAGAGAGTGATAGAGAGTGTCAGAGAATGTCAGAGAGTGATCGAGAGTGTCTGAGAGTGCCAGAGAGTGATATAGAGTGTCAGAGAGTGATGCAGAGTGTCACAGAGTGATAGAGAGTGTCAGAGAGTGTCATAGAGAGATAGAGAGCATCGGAGAGTGTCAGAGAGTGTCAGAGAGTGATAGAGAGTGTCAGAGAGTGTCAGAGAGTGATATGGAGTGTCAGAGAATGTCAGAGAGTGATTGAGAGTGTCTGAGAGTGTCAGAGAGTGTCTGAGAGTGTCACAGAGTGATACAGAGTGTCAGAGAGTATTAGAGAGTGTCAGAGAATGTCAGAGAGTGATAGAGAGTGTCAGAGAATGTCAGAGAGTGATTGAGAGTGTCTGAGAGTGCCAGAGAGTGATATAGAGTGTCAGAGAGTGATGCAGAGTGTCAGAGAGTGATAGAGAGTGTCAGAGAGTGTCATAGAGAGATAGAGAGCATCGGAGAGTGTCAGAGAGTGATTGAGAATGTCTGAGAGTGTCTGAGAGTGTCAGAGAGTGTCAGCGAGTGTCAGAGAGTGATAGAGATTGTCAGAGAATGTCAGAGAGTGGTAGAGAGAGATAGAGTGTGTCAGAGAGTGACCGAGATTGATAGAGAGTGTCAGAAAGTTGCAGAGAGCGTCCGAGCTTGTCAGAGAGTGACAGAGAGAGTCAAGAGTGTCAGAGAGTGATAGGCAGTGTGTGAGAGTGTCAGAGAGTGATTGAGAGTGTCAGAGAGCGTCAGAGAGTGATAGAGAATGTCTGAGAGTGTCAGAGAGTGATTGAGAGTGTCAGAGAGTGTCAGAGAATGTCAGAGAGTGATAGCGAGTGTCTGAGAGTGTCAGAGAGTGATAGAGAGTGTCTGAGAGTGTCCAAGAGTGTCAGGGAGTGTCTGAGAGAGTCTGAGAGTGATGGAGAGTGTCTGAGTGTATCAGAGAGTGTCTGAGAGTGTCAGAGAATGTCAGCGAGTGTCTGAGAGTGATAGAGATTGTCAGAGAATGTCAGAGAGTTGTAGAGAGTGATAGAGAGTGTCTGAGAGTGCCAGAGAGTGATAGAGAGTTTCTGAGAGTGTCTGAGAGTGTCAGGGAGTGTCTGAGAGTGTCTGAGACTGTCTGAGAGTGATAGAGAGTGTCTGAGAATGTCACATAGTGTCAGCGAGTGTCTGAGAGTGATAGAGAGTGCCTGAGAGTATCAGAGAGTGTCCGAGAGTGTCAGAGAATGTCAGCGAGTGTCTGAGAGTGAAAGAGATTGTCAGAGAATGTCAGAGAGTGGCAGAGAGTGTCTGAGAGTGTCAGAGAGTGTCAGAGAGTGATTGAGAGTGTCTGAAAGTGTCAGAGAGTGTCAGAGAGTGATTGAGAGTGATTGAGAATGTCTGAGAATGTCTAAGAGTGTCTGAGACTGTCAGAGAAGGACAGAGAGTGATAGACAGTGTCAGAGAGTGATAGAGAGTGTCTGAGAGTGTCAGAGAGTGTCAGAGAGTGTCAGAGAATGTCAGAGAGTGTCAGAGAGAGTCAGAGAGTGTCAGAGAGTGATAGAGAGTGTCAGAGAGTGATTGACAGTGATAGAGAATGTCAGAGAAGTTCAGAGCGTGATCGAGAGTGTCAGAGAGTGATAGAGAGTGTCTGAGAGTGTCTGAGAGTGTCAGGGAGTGTCTGAGATTGTCAGAGAGTGTCAGTCAGTATAAGTGAGCGATAGAGAGTGTCAAAGTGTGTCAGAGAGTGTCTGAGAGTGTCAGAGAGTGTCAGAGAGTGTCTGAGAGTGCCAGAGAGTGTCAGAGAGTGTCAGAGAGTGATCGAGAGTATCTGAGAGTGTCAGCGAGTTTCTGAGAGCGATAGAGATTGTCAGAGAATGTCAGAGAGTGGTAGAGAGTGATAGAGAGTGTCTGAGAGTGTCAGAGAGTGATAGAGAGTGTCTGAGAGTGTCAGAGAGTGTCTGAGAGTGATAGAGATTGTCAGAGAATGTCAGAGAGAGACAGAGAGAGTCTGAGAGTGTCAGAGAGTGATACAGAGTGTCAGAGAGTGCTAGAGAGTGTCAGAGAGTGTCAGAGAATGTCAGAGAGTGTCAGAGAGTGTCAGAGAGTGTCAGTGAGTGATTGAGAGTCATTGAGAATGTCTGAGAGTGTCTGAGAGTGTCAGAGAGTGATTGAGAGTGTCAGAGAATGATTGAGAGTGTCAGAGAGTGATATAGAGTGTCAGAGAGTGATGCAGAGTGTCAGAGAGTGTCATAGAGAGATAGAGAGCATCGGAGAGTGTCAGAGAGTGTCAGAGAGTGATAGAGAGTGTCAGAGATTGATTGAGAGTGTCTGAGAGTGTCAGAGAGAGATAGAGATGGTATAGAGTGTCTGAGAGTGATTGAGAGTGTCAAAGAGTGTCAGAGAGTGTCAGAGATTGATACAGAGTGTCTGAGAATGTCAGAGACTGATAGAGAGTGTCAGAGAGTGTCAGAGAGTGACCGAGAGTGATAGAGAGTGTCTGAGAGTGTCAGAGAGTGATTGAGATTGTCAGAGAGTGTCAGAGAGTGACCGAGAGTGATCAAGAGTGTCTGAGAGTGTCAGAGAGTGTCAGAGATTGATTGAGAGTATCAGAGTGTGTCAGAGAGTGTCAGCGAGTGATTGAGAGCCATTGAGAATGTCTGAGTGTGTCTGTGAGTGTCAGAGAGTGATTGAGAGTGTCAGAGAGTGATTGAGAGTGTCTGAGAGTGTCAGAGAGAGATAGAGAGTGGTATAAAGTGTCTGAGAGTGATTGAGAGTGTCAAAGAGTGTCAGAGAGTGTCAGAGATTGATACAGAGTGTCTGAGAATGTCAGAGAGTGATTGAGATTGTCAGAGAGTGTCAGTACGTGATTGAGAGTGTCTGAGAGTGTCAGAGAGTGATTGAGAGTGTCTGAGAGTCTCAGAGAGTTTCAGAGAGTGAAAGAGAGTGTCAGAGAGTGTCAGAGCTTGTCAGAGAGTGATAAAGAGAGTCAGAGATTGTCAGAGATTCTCAGATAGTGATAGACAGAGTCAGAGAGTGTCAGAGAGTGATAGGGAGTGTCTGAGAGTGTCAGAGAGTGTCAGTGTGTGGTGGAGAGTTTCTGAGATTGTCAGAGAGTGGTAGAGAGTGAAAGAGAGTGTCAGAGAGTGTCAGAGCTTGTCAGAGAGTGATAGAGAGAGTCAGAGATTGTCAGAGAGTGATAGGGAGTGTCTGAGAGTGTCAGAGAGTGTCAGAGTGTTTCAGAGAGTGAAAGAGAGTGTCCGAGAGTGTCAGAGAGTTTCAGAGCTTGTCAGAGAGTGATAAAGACAGTCACAGAGTGTCAGAGAGGGATAGGGAGTGTCTGAGAGAGTCAGAGAGAGATAGAGAGTGTCAGAGAGTGTCAGAGAGTGGTGGAGAGTTTCTGAGAGTCTCAGAGAGTGGTAGAGAGTGATGGAGAGTGTCTGAGAGTGTCAGAGAGTGTCAGAGAGTGTCAGAGAGTGATGAAGAGTGTCTGAGAGTGTCAGAGAGTGTCTGAGAGTGTCAGAGAGAGTCAACGAGTGCCAGAGAGTGATAGAGATTGTCTGAGAATGTCAGAGAGTGGTCGAGAGTGATAGAGAGTGTCTGAGAGTGTCAGAGAGTGTCAGAGAGTGTCAGAGAGTGATAGAGAGTGATAGATAGTGTCAGAGAGTTTCAGAGCTTGTCAGAGAGTGAGAGAGAGAGTCAGAAGAGAGTGTCAGAGAGGGATATGGAGTGTCTGAGAGTGTCAGAGAGTGATAGAGAGTGTCAGAGAGTGGTGGAGAGTTTCTGAGAGTGTCAGAGAGTGGTAGAGAGTGATAGAGAGTGTCTGAGAGTGTCAGAGAGTGTCAGAGAGTGATAGAGAGTGATAGAGATTGTCTGAGAGTGTCAGAGTGTGACCAAGAGTGTCAGAGAGTGTCAGAGAGTGATCAAGAGTGTCTGAGAGTATCAGTGATTGTCAGAGAGTGATAGAGAGTGTCTGAGAGCGTCAGAGAGTGATACTGTGTGTCAGAGAGTGATAGAGAGTGTATGAGCGTTTCAGAGATTAATAGGGAGTGTCTGATAGTGTCAGAGAGTGATTGAGAGTGTCAGAGAGTGTCAGAGCTTGTCAGAGAGTGAACGAGAGTGTCAGAGAGTTTCAGAGAGAGATGAAGAGTGTCAGAGAGTGTCAGAGAGTGTCTGAGAGTGTCAGAGAGAGTCAACGAGTGCCTGAGAGTGATAGAAATTGTCTGAGAATGTCACAGAGTGGTAGAGAGTGATAGAGAGTGTCTCAGAGTGTCAGAGAGTGATAGAGAGTGATAGAGAGTGATAGAGAGCGTCTGAGAGTGTCAGAGTGTGTCAGAGAGTGACAGAGAGTGTCAGAGAATGATAGAGAGTGTCAGAGAGTGTCAGAGTTTGATCGAGAGTGTCTGAGAGTGTCAGTGATTGTCAGAGAGTGATTGAGAGTGTCTGAGAGCGTCAGAGAGTGATACTGTGTGTCAGAGAGTGATAGAGAGTGTCTGAGCGTTTCAGAGTGTGATAGGGAGTGGCTGAGAGTGTCAGAGAGTGATTCAGAGTGTCAGAGAGTGTCAGAGAGTTATAGAGAGTGTCTGAGAGTGTCAGAGAGTGTCAGAGAGTGATTGAGAGTTTCAGATAGTGATTGAGAGTGATAGAGAGTGTCTGAGAATGTCTGAGAATGTCTGAGATTGTCTGAGAGTGTCAGAGAGTGATTGAGAGTGTCTGAGAGTGTCAGAGAGTGATTGAGAGTGTCAGAGAGTGATTGAGAGTAATTGAGAATGTCTGAGAGTGTCTGAGAGTGTCAGAGAGTGATTGAGAGTGTCTGAGAGTGTCAGAGAGTGTCTGAGAGTGTCACAGAGTGATACAGAGTGTCAGAGAGTGATAGAGAGTGTCAGAGAATGTCAGAGAGTGATAGAGAGTGTCAGAGAATGTCAGAGAGTGATTGAGAGTTTCTGAGAGTGCCAGAGAGTGATATAGAGTGTCAGAGAGTGATGCAGAGTGTCATAGAGAGATAGAGAGCATCGGAGAGTGTCAGAGAGTGTCAGAGAGTGATAGAGAGTGTCAGAGAGTGTCAGAGAGTGATATGGAGTGTCAGAGAATGTCAGAGAGTGTCAGAGAGTGTCAGAGAGTGAATTAGAGTGTCTGAGAGTGTCAGAGAGTGACTGAGAGTGTCTGAGAGTGTCTGAGAGTGTCTGAGAGTGTCAGAGATTGATACAGAGTGTTAGAGAGTGATATAGTGCGTCAGAGAGTGATAGAGAGTGTCAGAGAGTGTCAGAGAGTGATAGAGAGTGTCAGAGAGTGTCAGAGAGTGATATGGAGTGTCAGAGAATGTCAGAGAGTGATTGAGAGTGTCTGAGAGTGTCAGAGAGTGTCTGAGAGTGTCACAGAGTGATACAGAGTGTAGGAGAGTATTAGAGAGTGTCAGAGAATGTCAGAGAGTGATAGAGAGTGTCAGAGAATTTCAGAGAGTGATTGAGAGTGTCTGAGAGTGCCAGAGAGTGATATAGAGTGTCAGAGAGTGATGCAGAGTGTCAGAGAGTGATAGAGAGTGTCAGAGAGTGTCATAGAGAGATAGAGAGCATCGGAGAGTGTCAGAGAGTGTCAGAGAGTGATAGAGAGTGTCAGAGAGTGTCAGAGAGTGATATGGAGTGTCATAGAATGTCAGAGAGTGTCAGAGAGTGTCAGAGAGTGTCAGAGAGTGTCAGAGAGTGAATTAGAGTGTCTGAGAGTGTCAGAGAGTGATTGAGAGTGTCTGTGAGTGTCTGAGAGTGTCAGAGATTGATATAGAGTGTCAGAGAGTGATATAGTGCGTCAGAGAGTGATAGCGAGTGTCGGATAGACATGGAGTGTGTCGGAGAGTGTCAGAGAGAATCAGACAGTGTCAGAGAGTGTCAGAGAGTGTCAGAGAGTGACAGAGAGTGTCTGAGAGTGTCAGAGAGTGTCAGAGAGAGATAAAGAGTGTCTGAGAGTGTCAGAGAGTGATACAGAGTGTCAGAGAGTGATAGAGAGTGTCAGAGAGTGTCAGAGAGTGATAGAGAGTGTCAGAGAATGTCAGAGAGTGTCACAGAATGTCAAAGAGTGTCAGAGAGTGATAGAGAGTGTCTGAGAGTGTCAGAGTGTCAGAGAGTTTCAGAGAGTGAAAGAGAGTGTCAGAGAGTGTCAGAGAGTGTCAGAGTGTGATATAGAGTGTCAGAGAATGTCAGAGAGTGTCAGAGAGTGATATAGAGTGTCAGAAAATGTCAGAGAGTGTCAGAGAGTGTCAGAGAGTTTCAGAGAGTGAAAGAGAGTGTCAGAGAGTGTCAGAGCTTGTCAGAGAGTGATAGAGAGCGTCAGAGATTGTCAGAGAGTGATAGGGAGTGTCTGAGAGTGTCAGAGAGTTTCAGAGAGTGAAAGAGAGTGTCAGAAAGTGTCTGAGAGTATCAGAGCTTCTCAGATAGTGATGGACAGAGTCAGAGAGTGTCAGAGAGCGTTAGGGAGTGTCAGAGTGTTTCAGAGAGTGAAAGAGTGTGTCAGAGAGTATCAGAGAGTTTCAGAGCTTGTCAGAGAGTGATTGAGAGTGTCAGAGAGCGTCAGAGAGTGATAGAGAATGTCTGAGAGTGTCAGAGAGTGATTGAGAGTGTCAGAGAGTGTCAGAGAATGTCAGAGAGTGAAAGCGAGTGTCTGAGAGTGTCAGAGAGTGATAGAGAGTGTCTGAGAGTGTCCAAGAGTGTCAGGGAGTGTCTGAGAGAGTCTGAGAGTGATAGAGAGTGTCTGAGTGTATCAGAGAGTGTCTGAGAGTGTCAGAGAATGTCAGCGAGTGTCAGTGAGTGATAGAGATTGTCAGAGAATATCAGAGAGTGGTAGAGAGTGATAGAGAGTGTCTGAGAGTGTCAGAGAGTGATAGAGAGTGTCTGAGAGTGTCGGAGAGTGTCAGGGAGTGTCTGAGAGTGTCTGAGACTGTCTGAGAGTGATAGAGAGTGTCTGAGAGTGTCTGAGAGTGTCAGATAGTGTCAGCGAGTGTCTGAGAGTGATAGAGAGTGCTTGAGAGTATCAGAGAGTGTCTGAGAGTGTCAGAGAATGTCAGCGAGTGTCTGAAAGTGAAAGAGATTGTCAGAGAATGTCAGAGAGCGGTAGAGAGTGTCTGAGAGTGTCAGAGAGTGTCAGAGAGTGATTGAGAGTGTCAGAGAGTGTCAGAGAGTGATTGAGAGTGATTGAGAATGTCTGAGAGTGTCTGAGAGTGTCAGAGAAGGTCAGAGAGTGATAGAGAGTGTCAGAGAGTGATAGAGAGTGTCTGAGAGTGTCAGAGAGTGTCAGAGAATGCCAGAGCATGTCAGAGAGTGTCAGAGAGTGATAGAGAGTGTCAGAGAGTGATTGAGAGTGATAAAGAGTGTCAGAGAAGGTCAGAGAGTGATAGAGAGTTTCAGAGAGTGAAAGAGAGTGCCTGAGAGTGTCAGGGAGAGTCTGAGAGTGTCAGAGAGTGTCAGTGAGTATAAGTGAGTGATAGAGAGTGTCAAAGTGTGTCAGAGTGTGTCTGAGAGTGTCAGAGAGTGTCAGAGAGTGTCTGAGAGTGCCACAGAGTGTCAGAGAGTGTCAGAGATTGTCTGAGAGTGTCTGAGAGTGTCGCAGGGTAATAGAGAGTGAGAGAGAATGTCAGAGAGTGATAGAGAGTGTCTGAGAGTGTCAGAGAGAGATCGAGAGTGTCTGAGAGTGTCAGCGAGTTTCTGAGAGCGATAGAGATTGTCAGAGAATGTCAGAGAGTGGTAGAGAGTGATAGAGAGTGTCTGAGTGTGTCAGAGAGTGTCTGAGAGTGATAGAGATTGTCAGAGAATGTCAGAGAGAGACAGAGAGAGTCTGAGAGTGTCAGAGAGTGATACAGAGTGTCAGAGAGTGCTAGAGAGTGTCAGAGAGTGTCAGAGAGTGTCAGAGAATGTCAGAGAGTGTCAGAGAGTGTCAGTGAGTGATTGAGAGTGTCAGAGAGTGATTGAGAGTCTCAGAGAGTGATATATAGTGTCAGAGAGTGATGCAGAGTGTCAGAGAGTGTCATAGAGAGATAGAGAGCATCGGAGAGTGTCAGAGAGTGTCAGAGAGTGATAGAGAGTGTCAGAGATTGATTGTGAGTATCAGAGAGTGTCAGAGAGTGATAGAGAGTGTCTGAGAGTGTCAGAGATTGTCAGAGATTGATTGAGAGTATCAGAGAGTGTCAGAGAGTGTCAGAGAGTGATTGAGAGCCATTGAGAATGTCTGAGTTTGTCTGTGAGTGTCAGAGAGTGATTGAGAGTGTCAGAGAGTGATTGAGAGTGTCTGAGAGTGTCAGAGAGAGATAGAGAGTGGTATAGAGTGTCTGAGAGTGATTGAGAGTGTCTAAGAGTGTCAGAGAGTGTCAGAGATTGATAGAGAGTGTCTGAGAAAGTCAGAAACTGATAGAGAGTGTCAGAGAGTGTCAGAGAGTGACCGAGAGTGATAGAGAGTGTCTGAGAGTGTCAGAGAGTGTCAGAGAGTGATTGAGATTGTCAGAGAGTGTCAGAGAGTGACCGAGAGTGATAGAGAGTGTCTGAGAGTGTCAGAGAGTGTCAGAGAGTGATTGAGAGTGTCAGAGAGTGTCAGAGGGTCATAGAGAGTGGTATAGAGTGTCTGAGAGTGATTGAGAGTGTCTAAGAGTGTCAGAGAGTGTCAGAGATTGATAGAGAGTGTCAGAGCTTGTCAGAGAGTGATAGAGAGATTCAGAGAGTGTCAGAGAGTGATAGGGAGTGTCTGAGAGTGTCAGAGAGTGATTGAGAGTGTCTGAGAGTGTCAGAGAGTGAGAGAGAGTGGTTTAAGTGTCTGAGAGTGATTGAGAGTGTCTAAGATTGTCAGAGAGTGTCAGAGATTGATAGAGAGTGTCAGAGCTTGTCAGAGAGTGATAGAGAGATTCAGAGAGTGTCAGAGAGTGATTGAGAGTGTCTGAGAGTGTCAGAGAGTGATTGAGAGTGTCTGAGAGTGTCAGAGAGTGATAGAGAGTGGTTTAAGTGTCTGAGAGTGATTGAGAGTGTCTGAGAGTGTCAGAGAGTGATTGAGAGTGTCAGAGAGTTTCAGAGAGTGAAAGAGAGTGTCACAGAGTGTCAGAGCTTGTCAGAGAGTGATAGAGAGAGTCAGAGATCGTCAGAGAGTGATAGGGAGTGTCTGAGAGTGTCAGAGAGTGTCAGAGAGTTTCAGAGAGTGAAAGAGAGTGTCTGAGAGTATCAGAGCTTCTCAGATAGTGATAGACAGAGTCAGAGAGTGTCAGAGAGTGATAGGGAGTGTCAGAGAGTGTCAGAGTGTGGTGGAGAGTTTCTGAGAGTGTCAGAGAGTGGTAGAGAGTGAAAGAGAGTGTCAGAGAGTGTCAGAGCTTGTCAGAGAGTGATAGAGAGAGTCAGAGATTGTCAGAGAGTGATAGGGAGTGTCTGACAGTGTCAGAGAGTGTCAGAGAGTATCAGAGCTTCTCAGATAGTGATAGACAGAGTCAGAGAGTGTCAGAGAGTGTTAGGGAGTGTCTGAGAGTGTCAGAGAGTGTCAGAGTGTTTCAGAGAGTGAAAGAGTGTGTCAGAGAGTGTCAGAGAGTTTCAGAGCTTGTCAGAGAGTGATTGAGAGTGTCAGACAGCGTCAGAGAGTGATAGAGAATGTCTGAGAGTGTCAGAGAGTGATTGAGAGTGTCAGAGAGTGTCAGAGAATGTCAGAGAGTGAAAGCGAGTGTCTGAGAGTGTCAGAGAGTGATAGAGAGTGTCTGAGAGTGTCCAAGAGTGTCAGGGAGTGTCTGAGAGAGTCTGAGAGTGATAGAGAGTGTCTGAGTGTATCAGAGAGTGTCTGAGAGTGTAAGAGAATGTCAGCGAGTGTCAGTGAGTGATAGAGATTGTCAGAGAATATCAGAGAATGGTGGAGAGTGAATGAGAGTGTCTGAGAGTGTCAGAGAGTGATAGAGAGTGTCTGAGAGTGTCTGAGAGTGTCAGGGAGTGTCTGAGAGTGTCTGAGACTGTCTGAGAGTGATAGAGAGTGTCTGAGAGTGTCAGATTGTGTCAGCGAGTGTCTGAGAGTGATAGAGTGTGCTTGAGAGTATCAGAGAGTGTCTGAGAGTGTCAGAGAATGTCAGCGAGTGTCTGAAAGTGAAAGAGATTGTCAGAGAATGTCAGAGAGTGGTAGAGAGTGTCTGAGAGTGTCAGAGAGTGTCAGAGAGTGATTGAGAGTGTCAGAGAGTGTCAGAGAGTGATTGAGAGTGATTGAGAATGTCTGAGAGTGTCTGAGAGTGTCAGAGAGTGTCAGAGAGTGATTGAGAGTGTCTGAGAGTGATAGAGAGTGTCAGAGAAGGTCAGAGAGTGATAGAGAGTGTCAGAGTGTGATAGAGAGTGTCTGAGAGTTTCAGAGAGTGTCAGAGAATGCTAGAGAGTCTCAGAGAGTGTCAGAGAGTGATAGAGAGTGTCAGAGAGTGATTGAGAGTGATAAAGAGTGTCAGAGAAGGTCAGAGAGTGATAGAGAGTTTCAGAGAGTGATAGAGAGTGTCTGAGAGTGTCAGGGAGAGTCTGAGAGTGTCAGAGAGTGTCAGTGAGTATAAGTGAGTGATAGAGAGTGTCAAAGTGTGTCAGAGAGTGTCTGAGAGTGTCAGAGAGTGTCAGAGAGTTTCTGAGAGTGCCAGAGAGTGTCAGAGAGTTTCAGAGATTGTCTGAGAGTGTCTGAGAGTGTCGCAGGGTAATAGAGAGTGAGAGAGAATGTCAGAGAGTGATAGAGAGTGTCTGAGAGTGTCAGAGAGAGATCGAGAGTGTCTGAGAGTGTCAGCGAGTTTCTGAGAGCGATAGAGATTGTCAGAGAATGTCAGAGAGTGGTAGAGAGTGATAGAGAGTGTCTCAGTGTGTCAGAGAGTGTCTGAGAGTGATAGAGATTGTCAGAGAATGTCAGAGAGATTCAGAGAGTGTCAGAGAGTGATAGGGAGTGTCTGAGAGTTTCAGAGAGTGATTGAGAGTGTCTGAGAGTGTCAGAGAGTTTCAGAGAGTGAAAGAGAGTGTCAGAGACTGTCAGAGCTTGTCAGAGAGTGATAGTGAGAGTCAGAGATTGTCAGAGAGTGATAGGGAGTGTCTGAGAGTGTCAGAGAGTGTCAGAGTGTTTCAGAGAGTGAAATAGCGTGTCAGAGAGTATCAGAGCTTCTCAGATAGTGATAGACAGAGTCAGAGAGTGTCAGAGACTGATAGGGAGTGTCTGAGAGTGTCAGAGAGTGTCAGAGTGTTTCAGAGAGTGAAAGAGAGTGTCAGAGAGTGTCAGAGAGTTTCAGAGCTTGTCAGAGAGTGATAGAGAGAGTCAGAGAGAGTCAGAGAGTGATAGGGAGTGTCTGAGAGTGTCAGAGAGTGTCAGTGGGTATAAGTGAGTGATAGAGAGTGTCAAAGTGTGTCAGAGAGTGTCTGAGAGTGTCAGGGAGTGTCGGAGAGTGTCTGAGAGAGCCAGAGAGTGTCAGAGAGTGTCAGAGATTGTCTGAGAGTGTCTGAGAGTGTTGCAGGGTAATATAGAGTGAGAGAGTATGTCAGAGAGTGATAGAGAGTGATAGAGAGTGTCTGAGAGTGTCAGACAGTGATCGAGAGTGTCTGAGAGTGTCAGCGAGTTTCTGAGAGCGATAGAGATTGTCAGAGAATGTCAGAGAGAGACAGAGAGAGTCTGAGAGTGTCAGAGAGTGATACAGAGTGTCAGAGAGTGATAGAGAGTGTCAGAGAGTGTCAGAGAATGTCAGAGAGTGTCAGAGAGTGTCAGAGAGTGTCAGTGAGTGATTGAGAGTCATTGAGAATGCCTGAGAGTGTCTGAGAGTGTCAGAGAGTGATTGAGAGTGTCAGAGAGTGATTGAGAGTGTCAGAGAGTGATATAGAGTGTCAGAGAGTGATGCAGAGTGTCAGAGAGTGTCATAGAGAGATAGAGAGCATCGGAGAGTGTCAAAGAGTGTCAGAGAGTGATAGAGAGTGTCAGAGATTGATTGAGAGTATCAGAGAGTGTCAGAGAGTGATAGAGAGTGTCTGAGAGTGTCAGAGAGTGTCAGAGATTGATTGAGAGTATCAGAGAGTGTCAGAGAGTGTCAGAGAGTGATTGAGAGCCATTGAGAATGTCTGAGTTTGTCTGTGAGTGTCAGAGAGTGATTGAGAGTGTCAGAGAGTGATTGAGAGTGTCTGAGAGTGTCAGAGAGCGATAGAGAGTGGTATAGAGTGTCTGAGAGTGATTGAGAGAGTCTAAGAGTGTCAGAGAGTATCAGAGATTGATAGAGAGTGTCTGAGAATGTCAGAGACTGATAGAGAGTGTCAGAGAGTGTCAGAGAGTGACCGAGAGTGATAGAGAGTGTCTGAGAGTGTCAGAGAGTGTCAGAGAAGGTCAGAGAGTGATAGAGAGTGTCAGAGAGTGATAGAGAGTGTCTGAGAGTGATAGAGAGTGTCTGAGAGTGTCAGAGAGTGTCAGAGAGTGTCAGAGAAGGTCAGAGAGTGATAGAGAGTGTCAGAGAGTGATAGAGAGTGTCAGAGAATGTCAGAGAGAGTCAGAGAGTGTCAGAGAGTGTCAGAGAGTGATAGAGAGTGTCAGAGAGTGATTGAGAGTGATAGAGAGTGTCAGAGAAGGTCAGAGAGTGATAGAGAGTGTCTGACAGTGTCTGAGAGTGTCAGGGAGTGTCTGAGAGTGTCAGAGAGTGTCAGTCAGTATAAGTGAGTGATAGAGAGTGTCAAAGTGTGTCAGAGAGTGTCTGAGAGTGTCAGAGAGTGTCAGAGAGTGTCTGAGAGTGTCGCAGGGTTATGCAGAGTGAGAGAGAATGTCAGAGAGTGATAGAGAGTGTCTGAGAGTGTCAGAGAGTGATCGAGAGTGTCTGAGAGTGTCAGCGAGTTTCTGAGAGCGATAGAGATTGTCAGAGAATGTCAGAGAGTGGTAGAGAGTGATAGAGAGTGTCTGAGAGTGTCAGAGTGTGATAGAGAGTGTCTGAGAGTGTCAGAGATTGTCTGAGAGTGATAGAGATTGTCAGAGAATGTCAGAGAGAGACAGAGAGAGTCTGAGAGTGTCAGAGAGTGACACAGAGTGTCAGAGAGTGATAGAGAGTGTCAGAGAGTGTCAGAGAATGTCAGAGAGTGTCAGAGAGTGTCAGAGAGTGTCAGTGAGAGATTGAGAGTCATTGAGAATGTCTGAGAGTGTCTGAGAGTGTCAGTGAGTGATTGAGAGTGTCAGAGAATGATTGAGCGTGTCAGAGAGTGATATAGAGTGTCAGAGAGTGATGCAGAGGTCAGAGAGTGTCATCGAGAGATAGAGAGCATCGGAGAGTGTCAGAGAGTGTCAGAGAGTGATAGAGAGTGTCAGAGATTGATTGAGAGTATCAGTGAGTGTCAGAGAGCGATAGAGAGTGTCTGAGAGTGTCAGAGATTGATTGAGAGTGTCAGAGAGTGTCAGAGAGTGTCAGAGAGTGATTGAGAGCCATTGAGAATGTCTGAGTGTGTCTGTGAGTGTCAGAGAGTGATTGAGAGTGTCAGAGAGTGATTGAGAGTGTCTGAGAGTGTCAGAGAGAGATAGAGAGTGGTATAGAGCGTCTGAGAGTGATTGAGAGTCTCTAGGAGCGTCAGAGAGTGTCAGAGATTGAAAGAGAGTGTCTGAGAATGTCAGAGACTGATAGCGAGTGTCAGAGAGTGTCAGAGAGTGACCGAGAGTGATAGAGAGTGTCTGAGAGTGTCAGAGAGTGTCAGTGCGTGATTGAGAGTGTCTGAGAGTGTCAGAGAGTGATTGAGAGTGTCTGAGAGTGTCAGAGAGTTTCAGAGAGTGAAAGAGAGTGTCAGAGAGTGTCAGAGCTTGTCAGAGAGTGATAGAGAGAGTCAGAGATTGTCAGAGAGTGATAGGGAGTGTCTGAGATGTCATAGAGTGTCAGAGAGTTTCAGAGAGTGAAAGAGAGTGTCAGACAGTATCAGAGCTTCTCAGATAGTGATAGACAGAGTCAGAGAGTGTCAGAGAGTGATAGGGAGTGTCTGAGAGTGTCAGAGAGTGTCAGAGTGTTTCAGAGAGTGAAAGAGAGTGTCACAGAGTGTCAGAGAGTTTCACAGCTTGTCAGAGAGTGATAGATAGAGTCAGAGAGTGTCAGAGAGGGATAGGGAGTGTCAGAGAATGTCAGAGAGTGATAGAGAGTGTCAGAGAGTGTCAGAGAGTGGTGGAGAGTTTCGGAGAGTGTCAGAGAGTGGTAGAGAGTGATAGAGAGTGTCTGAGAGTGTCAGAGAGTGATAGAGAGTGATAGAGAGTGTCTGAGAGTGTCAGAGAGAGACCGAGAGTGTCAGAGAGTGATAGAGAGTGATGAAGAGTGTCTGAGAGTGTCAGAGAGTGTCTGAGAGTGTCAGAGAGAGTCAACGAGTGCCTGAGAGTGATAGAGATTGTCTGAGAATGTCAGAGAGTGGTCGAGAGTGATAGAGAGTGTCTGAGAGTGTCAGAGAGTGTCAGAGAGTGATAGAGTGTGATAGAGAGAGTGAGAGATTGTCAGAGAGTGTCAGAGAGTGATAGAGAGTGTCTGAGAGCGTCAGAGAGTGATACTGTGTGTCAGAGAGTGATAGAGAGTGTATGAGCGTTTTAGAGAGTAATAGGGAGTGTCTGATAGTGTCAGAGAGTGATTGAGAGTGTCAGAGAGTGTCAGAGAGTGTCATAGAAAGTCAGTTTGTGACAGAAATTGTCAGAGAGTGATAGAGAGTGTCTGAGTGCGTCTGAGAGTGTCAGAGTGTGGCAGAGAGTGATAGAGAGAGTGAGAGATTGTCAGAGAGTGTCAGAGAGTGATCGAGAGTGTCTGAGAGTGTCAGTGATTGTCAGAGAGTGATAGAGAGTGTCTGAGAGCGTCCGAGAGTGATACTGTGTGTCAGAGAGTGATAGAGAGTGTATGAGCGTTTCAGAGAGTAATAGGGAGTGTCTGATAGTGTCAGAGAGTGATTGAGAGTGTCAGAGAGTGTCAGAGCTTGTCAGAGAGTGATAGAGAGAGTCAGAG
The DNA here is from genome assembly GCF_036365525.1 of Heterodontus francisci. NCBI lineage: Eukaryota > Metazoa > Chordata > Chondrichthyes > Heterodontiformes > Heterodontidae > Heterodontus > Heterodontus francisci. The sequence continues at coordinate 10,141,596 of NC_090395.1, read as the reverse complement.
AGTGATAGGGAGTCTCTTAGAGTGTCAGAGAGTGATTCAGAGTGTCAGAGAGTGTCAGAGAGTGATAGAGAGTGTCTGAGAGTGTCAGAGAGTGTCAGAGAGTGATTGAGAGTGTCAGAGAGTGATTGAGAGTGATAGAGATTGTTTGAGAGTGTCAGAGAGTGATTGAGAGTGTCAGAGAGTGATTGAGAGTGTCAGAGAGTGATTGAGAGTGTCAGAGAGTGTCTGAGTGTCTCAGAGAGTGATTGAGAGTGTCAGAGAGTGATTGAGAGTAATTGAGAATGTCTGAGAGTGTCTGAGAGTGTCAGAGAGTGATTGAGAGTGTCTGAGAGTGTCAGAGAGTGTCTGAGAGTGTCACAGAGTGATACAGATTGTCAGAGAGTGATAGAGAGTGTCAGAGAATGTCAGAGAGTGATAGAGAGTGTCAGAGAATGTCAGAGAGTGATTGAGAGTGTCTGACAGTGCCAGAGAGTGATATAGAGTGTCAGAGAGTGATGCAGCGTGTCAGAGAATGATAGAGAGTGTCAGAGAGTGTCATAGAGAGATAGAGAGCATCGGAGAGTGTCAGAGTGTGTCAGAGAGTGATAGAGAGTGTCAGAGAGTGTCAGAGAGTGATATAGAGTGTCAGAGAATGTCAGAGAGTGTCAGAGAGTGTCAGAGAGTGTCAGAGAGTGAATTAGAGTGTCTGAGAGTGTCAGAGAGTGATTGAGAGTGTCTGAGAGTGTCTGAGAGTGTCAAAGATTGATATAGAGTGTCAGAGAGTGATATAGAGTGTCAGAGAGTGATGAAGAGTGTCTGAGAGTGTCAGAGAGTGTCTGAGAGTGTCAGAGAGAGTCAACGAGTGCCTGAGAGTGATAGAAATTGTCTGAGAATGTCACAGAGTGATAGAGAGTGATAGAGAGTGTCTGAGAGTGTCAGAGAGTGATAGAGAGTGATAGAGAGTGTCTGAGATTGTCAGAGAGTGTCAGAGAATGTCAGAGAGTGACAGAGAGTGTCAGAGAATGAAAGAGAGTGTCTGAGTGCGTCTGAGAGTGTCAGAGAGTGTCAGAGAGTGATAGAGAGAGTCAGAGAGTGTCAGAGAGTGTCAGAGAGTGATCGAGAGTGTCTGAGAGTGTCAGTGATTGTCAGAGAGTGATAGAGAGAGTCAGAGAGCGTCAGAGAGTGTCAGAGAATGTCAGAGAGTGACAGAGGGTGTCAGAGAATGAAAGAGAGTGTCTGAGTGCGTCTGAGAGTGTCAGAGAGTGTCAGAGAGTGATAGAGAGAGTCAGAGAGTGTCAGAGAGTGTCAGAGAGTGATCGAGAGTGTCTGAGAGTGTCAGTGATTGTCATAGAGTGATCGAGAGTGTCTGAGAGTGTCAGTGATTGTCAGAGAGTGATAGAGATTGTCTGAGCGTTTCAGAGTGTGATAGGGAATGTCTGAGAGTGTCAGAGAGTGATTCAGAGTGTCAGAGAGTGTCAGAGCGTTATAGAGAGTGTCTGAGAGTGTCAGAGAGTGTCAGAGAGTGATTGAGAGTGTCAGGTAGTGATTGAGAGTGTCAGAGAGTGATTGAGAGTGTCAGAGAGTGTCTGAGTGTGTCAGAGAGTGACTGGGAGTGTCAGAGAGTGATTGAGAGTAATTGAGAATGTCTGAGAGTGTCTGAGAGTGTCAGAGAGTGATTGAGAGTGTCTGAGAGTGTCAGAGAGTGTCTGAGAGTGTCACAGAGTGATACAGAGTGTCAGAGAGTGATAGAGAGTGTCAGAGAATGTCAGAGAGTGATAGAGAGTGTCAGAGAATGTCAGAGAGTGATTGAGAGTGTCTGAGAGTGCCAGAGAGTGATATAGAGTGTCAGAGAGTGATACAGAGTGTCACAGAGTGATAGAGAGTGTCAGAGAGTGTCATAGAGAGATAGAGAGCATCGGAGAGTGTCAGAGAGTGTCAGAGAGTGATAGAGAGTGTCAGAGAGTGTCAGAGAGTGATATGGAGTGTCAGAGAATGTCAGAGAGTGATTGAGAGTGTCAGAGAGTGTCTGAGAGTGTCACAGAGTGATACAGAGTGTCAGAGAGTATTAGAGAGTGTCAGAGAATGTCAGAGAGTGATAGAGAGTGTCAGAGAATGTCAGAGAGTGATTGAGAGTGTCTGAGAGTGCCAGAGAGTGATATAGAGTGTCAGAGAGTGATGCAGAGTGTCAGAGAGTGACAGAGAGTGACCGAGATTGATAGAGAGTGTCAGAAAGTTGCAGAGAGCGTCCGAGCTTGTCAGAGAGTGACAGAGAGAGTCAAGAGTGTCAGAGAGTGATAGGGAAGGTGTGAGAGTGTCAGAGAGTGATTGAGAGTGTCAGAGAGCGTCAGAGAGTGATAGAGAATGTCTGAGAGTGTCAGAGAGTGATTGAGAGTGTCAGAGAGTGTCAGAGAATGTCAGAGAGTGATAGCGAGTGTCTGAGAGTGTCAGAGAGTGATAGAGAGTGTCTGAGAGTGTCCAAGAGTGTCAGGGAGTGTCTGAGAGAGTCTGAGAGTGATGGAGAGTGTCTGAGTGTATCAGAGAGTGTCTGAGAGTGTCAGCGAGTGTCTGAGAGTGATAGAGATTGTCAGAGAATGTCAGAGAGTGGTAGAGAGTGATAGAGAGTGTCTGAGAGTGCCAGAGAGTGATAGAGAGTTTCTGAGAGTGTCTGAGAGTGTCAGGGAGTGTCTGAGAGTGTCTGAGACTGTCTGAGAGTGATAGAGAGTGTCTGAGAATGTCACATAGTGTCAGCGAGTGTCTGAGAGTGATAGAGAGTGCCTGAGAGTATCAGAGAGTGTCTGAGAGTGTCAGAGAATGTCAGCGAGTGTCTGAGAGTGAAAGAGATTGTCAGAGAATGTCAGAGAGTGGCAGAGAGTGTCTGAGAGTGTCAGAGAGTGTCAGAGAGTGATTGAGAGTGTCTGAAAGTGTCAGAGAGTGTCAGAGAGTGATTGAGAGTGATTGAGAATGTCTGAGAATGTCTAAGAGTGTCTGAGAGTGTCAGAGAGTGTCAGAGAGTGATTGAGAGTGTCTGAGAGTGATAGAGACTGTCAGAGAAGGTCAGAGAGTGATAGACAGTGTCAGAGAGTGATAGAGAGTGTCTGAGAGTGTCAGAGAGTGTCAGAGAATGTCAGAGAATGTCAGAGAGTGTCAGAGAGAGTCAGAGAGTGTCAGAGAGTGATAGAGAGTGTCAGAGAGTGATTGACAGTGATAGAGAATGTCAGAGAAGGTCAGAGCGTGATCGAGAGTGTCAGAGCGTGATCGAGAGTGTCAGAGAGTGATAGAGAGTGTCTGAGAGTGTCTGAGAGTGTCAGGGAGTGTCTGAGATTGTCAGAGAGTGTCAGTCAGTATAAGTGAGTGATAGAGAGTGTCAAAGTGTGTCAGAGAGTGTCTGAGAGTGTCAGAGAGTGTCAGAGAGTGTCTGAGAGTGCCAGAGAGTGTCAGAGAGTGTCAGAGAGTGATCGAGAGTATCTGAGAGTGTCTGAGAGTGACAGGGAGTGTCTGAGATTGTCAGAGAGTGTCAGTCAGTATAAGTGAATGATAGAGAGTGTCAAAGTGTGTCAGAGAGTGTCTGAGGGTGATAGAGATTGTCGGAGAATGTCAGAGAGAGACAGAGAGAGTCTGAGAGTGTCAGAGAGTGATACAGAGTGTCAGAGAGTGCTAGAGAGTGTCAGAGAGTGTCAGAGAATGTCAGAGAGTGTCAGAGAGTGTCAGAGAGTATCAGTGAGTGATTGAGAGTCATTGAGAATGTCTGAGAGTGTCTGAGAGTGTCAGAGAGTGATTGAGAGTGTCAGAGAATGATTGAGAGCGTCAGAGAGTGATATAGAGTGTCAGAGAGTGATGCAGAGTGTCAGAGAGTGTCATAGAGAGATAGAGAGCATCGGAGAGTGTCAGAGAGTGTCAGAGAGTGATAGAGAGTGTCAGAGATTGATTGAGAGTATCAGAGAGTGTCAGAGAGTGATAGAGAGTGTCTGAGAGTGTCAGAGAGTGTCAGAGATTGATTGAGAGTATCAGAGTGTGTCAGAGACTGTCAGCGAGTGATTGAGAGCCATTGAGAATGTCTGAGTGTGTCTGTGAGTGTCAGAGAGTGATTGAGAGTGTCAGAGAGTGATTGAAAGTGTCTGAGAGAGTCAGAGAGAGATAGAGAGTGGTATAGAGTGTCTGAGAGTGATTGAGAGTGTCTAAGAGTGTCAGAGAGTGTCAGAGATTGATACAGAGTGTCTGAGAATGTCAGAGACTGATCGAGAGTGTCAGAGCGTGTCAGAGAGTGACCGAGAGTGATAGAGAGTGTCTGAGAGTGTCAGAGAGTGATTGAGATTGTCAGAGAGTGTCAGAGAGTGACCGAGAGTGATCGAGAGTGTCTGAGAGTGTCAGAGAGTGTCAGTGCGTGATTGAGAGTGTCTGAGAGTGTCAGAGAGTGATTGAGAGTGTCTGAGAGTGTCAGAGAGTTTCAGAGAGTGAAAGAGAGTGTCAGAGAGTATCAGAGCTTGTCAGAGAGTGATAGAGAGAGTCAGAGATTGTCAGAGAGTGATAGGGAGTGTCTGAGAGTGTCAGAGAGTGTCAGAGAGTTTCAGAGAGTGAAAGAGAGTGTCAGAGAGTATCAGAGCTTCTCAGATAGTGATAGACAGAGTCAGAGAGTGTCAGAGAGTGATAGGGAGTGTCTGAGAGTGTCAGAGAGTGTCAGAGTGTGGTGGAGAGTTTCTGAGAGTGTCAGAGAGTGGTAGAGAGTGAAAGAGAGTGTCAGAGAGTGTCAGAGCTTGTCAGAGAGTGATAGAGAGAGTCAGAGATTGTCAGAGAGTGATAGGGAGTGTCTGAGAGTGTCAGAGAGTGTCAGAGTGTTTCAGAGAGTGAAAGAGAGTGTCCGAGAGTGTCAGAGAGTTTCAGAGCTTGTCAGAGAGTGATAGAGACAGTCACAGAGTGTCAGAGAGGGATAGGGAGTGTCTGAGAGTGTCAGAGAGTGATAGAGAGTGTCAGAGAGTGTCAGAGAGTGGTGGAGAGTTTCTGAGAGTGTCAGAGAGTGGTAGAGAGTGATAGAGAGTGTCTGAGAGTGTCAGAGAGTGTCAGAGAGTGATAGAGAGTGATAGAGAGTGTTTGAGAGTGTCAGAGAGTGACCGAGAGTGTCAGAGAGTGTCAGAGAGTGATGAAGAGTGTCTGAGAGTGTCAGAGAGTGTCTGAGAGTGTCAGAGAGAGTCAACGAGTGCCTGAGAGTGATAGAGATTGTCTGAGAATGTCAGAGAGTGGTCGAGAGTGATAGAGAGTGTCTGAGAGTGTCAGAGAGTGTCAGAGAGTGTCAGAGAGTGATAGAGAGTGATAGAGAGTGATAGATAGTGTCAGAGAGTTTCAGAGCTTGTCAGAGAGTGATAGAGAGAGTCAGAGAGTGTCAGAGAGGGATAGGGAGTGTCTGAGAGTGTCAGAGAGTGATAGAGAGTGTCAGAGAGTGGTGGAGAGTTTCTGAGAGTGTCAGAGAGTGGTAGAGAGTGATAGAGAGTGTCTGAGAGTGTCAGAGAGTGTCAGAGAGTGATAGAGAGTGATAGAGAGTGTCTGAGAGTGTCAGAGTGTGACCGAGAGTGTCAGAGAGTGTCAGAGAGTGATAGAGAGTGTCTGAGAGCGTCAGAGAGTGATACTGTGTGTCAGAGAGTGATAGAGAGTGTATGAGCGTTTGAGAGATTAATAGGGAGTGTCTGATAGTGTCAGAGAGTGATTGAGAGTGTCAGAGAGTGTCAGAGCTTGTCAGAGAGTGATAGAGAAAGTCATAGAGTGTCAGAGAGTGATAGGGAGTGTCTTAGAGTGTCAGAGAGTGATTCAGAGTGTCAGAGAGTGTCAGAGAGTGATAGAGAGTGTCTGAGAGTGTCAGAGAGTGTCAGAGAGTGATTGAGAGTGTCAGTGAGTGATTGAGAGTGTCAGAGAGTGATTGAGAGAGTCAGAGAGTGATTGAGAGTTTCAGAGAGTGTCTGAGTGTCTCAGAGAGTGATTGAGAGTGTCAGAGAGTGATTGAGAGTAATTGAGAATGTCTGAGAGTGTCAGAGAGTGATTCAGAGTGTCAGAGAGTGTCAGAGAGTTATAGAGAGTGTCAGAGAGTGATTGAGAGTTTCAGATAGTGATTGAGAGTGATAAAGAGTGTCTGAGAGTGTCTGAGAGTGTCTGAGAATGTCTGAGATTGTCTGAGATTGTCAGAGAGTGATTGAGAGTGTCAGAGAGTGTCTGAGTGTGTCAGAGAGTGATTGAGAGTGTCAGAGAGTGATTGAGAGTAATTGAGAATGTCTGAGAGTGTCTGAGAGTGTCAGAGAGTGATTGAGAGTGTCTGAGAGTGTCAGAGAGTGTCTGAGAGTGTCACAGAGTGATACAGAGTGTCAGAGAGTGATAGAGAGTGTCAGAGAATGTCAGAGAGTGATAGAGAGTGTCAGAGAATGTCAGAGAGTGATTGAGAGTTTCTGAGAGTGCCAGAGAGTGATATAGAGTGTCAGAGAGTGATGCAGAGTGTCAGAGAGTGATAGAGAGTGTCAGAGAGTGTCATAGAGAGATAGAGAGCATTGGAGAGTGTCAGAGAGTGCCAGAGAGTGATAGAGAGTGTCAGAGAGTGTCAGAAAGTGATATGGAGTGTCAGAGAATGTCAGAGAGTGAATTAGAGTGTCTGAGAGTGTCAGAGAGTGACTGAGAGTGTCTGAGAGTGTCTGAGAGTGTCTGAGAGTGTCAGAGAGTGGTAGAGAGTGAAAGAGAGTGTCAGAGAGTGTCAGAGCTTGTCAGAGAGTGATAGAGAGAGTCAGAGATTGTCAGAGAGTGATAGGGAGTGTCTGAGAGTGTCAGAGAGTGTCAGAGTGTTTCAGAGAGTGAAAGAGAGTGTCCGAGAGTGTCAGAGAGTTTCAGAGCTTGTCAGAGAGTGATAGAGACAGTCACAGAGTGTCAGAGAGGGATAGGGAGTGTCTGAGAGTGTCAGAGAGTGATAGAGAGTGTCAGAGAGTGTCAGAGAGTGGTGGAGAGTTTCTGAGAGTGTCAGAGAGTGGTAGAGAGTGATAGAGAGTGTCTGAGAGTGTCAGAGAGTGTCAGAGAGTGATAGAGAGTGTCTGAGAGTGTCAGAGAGTGACCGAGAGTGTCAGAGAGTGTCAGAGAGTGATGAAGAGTGTCTGAGAGTGTCAGAGAGTGTCTGAGAGTGTCAGAGAGAGTCAACGAGTGCCAGAGAGTGATAGAGATTGTCTGAGAATGTCAGAGAGTGGTCGAGAGTGATAGAGAGTGTCTGAGAGTGTCAGAGAGTGTCAGAGAGTGTCAGAGAGTGATAGGGAGTGATAGATAGTGTCAGAGAGTTTCAGAGCTTGTCAGAGAGTGATAGAGAGAGTCAGAGAGTGTCAGAGAGGGATAGGGAGTGTCTGAGAGTGTCAGAGAGTGATAGAGAGTGTCAGAGAGTGGTGGAGAGTTTCTGAGAGTGTCAGAGAGTGGTAGAGAGTGATAGAGAGTGTCTGAGTGTGTCAGAGAGTGATTGAGAGTGTCAGAGAGTGATTGAGAGTAATTGAGAATGTCTGAGAGTGTCTGAGAGTGTCAGAGAGTGATTGAGAGTGTCTGAGAGTGTCAGAGAGTGTCTGAGAGTGTCACAGAGTGATACAGAGTGTCAGAGAGTGATAGAGAGTGTCAGAGAATGTCAGAGATTGATAGAGAGTGTCAGAGAATGTCAGAGTGTGATTGAGAGTTTCTGAGAGTGCCAGAGAGTGATATAGAGTGTCAGAGAGTGATGCAGAGTGTCAGAGAGTGATAGAGAGTGTCAGAGAGTGTCATAGAGAGATAGAGAGCATCGGAGAGTGTCAGAGAGTGTCAGAGAGTGATAGAGAGTGTCAGAGAGTGTCAGAAAGTGATATGGAGTGTCAGAGAATGTCAGAGAGTGTCAGAGAGTGTCAGAGAGTGTCAGAGAGTGAATTAGAGTGTCTGAGAGTGTCAGAGAGTGACTCAGAGTGTCTGAGAGTGTCGGAGAGTGTCTGAGAGTGTCAGAGAGTGGTAGAGAGTGAAAGAGAGTGTCAGAGAGTGTCAGAGCTTGTCAGAGAGTGATAGAGAGAGTCAGAGATTGTCAGAGAGTGATAGGGAGTGTCTGAGAGTGTCAGAGAGTGTCAGAGTGTTTCAGAGAGTGAAAGAGAGTGTCCGAGAGTGTCAGAGAGTTTCAGAGCTTGTCAGAGAGTGATAGAGACAGTCACAGAGTGTCAGAGAGGGATAGGGAGTGTCTGAGAGTGTCAGAGAGTGATAGAGAGTGTCTGAGTGCGTCAGAGAGTGATACTGTGTGTCAGAGAGTGATAGAGAGTGTATGAGCGTTTCAGAGATTAATAGGGAGTGTCTGATAGTGTCAGAGAGTGATTGAGAGTGTCAGAGAGTGTCAGAGCTTGTCAGAGAGTGATAGAGAGAGTCATAGAGTGTCAGAGAGTGATAGGGAGTGTCTTAGAGTGTCAGAGAGTGATTCAGAGTGTCAGAGAGTGTCAGAGAGTGATAGAGAGGGTCTGAGAGTGTCTGAGTGTCTCAGAGAGTGATTGAGAGTGTCAGAGAGTGTCAGAGAGTGATTGAGAGTAATTGAGAATGTCTGAGAGTGTCAGAGAGTGATTGAGAGTGTCAGAGAGTGATTGAGAGTGTCTGAGAGTGTCAGAGAGTGTCTGAGAGTGTCACAGAGTGATACAGAGTGTCAGAGAGTGATAGAGAGTGTCAGAGAATGTCAGAGAGTGATAGAGAGTGTCAGAGTATGTCAGAGAGTGATTGAGAGTGTCTGACAGTGCCAGAGAGTGATATAGAGTGTCAGAGAGTGATGCAGAGTGTCAGAGAGTGATAGAGAGTGTCAGAGAGTGTCATAGAGAGATAGAGAGCATCGGAGAGTGTCAGAGTGTGTCAGAGAGTGATAGAGTGTGTCAGAGAGTGTCAGAGAGTGTCAGAGAGTGTCAGAGAGTGTCAGAGAGTGAATTAGAGTGTCTGAGAGTGTCAGAGAGTGATTGAGAGTGTCTGAGAGTGTCTGAGAGTGTCAGAGATTGATATGGAGTGTCAGAGAGTGATATAGAGTGTCAGAGAGTGATAGAGAGTGTCTGAGAGTGTCAGAGAGTGACCGAGAGTGTCAGAGAGTTTCAGAGAGTGATAGAGGGCGTCTGAGAGTGTCAGAATGTGTCAGAGAGTGACAGAGAGTGTCAGAGAATGATAGAGAGTGTCAGAGAGTGTCAGAGAGTGATCGAGAGTGTCTGAGAGTGTCAGTGATTGTCAGAGAGTGATTGAGAGTGTCTGAGAGCGTCAGAGAGTGATACTGTGTGTCAGAGAGTGATAGAGAGTGTCTGAGCGTTTCAGAGTGTGATAGGGAGTGTCTGAGAGTGTCAGAGAGTGATTCAGAGTGTCAGAGAGTGTCAGAGAGTTATAGAGCGTGTCTGAGAGTGTCAGAGAGTGTCAGAGAGTGATTGAGAGTTTCAGATAGTGATTGAGAGTGATAGAGAGTGTCTGAGAGTGTCTGAGAGTGTCTGAGAATGTCTGAGATTGTCTGAGAGTGTCAGAGAGTGATTGAGAGTGTCAGAGAGTGTCTGAGTGTGTCAGAGAGTGATTGAGAGTGTCAGAGAGTGATTGAGAGTAATTGAGAATGTCTGAGAGTGTCTGAGAGTGTCAGAGAGTGATTGAGAGTGTCAGAGAGTGTCTGAGAGTGTCACAGAGTGATACAGAGTGTCAGAGAGTGATAGAGAGTGTCAGAGAGTGATAGAGAGTGTCAGAGAGTGATAGAGAGTGTCAGAGAATGTCAGAGAGTGATTGAGAGTTTCTGAGAGTGCCAGAGAGTGATATAGAGTGTCAGATTTTGATGCAGAGTGTCAGAGAGTGATAGAGAGTGTCAGAGAGTGTCATAGAGAGATAGAGAGCATCGGAGAGTGTCAGAGAGTGTCAGAGAGTGAATTAGAGTGTCTGAGAGTGTCAGAGATTGACTGAGAGTGTCTGAGAGTGTCTGAGAGTGTCAGAGAGTGGTAGAGAGTGAAAGAGAGTGTCAGAGAGTGTCAGAGCTTGTCAGAGAGTGATAGAGAGAGTCAGAGATTGTCAGAGAGTGATAGGGAGTGTCTGAGAGTGTCAGAGAGTGTCAGAGTGTTTCAGAGAGTGAAAGAGAGTGTCCGAGAGTGTCAGAGAGTTTCAGAGCTTGTCAGAGAGTGATAGAGACAGTCACAGAGTGTCAGAGAGGGATAGGGAGTGTCTGAGAGTGTCAGAGAGTGATAGAGAGTGTCAGAGAGTGGTGGAGAGTTTCTGAGAGTGTCAGAGAGTGGTAGAGAGTGATAGAGAGTGTCTGAGAGTGTCAGAGAGTGTCAGAGAGTGATAGAGAGTGATAGAGAGTGTCTGAGAGTGTCAGAGAGTGACCGAGAGTGTCAGAGAGTGTCAGAGAGTGATGAAGAGTGTCTGAGAGTGTCAGAGAGTGTCTGAGAATGTCAGAGAGAGTCAACGAGTGCCTGAGAGTGATAGAGATTGTCTGAGAATGTCAGAGAGTGGTCGAGAGTGATAGAGAGTGTCTGAGAGTGTCAGAGAGTGTCAGAGAGTGTCAGAGAGTGATAGAGAGTGATAGAGAGTGATAGATAGTGTCAGAGAGTTTCAGAGCTTGTCAGAGAGTGATAGAGAGAGTCAGAGAGTGTCAGAGAGGGATAGGGAGTTTCTGAGAGTGTCAGAGAGTGATAGAGAGTGTCAGAGAGTGGTGGAGAGTTTCTGAGAGTGTCAGAGAGTGGTAGAGAGTGATAGAGAGTGTCTGAGAGTGTCAGAGAGTGTCAGAGAGTGATAGAGAGTGATAGAGAGTGTCTGAGAGTGTCAGAGTGTGACCGAGAGTGTCAGAGAGTGTCAGAGAGTGATCGAGAGTGTCTGAGAGTGTCAGTGATTGTCAGAGAGTGATAGAGAGTGTCTGAGAGCATCAGAGAGTGATACTGTGTGTCAGAGAGTGATAGAGAGTGTATGAGCGTTTCAGAGATTAATAGGGAGTGTCTGATAGTGTCAGAGAGTGATTGAGAGTGTCAGAGAGTGTCAGAGCTTGTCAGAGAGTGATAGAGAGAGTCATAGAGTGTCAGAGAGTGATAGGGAGTGTCTTAGAGTGTCAGAGAGTGATTCAGAGTGTCAGAGAGTGTCAGAGAGTGATAGAGAGTGTCTGAGAGTGTCAGAGAGTGTCAGAGAGTGATTGAGAGAGTCAGTGAGTGATTGAGAGTGTCAGAGAGTGATTGAGAGAGTCAGAGAGTGATTGAGAGTGTCAGAGAGTGTCTGAGTGTCTCAGAGTGATTGAGAGTGTCAGAGAGTGTCAGAGAGTGATTGAGAGTAATTGAGAATGTCTGAGAGTGTCAGAGAGTGATTGAGAGTGTCAGAGAGTGATTGAGAGTGTCTGAGAGTGTCAGAGAGTGTCTGAGAGTGTCACAGAGTGATACGGAGTGTCAGAGAGTGATAGAGAGTGTCAGAGAATGTCAGAGAGTGATAGAGAGTGTCAGAGTATGTCAGAGAGTGATTGAGAGTGTCTGACAGTGCCAGAGAGTGATATAGAGTGTCAGAGAGTGATGCAGAGTGTCAGAGAGTGATAGAGAGTGTCAGAGAGTGTCATAGAGAGATAGAGAGCATCGGAGAGTGTCCGAGTGTGTCAGAGAGTGATAGAGTGTGTCAGAGAGTGTCAGAGAATGTCAGAGAGTGAATTAGAGTGTCTGAGAGTGTCAGAGAGTGATTGAGAGTGTCTGAGAGTGTCTGAGAGTGTCAGAGATTGATATGGAGTGTCAGAGAGTGATATAGAGTGTCAGAGAGTGATAGAGAGAGTCTGAGAGTGTCAGAGAGTGACCGAGAGTGTCAGAGAGTTTCAGAGAGTGATGAAGAGTGTCTGAGAGTGTCAGAGAGTGTCTGAGAGTGTCAGAGAGAGTCAACGAGTTCCTGAGAGTGATAGAAATTGTCTGAGAATGTCACACAGTGGTAGAGAGTGATAGAGAGTGTCTGAGAGTTTCAGAGAGTGATAGAGAGTGATAGAGAGTGATAGAGAGCGTCTGAGAGTGTCAGAGTGTGTCAGAGAGTGACAGAGAGTGTCAGAGAATGATAGAGAGTGTCAGAGAGTGTCAGAGAGTGTCAGAGAGTGATCGAGAGTGTCTGAGAGTGTCAGTGATTGTCAGAGAGTGATTGAGAGTGTCCGAGAGCATCAGAGAGTGATACTGTGGGTCAGAGAGTGATAGAGAGTGTCTGAGCGTTTCAGAGTGTGATAGGGAGTGTCTGAGAGTGTCAGAGAGTGATTCAGAGTGTCAGAGAGTGTCAGAGAGTTATAGAGAGTGTCTGAGAGTGTCAGAGAGTGTCAGAGAGTGATTGAGAGTTTCAGATAGTGATTGAGAGTGATAGAGAGTGTCTGAGAGTGTCTGAGAGTGTCTGAGAATGTCAGAGAGTGATTGAAAGTGTCAGAGAGTGTCTGAGTGTGTCAGAGAGTGATTGAGAGTGTCAGAGAGTGATTGAGAGTAATTGAGAATGTCTGAGAGTGTCTGAGAGTGTCAGAGAGTGATTGAGAGTGTCTGAGAGTGTCAGAGAGTGTCTGAGAGTGTCACAGAGTGATACAGAGTGTCAGAGAGTGATAGAGAGTGTCAGAGAATGTCAGAGAGTGATAGAGAGTGTCTGAGAGTTTCAGAGAGTGATAGAGAGTGATAGAGAGTGATAGAGAGCGTCTGAGAGTGTCAGAGTGTGTCAGAGAGTGACAGAGAGTGTCAGAGAATGATAGAGAGTGTCAGAGAGTGTCAGAGAGTGTCAGAGAGTGATCGAGAGTGTCTGAGAGTGTCAGTGATTGTCAGAGAGTGATTGAGAGTGTCCGAGAGCATCAGAGAGTGATACTGTGGGTCAGAGAGTGATAGAGAGTGTCTGAGCGTTTCAGAGTGTGATAGGGAGTGTCTGAGAGTGTCAGAGAGTGATTCAGAGTGTCAGAGAGTGTCAGAGAGTTATAGAGAGTGTCTGAGAGTGTCAGAGAGTGTCAGAGAGTGATTGAGAGTTTCAGATAGTGATTGAGAGTGATAGAGAGTGTCTGAGAGTGTCTGAGAGTGTCTGAGAATGTCAGAGAGTGATTGAGAGTGTCAGAGAGTGTCTGAGTGTGTCAGAGAGTGATTGAGAGTGTCAGAGAGTGATTGAGAGTAATTGAGAATGTCTGAGAGTGTCTGAGAGTGTCAGAGAGTGATTGAGAGTGTCTGAGAGTGTCAGAGAGTGTCTGAGAGTGTCACAGAGTGATACAGAGTGTCAGAGAGTGATAGAGAGTGTCAGAGAATGTCAGAGAGTGATAGAGAGTGTCAGAGAATGTCAGAGAGTGATTGAGAGTTTCTGAGAGTGCCAGAGAGTGATATAGAGTGTCAGAGAGTGATGCAGAGTGTCAGAGAGTGATAGAGAGTGTCAGAGAGTGTCATAGAGAGATAGAGAGCATCGGAGAGTGTCAGAGAGTGTCAGAGAGTGATATGGAGTGTCAGAGAATGTCAGAGAGTGTCAGAGAGTGTCAGAGAGTGTCAGAGAGTGAATTAGAGTGTCTGAGAGTGTCAGAGAGTGACTGAGAGTGTCTGAGAGTGTCTGAGAGTGTCTGAGAGTGTCAGAGATTGATATAGAGTGTCAGAGAGTGATATAGTGCGTCAGAGAGTGATAGAGAGTGTCAGAGAGTGTCAGAGAGTGATAGAGAGTGTCAGAGAGTGTCAGAGAGTGATATGGAGTGTCAGAGAATGTCAGAGAATGATTGAGAGTGTCTGAGAGTGTCAGAGAGTGTCTGAGAGTGTCACAGAGTGATACAGAGTGTCAGAGAGTATTAGAGAGTCTCAGAGAATGTCAGAGAGTGATAGAGAGTGTCAGAGAATGTCAGAGAGTGATTGAGAGTGTCTGAGAGTGCCAGAGAGTGATATAGAGTGTCAGAGAGTGATGCAGAGTGTCAGAGAGTGATAGAGAGTGTCAGAGAGTGTCATAGAGAGATAGAGAGCATCGGAGAGTGTCAGAGAGTGTCAGAGAGTGATAGAGAGTGTCAGAGAGTGTCAGAGAGTGATATGGAGTGTCAGAGAATGTCAGAGAGTGTCAGAGAGTGTCAGAGATTGTCAGAGAGTGAATTAGAGTGTCTGAGAGTGTCAGAGAGTGATTGAGAGTGTCTGTGAGTGTCTGAGAGTGACAGAGATTGATATAGAGTGTCAGAGAGTGATATAGTGCGTCAGAGAGTGATAGAGAGTGTCGGATAGACATGGAGTGTGTCGGAGAGTGTCAGAGAGAATCAGAGAGTGTCAGAGAGTGTCAGAGAGAGTCAGAGAGTGACAGAGAGTGTCTGAGAGTGTCAGAGAGTGTCAGAGAGAGATAAAGAGTGTCTGAGAGTGTCAGAGAGTGATACAGAGTGTCAGAGAGTGATAGAGAGTGTCAGAGAGTGTCAGAGAGTGATAGAGAGTGTCAGAGAATGTCAGAGAGTGTCACAGAGTGTCAAAGAGTGTCAGAGAGTGGTAGAGAGTGTCTGAGAGTGTCAGAGAGTGTCAGAGAGTTTCAGAGAGTGAAAGAGAGTGCCAGAGAGTGTCAGAGAGTGTCAGAGTGTGATATAGAGTGTCAGAGAATGTCAGAGAGTGTCAGAGAGTGATATAGAGTGTCAGAAAATGTCAGAGAGTGTCAGAGAGTGTCAGAGAGTTTCAGAGAGTGAAAGAGAGTGTCAGAGAGTGTCAGAGCTTGTCAGAGAGTGATAGAGAGCGTCAGAGATTGTCAGAGAGTGATAGGGAGTGTCTGAGAGTGTCAGAGAGTGTCAGAGAGTTTAAGAGAGTGAAAGAGAGTGTCAGAAAGTGTCTGAGAGTATCAGAGCTTCTCAGATAGTGATAGACAGAGTCAGAGAGTGTCAGAGAGTGTTAGGGAGTGTCAGAGTGTTTCAGAGAGTGAAAGAGTGTGTCAGAGAGTATCAGAGAGTTTCATAGCTTGTCAGAGAGTGATTGAGAGTGTCAGAGAGCGTCAGAGAGTGATAGAGAATGTCTGAGAGTGTCAGAGAGTGATTGAGAGTGTCAGAGAGTGTCAGAGAATGTCAGAGAGTGAAAGCGAGTGTCTGAGAGTGTCAGAGAGTGATAGAGAGTGTCTGAGAGTGTCCAAGAGTGTCAGGGAGTGTCTGAGAGTGTCTGAGAGTGATAGAGAGTGCTTGAGAGTATCAGAGAGTGTCTGAGATTGTCAGAGAATGTCAGCGAGTGTCTGAAAGTGAAAGAGATTGTCAGAGAATGTCAGAGAGCGGTAGAGAGTGTCTGAGAGTGTCAGAGAGTGTCAGAGAGTGATAGAGAGTGTCAGAGAGTGATAGAGAGTGTCAGAGAATGTCAGAGAGTGATAGAGAGTGTCAGAGAATGTCAGAGAGTGATTGAGAGTTTCTGAGAGTGCCAGAGAGTGATATAGAGTGTCAGAGAGTGATGCAGAGTGTCAGAGAGTGATAGAGAGTGTCAGAGAGTGTCATGGAGAGATAGAGAGCATCGGAGAGTGTCAGAGAGTGTCAGAGAGTGATATGGAGTGTCAGAGAATGTCAGAGAGTGTCAGAGAGTGTCAGAGAGTGTCAGAGAGTGAATTAGAGTGTCTGAGAGTGTCAGAGAGTGACTGAGAGTGCTTGAGAGTGTCTGAGAGTGTCTGAGAGTGTCAGAGATTGATATAGAGTGTCAGAGAGTGATATAGTGCGTCAGAGAGTGATAGAGAGTGTCAGAGAGTGTCAGAGAGTGATAGAAAGTGTCAGAGAGTGTCAGAGAGTGATATGGAGTGTCAGAGAATGTCAGAGAGTGATTGAGAGTGTCTGAGAGTGTCAGAGAGTGTCTGAGATTGTCACAGAGTGATACAGAGTGTCAGAGAGTATTAGAGAGTCTCAGAGAATGTCAGAGAGTGATAGAGAGTGTCAGAGAATGTCAGAGAGTGATTGAGAGTGTCTGAGAGTGCCAGAGAGTGATATAGAGTATCAGAGAGTGATGCAGAGTGTCAGAGAGTGATAGAGAGTGTCAGAGAGTGTCATAGAGAGATAGAGAGCATCGGAGAGTGTCAGAGAGTGTCAGAGAGTGATAGAGAGTGTCAGAGAGTGTCAGAGAGTGATATGGAGTGTCAGAGAATGTCAGAGAGTGTCAGAGAGTGTCAGAGATTGTCAGAGATTGTCAGATAGTGAATTAGAGTGTCTGAGAGTGTCAGAGAGTGATTGAGAGTGTCTGTGAGTGTCTGAGAGTGTCAGAGATTGATATAGAGTGTCAGAGAGTGATATTGTGCGTCAGAGAGTGATAGAGAGTGTCGGATAGACATGGAGTGTGTCGGAGAGTGTCAGAGAGAATCAGAGAGTGTCAGAGAGTGTCAGAGAGAGTCAGAGAGTGATTGAGAGTGTCTAAGATTGTCAGAGAGTGTCAGAGATTGATAGAGAGTGTCAGAGCTTGTCAGAGAGTGATAGAGAGATTCAGAGAGTGTCAGAGAGTGATAGGGAGTGTCTGAGAGTGTCAGAGAGTGATTGAGAGTGTCTGAGAGTGTCAGAGAGTTTCAGAGAAGGTCAGAGAGTGATAGAGAGTGTCAGAGAGTGATAGAGAGTGTCTGAGAGTGTCAGAGAGTGTCAGAGAATGCCAGAGCGTGTCAGAGAGTGTCAGAGAGTGATAGAGAGTGTCAGAGAGTGATTGAGAGTGATAAAGAGTGTCAGAGAAGGTCAGAGAGTGATAGAGAGTTTCAGAGAGTGATAGAGAGTGTCTGAGAGTGCCTGAGAGTGTCAGGGAGAGTCTGAGAGTGTCAGAGAGTGTCAGTGAGTATAAGTGAGTGATAGAGAGTGTCAAAGTGTGTCAGAGTGTGTCTGAGAGTGTCAGAGAGTGTCAGAGAGTGTCTGACAGTGCCAGAGAGTGTCAGAGAGTGTCAGAGATTGTCTGAGAGTGTCTGAGAGTGTCGCAGGGTAATAGAGAGTGAGAGAGAATGTCAGAGAGTGATAGAGAGTGTCTGAGAGTGTCAGAGAGAGATCGAGAGTGTCTGAGAGTGTCAGCGAGTTTCTGAGAGCGATAGAGATTGTCAGAGAATGTCAGAGAGTGATAGAGAGTGTCAGTGAGTGATTGAGAGTGTCAGAGAGTGATTGAGTGTGTCAGAGAGTGATTGAGAGTGTCAGAGAGTGATATAGAGTGTCAGAGAGTGATGCAGAGTGTCAGAGAGTGTCATAGAGAGATCGAGAGCATCGGAGAGTGTCAGAGAGTTTCAGAGAGTGATAGAGAGTGTCATAGATTGATTGAGAGTATCAGAGAGTGATAGAGAGTGTCTGAGAGTGTCAGAGATTGTCAGAGATTGATTGAGAGTATCAGAGAGTGTCAGAGAGTGTCAGAGAGTGATTGAGAGCCATTGAGAATGTCTGAGTTTGTCTGTGAATGTCAGAGAGTGATTGAGAGTGTCAGAGAGTGATTGAGAGTGTCTAAGAGTGTCAGAGAGTGTCAGAGATTGATAGAGAGTGTCTGAGAAAGTCAGAGACTGATAGAGAGTGTCAGAGAGTGTCAGAGAGTGACCGAGAGTGATAGAGAGTGTCTGAGAGTGTCAGAGAGTGATTGAGATTGTCAGAGAGTGCCCGAGAGTGATAGAGAGTGTCTGAGAGTGTCAGAGAGTGTCAGAGAGTGATTGAGAGTGTCAGAGAGTGTCAGAGAGTCATAGAGAGTGGTATAGAGTGTCTGAGAGTGATTGAGAGTGTCTAAGAGTGTCAGAGAGTGTCAGAGATTGATAGAGAGTGTCAGAGCTTGTCAGAGAGTGATAGAGAGATTCAGAGAGTGTCAGAGAGTGATAGGGAGTGTCTGAGAGTGTCAGAGAGTGATTGAGAGTGTCTGAGAGTGTCAGAGAGTGATAGAGAGTGGTTTAAGTGTCTGAGAGTGATTGAGAGTGTCTAAGATTGTCAGAGAGTGTCAGAGATTGATAGAGAGTGTCAGAGCTTGTCAGAGAGTGATAGAGAGATTCAGAGAGTGTCAGAGAGTGATAGGGAGTGTCTGAGAGTGTCAGAGAGTGATTGAGAGTGTCTGAGAGTGTCAGAGAGTTTCAGAGAGTGAAAGAGTGTGTCAGAGAGTGTCAGAGCTTGTCAGAGAGTGATAGAGAGAGTCAGAGATTGTCAGAGAGTGATAGGGAGTGTCTGAGAGTGTCAGAGAGTGTCAGAGAGTTTCAGAGAGTGAAAGAGAGTGTCAGAGAGTGTCAGAGAGTATCAGAGCTTCTCACATAGTGATAGACAGAGTCAGAGAGTGTCAGAGAGTGTTAGGGAGTGTCTGAGAGTGTCAGAGAGTGTCAGAGTGTTTCAGAGAGTGAAAGAGTGTGTCAGAGAGTGTCAGAGAGTTTCAGAGCTTGTCAGAGAGTGATTGAGAGTGTCAGAGAGCGTCAGAGAGTGATAGAGAATGTCTGAGAGTGTCAGAGAGTGATTGAGAGTGTCAGAGAGTGTCAGAGAATGTCAGAGAGTGAAAGCGAGTGTCTGAGAGTGTCAGAGAGTGATAGAGAGTGTCTGAGAGTGTCCAAGAGTGTCAGGGAGTGTCTGAGAGAGTCTGAGAGTGATAGAGAGTGTCTGAGTGTATCAGAGAGTGTCTGAGAGTGTCAGAGAATGTCAGCGAGTGTCAGTGAGTGATATAGATTGTCAGAGAATATCAGAGAGTGGTGGAGAGTGATAGAGAGTGTCTGAGAGTGTCAGAGAGTGATAGAGAGTGTCTGAGAGTGTCAGGGAGTGTCTGAGAGTGTCTGAGACTGTCTGAGAGTGATAGAGAGTGTCTGAGAGTGTCAGATAGTGTCAGCGAGTGTCTGAGAGTGATAGAGAGTGCTTGAGAGTATCAGAGAGTGTCTGAGAGTGTCAGAGAATGTCAGCGAGTGTCTGAAAGTGAAAGAGATTGTCAGAGAATGTCAGAGAGTGGTAGAGAGTGTCTGAGAGTGTCAGAGAGTGTCAGAGAGTGATTGAGAGTGTCAGAGAGTGTCAGAGAGTGATTGAGAGTGATTGAGAATGTCTGAGAGTGTCTGAGAGTGTCAGAGAGTGTCAGAGAGTGTCAGAGAGTGATTGAGAGTGTCTGAGAGTGATAGAGAGTGTCAGAGAAGGTCAGAGAGTGATAGAGAGTGTCAGAGAGTGATAGAGAGTGTCTGAGAGTGTCAGAGAGTGTCAGAGAATGCTAGAGAGTCTCAGAGAGTGTCAGAGAGTGATAGAGAGTGTCAGAGAGTGATTGAGAGTGATAAAGAGTGTCAGAGAAGGTCAGAGAGTGATCGAGAGTTTCAGAGAGTGATAGAGAGTGTCTGAGAGGGTCTGAGAGTGTCAGGGAGAGTCTGAGAGTGTCAGAGAGTGTCAGTGAGTATAAGTGAGTGATAGAGAGTGTCAAAGTGTGCCAGAGAGTGTCTGAGAGTGTCAGAGAGTGTCAGAGATTGATAGAGAGTGTCTGAGAAAGTCAGAGACTGATAGAGAGTGTCAGAGAGTGTCAGAGAGTGACCGAGAGTGATAGAGAGTGTCTGAGAGTGTCAGAGAGTGTCAGAGAGTGATTGAGATTGTCAGAGAGTGTCAGAGAGTGACCGAGAGTGATAGAGAGTGTCTGAGAGTGTCAGAGAGTGTCAGAGAGTGATTGAGAGTGTCAGAGAGTGTCAGAGAGTCATAGAGAGTGGTATAGAGTGTCTGAGAGTGATTGAGAGAGTCTAAGAGTGTCAGAGAGTGTCAGAGATTGATTGAGAGTGTCAGAGCTTGTCAGAGAGTGATAGAGAGATTCAGAGAGTGTCAGAGAGTGATAGGGAGTGTCTGAGAGTGTCAGAGAGTGATTGAGAGTGTCTGAGAGTGTCAGAGAGTGATAGAGAGTGGTTTAAGTGTCTGAGAGTGATTGAGAGTGTCTAAGATTGTCAGAGAGTGTCCGAGATTGATAGAGAGTGTCAGAGCTTGTCAGAGAGTGATAGAGAGAGTCAGATAGTGTCAGAGAGTGATAGGGAGTGTCTGAGAGTGTCAGAGAGTGATTGAGAGTGTCTGAGAGTGTCAGAGAGTTTCAGAGAGTGAAAGAGAGTGTCAGAGAGTGTCAGAGCTTGTCAGAGAGTGATAGAGAGAGTCAGAGATTGTCAGAGAGTGATAGGGAGTGTCTGAGAGTGTCAGAGAGTGTCAGAGAGTTTCAGAGAGTGAAAGAGAGTGTCAGAGAGTATCAGAGCTTCTCAGATAGTGATAGACAGAGTCAGAGAGTGTCAGAGAGTGTTAGGGAGTGTCTGAGAGTGTCAGAGAGTGTCAGAGTGTTTCAGAGAGTGAAAGAGTGTGTCAGAGAGTGTCAGAGCGTTTCAGAGCTTGTCAGAGAGTGATTGAGAGTGTCAGAGAGCGTCAGAGAGTGATAGAGAATGTCTGAGAGTGTCAGAGAGTGATTGAGAGTGTCAGAGAGTGTCAGAGAATGTCAGAGAGTGAAAGTGAGTGTCTGAGAATGTCAGAGAGTGATAGAGAGTGTCTGAGAGTGTCCAAGAGTGTCAGGGAGTGTCTGAGAGAGTCTGAGAGTGATAGAGAGTGTCTGAGTGTATCAGAGAGTGTCTGAGAGTGTCAG
This sequence comes from Heterodontus francisci, assembly GCF_036365525.1. Taxonomy (NCBI): domain Eukaryota; kingdom Metazoa; phylum Chordata; class Chondrichthyes; order Heterodontiformes; family Heterodontidae; genus Heterodontus; species Heterodontus francisci. The sequence continues at coordinate 10,121,203 of NC_090395.1, read as the reverse complement.
AGAATGTCAGCGAGTGTCAGTGAGTGATAGAGATTGTCAGAGAATATCAGAGAGTGGTGGAGAGTGATAGAGAGTGTCTGAGAGTGTCAGAGAGTGATAGAGAGTGTCTGAGAGTGTCTGAGAGTGTCAGGGAGTGTCTGAGAGTGTCTGAGACTGTCTGAGAGTGATAGAGAGTGTCTGAGAGTGTCAGATAGTGTCAGCGAGTGTCTGAGAGTGATAGAGAGTGCTTGAGAGTATCAGAGAGTGTCTGAGAGTGTCAGAGAATGTCAGCGAGTGTCTGAAAGTGAAAGAGATTGTCAGAGAATGTCAGAGAGTGGTAGAGAGTGTCTGAGAGTGTCAGAGAGTGTCAGAGAGTGATAGAGAGTGTCAGAGAAGGTCAGAGAGTGATAGAGAGTGTCAGAGAGTGATAGAGAGTGTCTGAGAGTGTCAGAGAGTGTCAGAGAATGCTAGAGAGTCTCAGAGAGTGTCAGAGAGTGATTGAGAGTGATTGAGAATGTCTGAGAGTGTCTGAGAGTGTCAGAGAGTGATAGAGAGTGTCAGAGAGTGATTGAGAGTGATTGAGAGTGATAAAGAGTGTCAGAGAAGGTCAGAGATTGATAGAGAGTTTCAGAGAGTGATAGAGAGTGTCTGAGAGGGTCTGAGAGTGTCAGGGAGAGTCTGAGAGTGTCAGAGAGTGTCAGTGAGTATAAGTGAGTGATAGAGAGTGTCAAAGTGTGTCAGAGAGTGTCTGAGAGTGTCAGAGAGTGTCAGAGAGTGCCAGAGAGTGTCAGAGAGTTTCAGAGATTGTCTGAGAGTGTCTGAGAGTGTCGCAGGGTAATAGAGAGTGAGAGAGAATGTCAGAGAGTGATAGAGAGTGTCTGAGAGTGTCAGAGAGAGATCGAGAGTGTCTGAGAGTGTCAGCGAGTTTCTGAGAGCGATAGAGATTGTCAGAGAATGTCAGAGAGTGGTAGAGAGTGATAGAGAGTGTCTGAGTGTGTCAGAGAGTGTCTGAGAGTGATAGAGATTGTCAGAGAATGTCAGAGAGAGACAGAGAGAGTCTGAGAGTGTCAGAGAGTGATACAGAGTGTCAGAGAGTGCTAGAGAGTGTCAGAGAGTGTCAGAGAGTGTCAGAGAATGTCAGAGAGTGTCAGAGAGTGTCAGTGAGTGATTGAGAGTGTCAGAGAGTGATTGAGAGTCTCAGAGAGTGATATATAGTGTCAGAGAGTGATGCAGAGTGTCAGAGAGTGTCATAGAGAGATAGAGAGCATCGGAGAGTGTCAGAGAGTGTCAGAGAGTGATAGAGAGTGTCAGAGATTGATTGTGAGTATCAGAGAGTGTCAGAGAGTGATAGAGAGTGTCTGAGAGTGTCAGAGATTGTCAGAGATTGATTGAGAGTATCAGAGAGTGTCAGAGAGTGTCAGAGAGTGATTGAGAGCCATTGAGAATGTCTGAGTTTGTCTGTGAGTGTCAGAGAGTGATTGAGAGTGTCAGAGAGTGATTGAGAGTGTCTGAGAGTGTCAGAGAGAGATAGAGAGTGGTATAGAGTGTCTGAGAGTGATTGAGAGTGTCTAAGAGTGTCAGAGAGTGTCAGAGATTGATAGAGAGTGTCTGAGAAAGTCAGAAACTGATAGAGAGTGTCAGAGAGTGTCAGAGAGTGACCGAGAGAGATAGAGAGTGTCTGAGAGTGTCAGAGTGTGTCAGAGAGTGTCAGAGCGTTTCAGAGCTTGTCAGAGAGTGATTGAGAGTGTCAGAGAGCGTCAGAGAGTGATAGAGAATGTCTGAGAGTGTCAGAGAGTGATTGAGAGTGTCAGAGAGTGTCAGAGAATGTCAGAGAGTGAAAGTGAGTGTCTGAGAATGTCAGAGAGTGATAGAGAGTGTCTGAGAGTGTCCAAGAGTGTCAGGGAGTGTCTGAGAGAGTCTGAGAGTGATAGAGAGTGTCTGAGTGTATCAGAGAGTGTCTGAGAGTGTCAGAGAATGTCAGCGAGTGTCAGTGAGTGATAGAGATTGTCAGAGAATATCAGAGAGTGGTGGAGAGTGATAGAGAGTGTCTGAGAGTGTCAGAGAGTGATAGAGAGTGTCTGAGAGTGTCTGAGAGTGTCAGGGAGTGTCTGAGAGTGTCTGAGACTGTCTGAGAGTGATAGAGAGTGTCTGAGAGTGTCAGATAGTGTCAGCGAGTGTCTGAGAGTGATAGAGAGTGCTTGAGAGTATCAGAGAGTGTCTGAGAGTGTCAGAGAATGTCAGCGAGTGTCTGAAAGTGAAAGAGATTGTCAGAGAATGTCAGAGAGTGGTAGAGAGTGTCTGAGAGTGTCAGAGAGTGTCAGAGAGTGATAGAGAGTGTCAGAGAAGGTCAGAGAGTGATAGAGAGTGTCAGAGAGTGATAGAGAGTGTCTGAGAGTGTCAGAGAGTGTCAGAGAATGCTAGAGAGTCTCAGAGAGTGTCAGAGAGTGATTGAGAGTGATTGAGAATGTCTGAGAGTGTCTGAGAGTGTCAGAGAGTGATAGAGAGTGTCAGAGAGTGATTGAGAGTGATTGAGAGTGATAAAGAGTGTCAGAGAAGGTCAGAGATTGATAGAGAGTTTCAGAGAGTGATAGAGAGTGTCTGAGAGGGTCTGAGAGTGTCAGGGAGAGTCTGAGAGTGTCAGAGAGTGTCAGTGAGTATAAGTGAGTGATAGAGAGTGTCAAAGTGTGTCAGAGAGTGTCTGAGAGTGTCAGAGAGTGTCAGAGAGTGCCAGAGAGTGTCAGAGAGTTTCAGAGATTGTCTGAGAGTGTCTGAGAGTGTCGCAGGGTAATAGAGAGTGAGAGAGAATGTCAGAGAGTGATAGAGAGTGTCTGAGAGTGTCAGAGAGAGATCGAGAGTGTCTGAGAGTGTCAGCGAGTTTCTGAGAGCGATAGAGATTGTCAGAGAATGTCAGAGAGTGGTAGAGAGTGATAGAGAGTGTCTGAGTGTGTCAGAGAGTGTCTGAGAGTGATAGAGATTGTCAGAGAATGTCAGAGAGAGACAGAGAGAGTCTGAGAGTGTCAGAGAGTGATACAGAGTGTCAGAGAGTGATACAGAGTGTCAGAGAGTGTCAGAGAATGTCAGAGAGTGTCAGAGAGTGTCAGAGAGTGATAGAGAGTGTCAGAGAGTGATTGAGAGTGTCAGAGAGTGATATAGAGTGTCAGAGAGTGATGCAGAGTGTCAGAGAGTGTCATAGAGAGATAGAGAGCATCGGAGAGTGTCAGAGAGTGTCAGAGAGTGATAGAGAGTGTCAGAGATTGATTGAGAGTATCAGAGAGTGTCAGAGAGTGATAGAGAGTGTCTGAGAGTGTCAGAGAGTGTCAGAGATTGATTGAGAGTATCAGAGAGTGTCAGAGAGTGTCAGAGATTGATTGAGAGCCATTGAGAATGTCTGAGTTTGTCTGTGAGTGTCAGAGAGTGATTGAGAGTGTCAGAGAGTGATTGAGAGTGTCTGAGAGTGTCAGAGAGAGATAGAGAGTGGTATAGAGTGTCTGAGAGTGATTGAGAGTGTCAGAGAGTGTCAGAGAGTGACCGAGAGTGATAGAGAGTGTCTGAGAGTGTCAGAGAGTGTCAGAGAGTGATTGAGATTGTCAGAGAGTGTCAGAGAGTGACCGAGAGTGATAGAGAGTGTCTGAGAGTGTCAGAGAGTGATTGAGAGTGTCAGAGAGTGTCAGAGAGTCAATGAGAGTGGTATAGAGTGTCTGAGAGTGATTGAGAGTGTCTAAGAGTGTCAGAGAGTGTCAGAGATTGATAGAGAATGTCAGAGCTTGTCAGAGAGTGATAGAGAGATTCAGAGAGTGTCAGAGAGTGATAGGGAGTGTCTGAGAGTGTCAGAGAGTGATTGAGAGTGTCTGAGAGTGTCAGAGAGTGATAGAGAGTGGTTTAAGTGTCTGAGAGTGATTGAGAGTGTCTAAGATTGTCAGAGAGTGTCAGAGATTGATAGAGAGTGTCAGAGCTTGTCAGAGAGTGATAGAGAGATTCAGAGAGTGTCAGAGAGTGATAGGGAGTGTCTGAGAGTGTCAGAAAGTGATTGAGAGTGTCAGAGAGTTTCAGAGAAGGTCAGAGAGTGATAGAGAGTGTCAGAGAGTGATAGAGAGTGTCTGAGAGTGTCAGAGAGTGTCAGAGAATGCCAGAGCGTGTCAGAGAGTGTCAGAGAGTGATAGAGAGTGTCAGAGAGTGATTGAGAGTGATAAAGAGTGTCAGAGAAGGTCTGAGAGTGATAGAGAGTTTCAGAGAGTGATAGAGAGTGTCTGAGAGTGCCTGAGAGTGTCAGGGAGAGTCTGAGAGTGTCAGAGAGTGTCAGTGAGTATAAGTGAGTGATAGAGAGTGTCAAAGTGTGTCAGAGTGTGGCTGAGAGTGTCAGAGAGTGTCAGAGAGTGTCTGAGAGTGCCAGAGAGTGTCAGAGAGTGTCAGAGATTGTCTGAGAGTGTCTGAGAGTGTCGCAGGGTAATAGAGAGTGAGAGAGAATGTCAGAGAGTGATAGAGAGTGTCTGAGAGTGTCAGAGAGAGATCGAGAGTGTCTGAGAGTGTCAGCGAGTTTCTGAGAGCGATAGAGATTGCCAGAGAATGTCAGAGAGTGATAGAGAGTGTCAGTGAGTGATTGAGAGTGTCAGAGAGTGATTGAGTGTGTCAGAGAGTGATTGAGAGTGTCAGAGAGTGATATAGAGTGTCAGAGAGTGATGCAGAGTGTCAGAGAGTGTCATAGAGAGATCGAGAGCATCGGAGAGTGTCAGAGAGTGTCAGAGAGTGATAGAGAGTGTCATAGATTGATTGAGAGTATCAGGGAGTGATAGAGAGTGTCTGAGAGTGTCAGAGATTGTCAGAGATTGATTGAGAGAATCAGAGAGTGTCAGAGAGTGTCAGAGAGTGATTGAGAGCCATTGAGAATGTCTGAGTTTGTCTGTGAGTGTCAGAGAGTGATTGAGAGTGTCAGAGAGTGATTGAGAGTGTCTAAGAGTGTCAGAGAGTGTCAGAGATTGATAGAGAGTGTCTGAGAAAGTCAGAGACTGATAGAGAGTGTCAGAGAGTGTCAGAGAGTGACCGAGAGTGATAGAGAGTGTCTGAGAGTGTCAGAGAGTGTCAGAGAGTGATTGAGATTGTCAGAGAGTGACCGAGAGTGATAGAGAGTGTCTGAGAGTGTCAGAGAGTGTCAGAGAGTGATTGAGAGTGTCAGAGAGTGTCAGAGAGTCATAGAGAGTGGTATAGAGTGTCTGAGAGTGATTGAGAGTGTCTAAGAGTGTCAGAGAGTGTCAGAGATTGATAGAGAGTGTCAGAGCTTGTCAGAGAGTGATAGAGAGATTCAGAGAGTGTCAGAGAGTGATAGGGAGTGTCTGAGAGTGTCAGAGAGTGATTGAGAGTATCTGAGAGTGTCAGAGAGTGATAGAGAGTGGTTTAAGTGTCTGAGAGTGATTGAGAGTGTCTAAGATTGTCAGAGAGTGTCAGAGATTGATAGAGAGTGTCAGAGCTTGTCAGAGAGTGATAGAGAGATTCAGAGAGTGTCAGAGAGTGATAGGGAGTGTCTGAGAGTGTCAGAGAGTGATTGAGAGTGTCTGAGAGTGTCAGAGAGTTTCAGAGAGTGAAAGAGAGTGTCAGAGAGTGTCAGAGCTTGTCAGAGAGTGATAGAGAGAGTCAGAGATTGTCAGAGAGTGATAGGGAGTGTCTGAGAGTGTCAGAGAGTGTCAGAGAGTTTCAGAGAGTGAAAGAGAGTGTCAGAGAGTGTCAGAGAGTATTAGAGCTTCTCACATAGTGATAGACAGAGTCAGAGAGTGTCAGAGAGTGTTAGGGAGTGTCTGAGAGTGTCAGAGAGTGTCAGAGTGTTTCAGAGAGTGAAAGAGTGTGTCAGAGAGTGTCAGAGAGTTTCAGAGCTTGTCAGAGAGTGATTGAGAGTGTCAGAGAGCGTCAGAGAGTGATAGAGAATGTCTGAGAGTGTCAGAGAGTGATTGAGAGTGTCAGAGAGTGTCAGAGAATGTCAGAGAGTGAAAGCGAGTGTCTGAGAGTGTCAGAGAGTGATAGAGAGTGTCTGAGAGTGTCCAATAGTGTCAGGGAGTGTCTGAGAGAGTCTGAGAGTGATAGAGAGTGTCTGAGTGTATCAGAGAGTGTCTGAGAGTGTCAGAGAATGTCAGCGAGTGTCAGTGAGTGATAGAGATTGTCAGAGAATATCAGAGAGTGGTGGAGAGTGATAGAGAGTGTCTGAGAGTGTCAGAGAGTGATAGAGAGTGTCTGAGAGTGTCAGATAGTGTCAGCGAGTGTCTGAGAGTGATAGAGAGTGCTTGAGAGTATCAGAGAGTGTCTGAGAGTGTCAGAGAATGTCAGCGAGTGTCTGAAAGTGAAAGAGATTGTCAGAGAAAGTCAGAGAGTGGTAGAGAGTGTCTGAGAGTGTCAGAGAGTGTCAGAGAGTGATTGAGAGTGTCAGAGAGTGTCAGAGAGTGATTGAGAGTGATTGAGAATGTCTGAGAGTGTCTGAGAGTGTCAGAGAGTGTCAGAGAGTGATTGAGAGTGTCTGAGAGTGATAGAGAGTGTCAGAGAAGGTCAGAGAGTGATAGAGAGTGTCAGAGAGTGATAGAGAGTGTCTGAGAGTGTCAGAGAGTGTCAGAGAATGCTAGAGAGTCTCAGAGAGTGTCAGAGAGTGATAGAGAGTGTCAGAGAGTGATTGAGAGTGATAAAGAGTGTCAGAGAAGGTCAGAGAGTGATCGAGAGTTTCAGAGAGTGATAGAGAGTGTCTGAGAGTGTCAGAGAGTGTCAGAGAGTGATTGAGAGTGTCAGAGAGTGTCAGAGAGTCATAGAGAGTGGTATAGAGTGTCTGAGAGTGATTGAGAGTGTCTAAGAGTGTCAGAGAGTGTCAGAGATTGATAGAGAGTGTCAGAGCTTGTCAGAGAGTGATAGAGAGATTCAGAGAGTGTCAGAGAGTGATAGGGAGTGTCTGAGAGTGTCAGAGAGTGATAGAGAGTGGTTTAAGTGTCTGAGAGTGATTGAGAGTGTCTAAGATTGTCAGAGAGTGTCAGAGATTGATAGAGAGTGTCAGAGCTTGTCAGAGAGTGATAGAGAGATTCAGAGAGTGTCAGAGAGTGATAGGGAGTGTCTGAGAGTGTCAGGGAGTGTCTGAGAGTGTCTGAGAGTGTCAGAGAGTTTCAGAGAGTGAAAGAGAGTGTCAGAGAGTGTCAGAGCTTGTCAGAGAGTGATAGGGAGAGTCAGAGATTGTCAGAGAGTGATAGGGAGTGTCTGAGAATGTCAGAGAGTGTCAGAGAGTTTCAGAGAGTGAAAGAGAGTGTCAGAGAGTGTCAGAGAGTATCAGAGCTTCTCACATAGTGATAGACAGAGTCAGAGAGTGTCAGAGAGTGTTAGGGAGTGTCTGAGAGTGTCAGAGAGTGTCAGAGTGTTTCAGAGAGTGAAAGAGTGTGTCAGAGAGTGTCAGAGAGTTTCAGAGCTTGTCAGAGAGTGATTGAGAGTGTCAGAGAGCGTCAGAGAGTGATAGAGAATGTCTGAGAGTGTCAGAGAGTGATTGAGAGTGTCAGAGAGTGTCAGAGAATGTCAGAGAGTGAAAGCGAGTGTCTGAGAGTGTCAGAGAGTGATAGAGAGTGTCTGAGAGTGTCCAAGAGTGTCAGGGAGTGTCTGAGAGAGTCTGAGAGTGATAGAGAGTGTCTGAGTGTATCAGAGAGTGTCTGAGAGTGTCAGAGAATGTCAGCGAGTGTCAGTGAGTGATAGAGATTGTCAGAGAATATCAGAGAGTGGTGGAGAGTGATAGAGAGTGTCTGAGAGTGTCAGAGAGTGATAGAGAGTGTCTGAGAGTGTCAGGGAGTGTCTGAGAGTGTCTGAGACTGTCTGAGAGTGATAGAGAGTGTCTGAGAGTGTCAGATAGTGTCAGCGAGTGTCTGAGAGTGATAGAGAGTGCTTGAGAGTATCAGAGAGTGTCTGAGAGTGTCAGAGAATGTCAGCGAGTGTCTGAAAGTGAAAGAGATTGTCAGAGAATGTCAGAGAGTGGTAGAGAGTGTCTGAGAGTGTCAGAGAGTGTCAGAGAGTGATTGAGAGTGTCAGAGAGTGTCAGAGAGTGATTGAGAGTGATTGAGAATGTCTGAGAGTGTCTGAGAGTGTCAGAGAGTGTCAGAGAGTGATTGAGTGTGTCTGAGAGTGATAGAGAGTGTCAGAGAAGGTCAGAGAGTGATAGAGAGTGTCAGAGAGTGATAGAGAGTGTCTGAGAGTGTCAGAGAGTGTCAGAGAATGCTAGAGAGTCTCAGAGAGTGTCAGAGAGTGATAGAGAGTGTCAGAGAGTGATTGAGAGTGATAAAGAGTGTCAGAGAAGGTCAGAGAGTGATCGAGAGTTTCAGAGAGTGATAGAGAGTGTCTGAGAGGGTCTGAGAGTGTCAGGGAGAGTCTGAGAGTGTCAGAGAGTGTCAGTGAGTATAAGTGAGTGATAGAGAGTGTCAAAGTGTGCCAGAGAGTGTCTGAGAGTGTCAGAGAGTGTCAGAGATTGATAGAGAGTGTCTGAGAAAGTCAGAGACTGATAGAGAGTGTCAGAGAGTGTCAGAGAGTGACCGAGAGTGATAGAGAGTGTCTGAGAGTGTCAGAGAGTGTCAGAGAGTGATTGAGATTGTCAGAGAGTGTCAGAGAGTGACCGAGAGTGATAGAGAGTGTCTGAGAGTGTCAGAGAGTGTCAGAGAGTGATTGAGAGTGTCAGAGAGTGTCAGAGAGTCATAGAAAGTGGTATAGAGTGTCTGAGAGTGATTGAGAGTGTCTAAGAGTGTCAGAGAGTGTCAGAGATTGATAGAGAGTGTCCGAGCTTGTCAGAGAGTGATAGAGAGATTCAGAGAGTGTCAGAGAGTGATAGGGAGTGTCTGAGAGTGTCAGAGAGTGATTGAGAGTGTCTGAGAGTGTCAGAGAGTGATAGAGAGTGGTTTAAGTGTCTGAGAGTGATTGAGAGTGTCTAAGATTGTCAGAGAGTGTCAGAGATTGATAGAGAGTGTCAGAGCTTGTCAGAGAGTGATAGAGAGATTCAGAGAGTGTCAGAGAGTGATAGGAAGTGTCTGAGAGTGTCAGAGAGTGATTGAGAGTGTCTGAGAGTGTCAGAGAGTTTCAGAGAGTGAAAGAGAGTGTCAGAGAGTGTCAGAGCTTGTCAGAGATTGATAGAGAGAGTCAGAGATTGTCAGAGAGTGATAGGGAGTGTTTGAGAGTGTCAGAGAGTGTCAGAGAGTTTCAGAGAGTGAAAGAGAGTGTCAGAGAGTGTCAGAGAGTATCAGAGCTTCTCAGATAGTGATAGACAGAGTCAGAGAGTGTCAGAGAGTGTTAGGGAGTGTCTGAGAGTGTCAGAGAGTGTCAGAGTGTTTCAGAGAGTGAAAGAGTGTGTCAGAGAGTGTCAGAGAGTTTCAGAGCTTGTCAGAGAGTGATTGAGAGTGTCAGAGAGCGTCAGAGAGTGATAGAGAATGTCTGAGAGTGTCAGAGAGTGATTGAGAGTGTCAGAGAGTGTCAGAGAATGTCAGAGAGTGAAAGTGAGTGTCTGAGAGTGTCAGAGAGTGATAGAGAGTGTCTGAGAGTGTCCAAGAGTGTCAGGGAGTGTCTGAGAGAGTCTGAGAGTGATAGAGAGTGTCTGAGTGTATCAGAGAGTGTCTGAGAGTGTCAGAGAATGTCAGCGAGTGTCAGTGAGTGATAGAGATTGTCAGAGAATATCAGAGAGTGGTGGAGAGTGATAGAGAGTGTCTGAGAGTGTCAGAGAGTGATAGAGAGTGTCTGAGAGTGTCTGAGAGTGTCAGGGAGTGTCTGAGAGTGTCTGAGACTGTCTGAGAGTGATAGAGAGTGTCTGAGAGTGTCAGATAGTGTCAGCGAGTGTCTGAGAGTGATAGAGAGTGCTTGAGAGTATCAGAGAGTGTCTGAGAGTGTCAGAGAATGTCAGCGAGTGTCTGAAAGTGAAAGAGATTGCCAGAGAATGTCAGAGAGTGGTAGAGAGTGTCTGAGAGTGTCAGAGAGTGTCAGAGAGTGATTGAGAGTGTCAGAGAGTGTCAGAGAGTGATTGAGAGTGATTGATAATGTCTGAGAGTGTCTGAGAGTGTCAGAGAGTGTCAGAGAGTGATTGAGAGTGTCTGAGAGTGATAGAGAGTGTCTGAGAGTGTCAGAGAGTGTCAGAGAATGCTAGAGAGTCTCAGAGAGTGTCAGAGAGTGATTGAGAGTGATTGAGAATGTCTGAGAGTGTCTGAGAGTGTCAGAGAGTGATAGAGAGTGTCAGAGAGTGATTGAGAGTGATTGAGAGTGATAAAGAGTGTCAGAGAAGGTCAGTGATTGATAGAGAGTTTCAGAGAGTGATAGAGAGTGTCTGAGAGGGTCTGAGAGTGTCAGGGAGAGTCTGAGAGTGTCAGAGAGTGTCAGTGAGTATAAGTGAGTGATAGAGAGTGTCAAAGTGTGTCAGAGAGTGTCAGAGAGTGTCAGAGAGTGTCAGAGAGTTTCAGAGATTGTCTGAGAGTGTCTGAGAGTGTCGCAGGGTAATAGAGAGTGAGAGAGAATGTCAGAGAGTGATAGAGAGTGTCTGAGAGTGTCAGAGAGAGATCGAGAGTGTCTGAGAGTGTCAGCGAGTTTCTGAGAGCGATAGAGATTGTCAGAGAATGTCAGAGAGTGGTAGAGAGTGATAGAGAGTGTCTGAGTGTGTCAGAGAGTGTCTGAGAGTGATAGAGATTGTCAGAGAATGTCAGAGAGAGACAGAGAGAGTCTGAGAGTGTCAGAGAGTGATACAGAGTGTCAGAGAGTGATAGAGAGTGTCAGAGAGTGTCAGAGAATGTCAGAGAGTGTCAGAGAGTGTCAGTGAGTGATTGAGAGTGTCAGAGAGTGATTGAGAGTGTCAGAGATTGATATAGAGTGTCAGAGAGTGATGCAGAGTGTCAGAGAGTGTCATAGAGAGATAGAGAGCATCGGAGAGTGTCAGAGAGTGTCAGAGAGTGATAGAGAGTGTCAGAGATTGATTGAGAGTATCAGAGAGTGTCAGAGAGTGATAGAGAGTGTCTGAGAGTGTCAGAGAGTGTCAGAGATTGATTGAGAGTATCAGAGAGTGTCAGAGAGTGTCAGAGATTGATTGAGAGCCATTGAGAATGTCTGAGTTTGTCTGTGAGTGTCAGAGAGTGATTGAGAGTGTCAGAGAGTGATTGAGAGTGTCTGAGAGTGTCAGAGAGAGATAGAGAGTGGTATAGAGTGTCTGAGAGTGATTGAGAGTGTCTAAGAGTGTCAGAGAGTGTCAGAGATTGATAGAGAGTGTCTGAGAAAGTCAAAGACTGATAGAGAGTGTCAGAGAGTGTCAGAGAGTGACCGAGAGTGATAGAGAGTGTCTGAGAGTGTCAGAGAGTGTCAGAGAGTGATTGAGATTGTCAGAGAGTGTCAGAGAGTGACCGAGAGTGATAGAGAGTGTCTGAGAGTGTCAGAGAGTGTCAGAGAGTGATTGAGAGTGTCAGAGAGTGTCAGAGAGTCATAGAGAGTGGTATAGAGTGTCTGAGAGTGATTGAGAGTGTCTAAGAGTGTCAGAGAGTGTCAGAGGTTGATAGAGAATGTCAGAGCTTGTCAGAGAGTGATAGAGAGATTCAGAGAGTGTCAGAGAGTGATAGGGAGTGTCTGAGAGTGTCAGAGAGTGATTGAGAGTGTCTGAGAGTGTCAGAGAGTGATTGAGAGTGTCTGAGAGTGTCAGAGAGTGATAGAGAGTGGTTTAAGTGTCTGAGAGTGATTGAGAGTGTCTAAGATTGTCAGAGAGTGTCAGAGATTGATAGAGAGTGTCAGAGCTTGTCAGAGAGTGATAGAGAGATTCAGAGAGTGTCAGAGAGTGATAGGGAGTGTCTGAGAGTGTCAGAGAGTGATTGAGAGTGTCTGAGAGTGTCAGAGAGTTTCAGAGAAGGTCAGAGAGTGATAGAGAGTGTCAGAGAGTGATAGAGAGTGTCTGAGAGTGTCAGAGAGTGTCAGAGAATGCCAGAGCGTGTCAGAGAGTGTCAGAGAGTGATAGAGAGTGTTAGAGAGTGATTGAGAGTGATAAAGAGTGTCAGAGAAGGTCAGAGAGTGATAGAGAGTTTCAGAGAGTGATAGAGAGTGTCTGAGAGTGCCTGAGAGTGTCAGGGAGAGTCTGAGAGTGTCAGAGAGTGTCAGTGAGTATAAGTGAGTGATAGAGAGTGTCAAAGTGTGTCAGAGTGTGTCTGAGAGTGTCAGAGAGTGTCTGAGAGTGCCAGAGAGTGTCAGAGAGTGTCAGAGATTGTCTGAGAGTGCCTGAGAGTGTCACAGGGAAATAGAGAGTGAGAGAGAATGTCAGAGAGTGATAGAGAGTGTCTGAGTGTGTCAGAGAGAGATCGAGAGTGTCTGAGAGTGTCAGCGAGTTTCTGAGAGCGATAGAGATTGTCAGAGAATGTCAGAGAGTGGTAGAGAGTGATAGAGAGTGTCAGTGAGTGATTGAGAGTGTCAGAGAGTGATTGAGAGTGTCAGAGAGTGATTGAGAGTGTCAGAGAGTGATATAGAGTGTCAGAGAGTGATGCAGAGTGTCAGAGAGTGTCATAGAGAGATCGAGAGCATCGGAGAGTGTCAGAGAGTGTCAGAGAGTGATAGAGAGTGTCTGAGAGTGTCAGAGATTGTCAGAGATTGATTGAGAGTATCAGAGAGTGTCAGAGAGTGTCAGAGAGTGATTGAGAGCCATTGAGAATGTCTGAGCTTGTCTGTGAGTGTCAGAGAGTGATTGAGAGTGTCAGAGAGTGATTGAGAGTGTCTGTGAGTGTCAGAGAGAGATAGAGAGTGGTATAGAGTGTCTGAGAGTGATTGAGAGTGTCTAAGAGTGTCAGAGAGTGTCAGAGATTTTTAGAGAGTGTCTGAGAAAGTCAGAGACTGATAGAGAGTGTCAGAGAGTGTCAGAGAGTGACCGAGAGTGATAGAGAGTGTCTGAGAGTGTCAGAGAGTGTCAGAGAGTGATTGAGATTGTCAAAGAGTGTCAGAGAGTTACCGAGAGTGATAGAGAGTGTCTGAGAGTGTCAGAGAGTGTCAGAGAGTGATTGAGAATGTCAGAGAGTGTCAGAGAGTCATAGAGAGTGGTATAAAGTGTCTGAGAGTGATTGAGAGTGTCTAAGAGTGTCAGAGAGTGTCAGAGATTGATAGAGAGTGTCACAGCATGTCAGAGAGTGATAGAGAGATTCAGAGAGTGTCAGAGAGTGATAGGGAGTGTCTGAGAGTGTCAGAGAGTGATTGAGAGTGTTGAGAGTGTCAGAGAGTGATAGAGAGTGGTTTAAGTGTCTGAGAGTGATTGAGAGAGTCTAAGATTGTCAGAGAGTGTCAGAGACTGATAGAGAGTGTCAGAGCTTGTCAGAGAGTGATAGAGAGATTCAGAGAGTGTCAGAGAGTGATTGAGAGTGTTGAGAGTGTCAGAGAGTGATAGAGAGTGGTTTAAGTGTCTGAGAGTGATTGAGAGTGTCTAAGATTGTCAGAGAGTGTCAGAGACTGATAGAGAGTGTCAGAGCTTGTCAGAGAGTGATAGAGAGATTCAGAGAGTGTCAGAGAGTGATAGGGAGTGTCTGAGAGTGTCAGAGAGTGATTGAGAGTGTCTGAGAGTGTCAGAGAGTTTCAGAGAGTGAAAGAGAGTGTCAGAGAGTGTCAGAGCTTGTCAGAGAGTGATAGAGAGAGTCAGAGATTGTCAGAGAGTGATAGGGAGTGTCTGAGAGTGTCAGAGAGTGTCAGAGAGTTTCAGAGAGTGAAAGAGAGTGTCAGAGAGTGTCAGAGAGTATCAGAGCTTCTCAGATAGTGATAGACAGAGTCAGAGAGTGTCAGAGAGTGTTAGGGAGTGTCTGAGAGTGTCAGAGAGTGTCAGAGTGTTTCAGAGAGTGAAAGAGTGTGTCAGAGAGTGTCAGAGAGTTTCAGAGCTTGTCAGAGAGTGATTGAGAGTGTCAGAGAGCGTCAGAGAGTGATAGAGAATGTCTGAGAGTGTCAGAGAGTGATTGAGAGTGTCAGAGAGTGTCAGAGAATGTCAGAGAGTGAAAGCGAGTGTCTGAGAGTGTCAGAGAGTGATAGAGAGTGTCTGAGAGTGTCCAAGAGTGTCAGGGAGTGTCTGAGAGAGTCTGAGAGTGATAGAGAGTGTCTGAGTGTATCAGAGAGTGTCTGAGAGTGTCAGAGAATGTCAGCGAGTGTCAGTGAGTGATAGAGATTGTCAGAGAATATCAGAGAGTGGTGGAGAGTGATAGAGAGTGTCTGAGAGTGTCAGAGAGTGATAGAGAGTGTCTGAGAGTGTCTGAGAGTGTCAGGGAGTGTCTGAGAGTGTCTGAGACTGTCTGAGAGTGATAGAGAGTGTCTGAGAGTGTCAGATAGTGTCAGCGAGTGTCTGAGAGTGATAGAGAGTGCTTGAGAGTATCAGAGAGTGTCTGAGAGTGTCAGAGAATGTCAGCGAGTGTCTGAAAGTGAAAGAGATTGTCAGAGAATGTCAGAGAGTGGTAGAGAGTGTCTGAGAGTGTCAGAGAGTGTCAGAGAGTGATTGAGAGTGTCAGAGAGTGTCAGAGAGTGATTGAGAGTGATTGAGAATGTCTGAGAGTGTCAGAGAGTGTCAGAGAGTGATTGAGAGTGTCTGAGAGTGATAGAGAGTGTCAGAGAAGGTCAGAGAGTGATAGAGAGTGTCAGAGAGTGATAGAGAGTGTCAGAGAGTGATAGAGAGTGTCTGAGAGTGTCAGAGAGTGTCAGAGAATGCTAGAGAGTCTCAGAGAGTGTCAGAGAGTGATAGAGAGTGTCAGAGAGTGATTGAGAGTGATAAAGAGTGTCAGAGAAGGTCAGAGAGTGATAGAGAGTTTCAGAGAGTGATAGAGAGTGTCTGAGAGGGTATGAGAGTGTCAGGGAGAGTCTGAGAGTGTCAGAGAGTGTCAGTGAGTATAAGTGAGTGATAGAGAGTGTCAAAGTGTGTCAGAGAGTGTCTGAGTGTGTCAGAGAGTGTCAGAGAGTGTCAGAGAGTGCCAGAGAGTGTCAGAGAGTGTCAGAGAGTGTCAGAGAGTGTCTGAGAGTGTCGCAGGGTAATAGAGAGTGAGAGAGAATGTCAGAGAGTGATAGAGAGTGTCTGAGAGTGTCAGAGAGAGATCGAGAGTGTCTGAGAGTGTCAGCGAGTTTCTGAGAGCGATAGAGATTGTCAGAGAATGTCAGAGAGTGGTAGAGAGTGATAGAGAGTGTCTGAGTGTGTCAGAGAGTGTCTGAGAGTGATAGAGATTGTCAGAGAATGTCAGAGAGAGACAGAGAGAGTCTGAGAGTGTCAGAGAGTGATACAGAGTGTCAGAGAGTGATAGAGAGTGTCAGAGAGTGTCAGAGAATGTCAGAGAGTGTCAGAGAGTGTCAGAGAGTGTCAGTGAGTGTCAGAGAGTGATTGAGAGTGTCAGAGAGTGATTGAGAGTGTCAGAGAGTGATTGAGATTGTCAGAGAGTGATATAGAGTGTCAGAGAGTGATGCAGAGTGTCTGAGAATGTCATAGAGAGATAGAGAGCATCGGAAAGTGTCAGAGAGTGTCAGAGAGTGATAGAGAGTGTCAGAGATTGATTGAGAGTATCAGAGAGTGTCAGAGAGTGATAGAGAGTGTCTGAGAGTGTCAGAGAGTGTCAGAGATTGATTGAGAGTATCAGAGAGTGTCAGAGAGTGTCAGAGAGTGATTGAGAGCCATTGAGAATGTCTGAGTTTGTCTGTGAGTGTCAGAGAGTGATTGAGAGTGTCAGAGAGTGATTGAGAGTGTCTGAGAGTGTCAGAGAGCGATAGAGAGTGGTATAGAGTGTCTGAGAGTGATTGAGAGTGTCTAAGAGTGTCAGTGAGTGTCAGAGATTGATAGAGAGTGTCTGAGAATGTCAGAGACTGATCGAGATTGTCAGAGAGTGTCAGAGAGTGACCGAGAGTGATAGAGAGTGTCTGAGAGTGTCAGAGAGTGTCAGAGAGTGATTGAGATTGTCAGAGAGTGTCAGAGAGTGACCGAGAGTGTCTGAGAGTGTCTGAGAGTGTCAGAGAGTGTCAGAGAGTGATAGAGAGTGGTATAGAGTGTCTGAGACTGATTGAGAGTGTCTAATAGGGTCAGAGTGTCAGAGATGGATAGAGAGTGTCAGAGCTTGTCAGAGAGTGATAGAGTGAGTCAGAGAGTGTCAGAGAGTGATAGGGAGTGTCTGAGAGTGTCAGAGAGTGATTGAGAGTGAAAGAGAGTGTCAGAGAGTGTCAGTGCTTGTCAGAGAGTGATAGAGAGAGTCAGAGATTGTCAGAGAGTGATAGGGAGTGTCTGAGAGTGATAGAGAGTGTCAGAGAGTGATACAGAGTGTCAGAGAGTGATAGAGAGTGTCAGAGAGTGATAGAGAGTGTCTGATTGTGTCAGAGAGTGTCAGAGATTGATTGAGAGTATCAGAGAGTGTCAGAGAGTTTCAGAGAGTGATTGAGAGCCATTGAGAATGTCTGAGTTTGTCTGTGAGTGTCAGAGAGTGATTGAGAGTGTCAGAGAGTGATTGAGAGTGTCTGAGAGTGTCAGAGAGAGATAGAGAGTGGTATAGAGTGTCTGAGAGTGATTGAGAGTGTCTAAGAGTGTCAGAGAGTGTCAGAGATTGATAGAGAGTGTCTGAGAATGTCAGAGACTGATAGAGAGTGTCAGAGAGTGACCGAAAGTGATAGAGAGTGACTGAGAGTGTCAGAGAGTGTCAGAGAGTGATTGAGATTGTCAGAGAGTGTCAGAGAGTGACCGAGAGTGTCAGAGAGTGATAGAGAGTGGTATAGAGTGTCTGAGAGTGATTGAGAGTGTCTAAGAATGTCAGAGAGTGTCAGAGATTGATAGAGAGTGTCAGAGCTTGTCAGAGAGTGATAGGGAGTGTCTGAGAGTGATAGAGAGTGTCAGAGAGTGATACAGAGTGTCAGAGAGTGATAGAGAGTGTCAGAGAGTGATAGAGAGTGTCTGAGAGTGTCAGAGAGTGTCAGAGATTGATTGAGAGTATCAGAGAGTGTCAGAGAGTGTCAGAGAGTGATTGAGAGCCATTGAGAATGTCTGAGTATGTCTGTGAGTGTCAGAGAGTGATTGAGAGTGTCAGAGAGTGATTGAGAGTGTCTGAGAGTGTCAGAGAGAGATAGAGAGTGGTATAGAGTGTCTGAGAGTGATTGAGAGTGTCTAAGAGTGTCAGAGAGTGTCAGAGATTGATAGAGAGTGTCTGAGAATGTCAGAGACTGATAGAGAGTGTCAGAGAGTGACCGAAAGTGATAGAGAGTGACTGAGAGTGTCAGAGAGTGTCAGAGAGTGATTGAGATTGTCAGAGAGTGTCAGAGAGTGACCGAGAGTGTCAGAGAGTGATAGAGAGTGGTATAGAGTGTCTGAGAGTGATTGAGAGTGTCTAAGAATGTCAGAGAGTGTCAGAGATTGATAGAGAGTGTCAGAGCTTGTCAGAGAGTGATAGGGAGTGTCTGAGAGTGATAGAGAGTGTCAGAGAGTGATACAGAGTGTCAGAGAGTGATAGAGAGTGTCAGAGAGTGATAGAGAGTGTCTGAGAGTGTCAGAGAGTGTCAGAGATTGATTGAGAGTATCAGAGAGTGTCAGAGAGTGTCAGAGAGTGATTGAGAGCCATTGAGAATGTCTGAGTATGTCTGTGAGTGTCAGAGAGTGATTGAGAGTGTCAGAGAGTGATTGAGAGTGTCTGAGAGTGTCAGAGAGAGATAGAGAGTGGTATAGAGTGTCTGAGAGTGATTGAGAGTGTCTAAGAGTTTCAGAGAGTGTCAGAGATTGATAGAGAGTGTCTGAGAATGTCAGAGACTGATAGAGAGTGTCAGAGAGTGCCCGAAAGTGATAGAGAGTGTCTGAGAGTGTCAGAGAGTGTCAGAGAGTGATTGAGATTGTCAGAGAGTGTCAGAGAGTGACCGAGAGTGTCTGAGAGTGTCAGAGAGTGTCAGAGAGTGTCAGAGAGTGTCTGAGAGTGTCGCAGGGTAATAGAGAGTGAGAGAGAATGTCAGAGATTGATAGAGAGTATCTGAGAGTGTCAGAGAGAGATCGAGAGTGTCTGAGAGTGTCAGCGAGTTTCTGAGAGCGATAGAGATTGTCAGAGAATGTCAGAGAGTGGTAGAGAGTGATAGAGAGTGTCTGAGTGTGTCAGAGAGTGTCTGAGAGTGATAGAGATTGTCAGAGAATGTCAGAGAGAGACAGAGAGAGTCTGAGAGTGTCAGAGAGTGATACAGAGTGTCAGAGAGTGATAGAGAGTGTCAGAGAGTGTCAGAGAATGTCAGAGAGTGTCAGAGAGTGTCAGAGAGTGTCAGTGAGTGTCAGAGAGTGATTGAGAGTGTCAGAGAGTGATTGAGAGTGTCAGAGAGTGATTGAGAGTGTCAGAGAGTGATTGAGATTGTCAGAGAGTGATATAGAGTGTCAGAGAGTGATGCAGAGTGTCTGAGAATGTCATAGAGAGATAGAGAGCATCGGAAAGTGTCAGAGAGTGTCAGAGAGTGATAGAGAGTGTCAGAGATTGATTGAGAGTATCAGAGAGTGTCAGAGAGTGATAGAGAGTGTCTGAGAGTGTCAGAGAGTGTCAGAGATTGATTGAGAGTATCAGAGAGTGTCAGAGAGTGTCAGAGAGTGATTGAGAGCCATTGAGAATGTCTGAGTTTGTCTGTGAGTGTCAGAGAGTGATTGAGAGTGTCAGAGAGTGATTGAGAGTGTCTGAGAGTGTCAGAGAGCGATAGAGAGTGGTATAGAGTGTCTGAGAGTGATTGAGAGTGTCTAAGAGTGTCAGTGAGTGTCAGAGATTGATAGAGAGTGTCTGAGAATGTCAGAGACTGATCGAGATTGTCAGAGAGTGTCAGAGAGTGACCGAGAGTGATAGAGAGTGTCTGAGAGTGTCAGAGAGTGTCAGAGAGTGATTGAGATTGTCAGAGAGTGTCAGAGAGTGACCGAGAGTGTCTGAGAGTGTCTGAGAGTGTCAGAGAGTGTCAGAGAGTGATAGAGAGTGGTATAGAGTGTCTGAGACTGATTGAGAGTGTCTAATAGGGTCAGAGTGTCAGAGATGGATAGAGAGTGTCAGAGCTTGTCAGAGAGTGATAGAGTGAGTCAGAGAGTGTCAGAGAGTGATAGGGAGTGTCTGAGAGTGTCAGAGAGTGATTGAGAGTGAAAGAGAGTGTCAGAGAGTGTCAGTGCTTGTCAGAGAGTGATAGAGAGAGTCAGAGATTGTCAGAGAGTGATAGGGAGTGTCTGAGAGTGATAGAGAGTGTCAGAGAGTGATACAGAGTGTCAGAGAGTGATAGAGAGTGTCAGAGAGTGATAGAGAGTGTCTGATTGTGTCAGAGAGTGTCAGAGATTGATTGAGAGTATCAGAGAGTGTCAGAGAGTTTCAGAGAGTGATTGAGAGCCATTGAGAATGTCTGAGTTTGTCTGTGAGTGTCAGAGAGTGATTGAGAGTGTCAGAGAGTGATTGAGAGTGTCTGAGAGTGTCAGAGAGAGATAGAGAGTGGTATAGAGTGTCTGAGAGTGATTGAGAGTGTCTAAGAGTGTCAGAGAGTGTCAGAGATTGATAGAGAGTGTCTGAGAATGTCAGAGACTGATAGAGAGTGTCAGAGAGTGACCGAAAGTGATAGAGAGTGACTGAGAGTGTCAGAGAGTGTCAGAGAGTGATTGAGATTGTCAGAGAGTGTCAGAGAGTGACCGAGAGTGTCAGAGAGTGATAGAGAGTGGTATAGAGTGTCTGAGAGTGATTGAGAGTGTCTAAGAATGTCAGAGAGTGTCAGAGATTGATAGAGAGTGTCAGAGCTTGTCAGAGAGTGATAGGGAGTGTCTGAGAGTGATAGAGAGTGTCAGAGAGTGATACAGAGTGTCAGAGAGTGATAGAGAGTGTCAGAGAGTGATAGAGAGTGTCTGAGAGTGTCAGAGAGTGTCAGAGATTGATTGAGAGTATCAGAGAGTGTCAGAGAGTGTCAGAGAGTGATTGAGAGCCATTGAGAATGTCTGAGTATGTCTGTGAGTGTCAGAGAGTGATTGAGAGTGTCAGAGAGTGATTGAGAGTGTCTGAGAGTGTCAGAGAGAGATAGAGAGTGGTATAGAGTGTCTGAGAGTGATTGAGAGTGTCTAAGAGTTTCAGAGAGTGTCAGAGATTGATAGAGAGTGTCTGAGAATGTCAGAGACTGATAGAGAGTGTCAGAGAGTGCCCGAAAGTGATAGAGAGTGTCTGAGAGTGTCAGAGAGTGTCAGAGAGTGATTGAGATTGTCAGAGAGTGTCAGAGAGTGACCGAGAGTGTCTGAGAGTGTCAGAGAGTGTCAGAGAGTGATAGAGAGTGGTATAGAGTGTCTGAGAGTGATTGAGAGTGTCTAAGGGTGTCAGAGAGTGTCAGAGATTGATAGAGAGTGTCAGAGCTTGTCAGAGAGTTATCGAGAGAGTCAGAGAGTGTCAGAGAGTGATAGGGAGTGTCTGAGAGTGTCAGAGAGTGATTGAGAGTGTCTGAGAGTGTCAGAGAGTTTCAGGGAGTGAAAGAGCGTGTCAGAGAGTGTCAGAGCTTGTTAGAGAGTGATAGAGAGTGTCAGAGAGTTTCAGAGAGTGAAAGAGAGTGTCAGAGAGTATCAGAGCTTCTCAGATAGTGATAGACAGAGTCAGAGAGTGTCAGAGAGTGATAGGGAGTGTCTGAGAGTGTCAGAGAGTGTCAGAGTGTTTCAGAGAGTGAAAGAGAGTGTCAGAGAGTGTCAGAGAGTTTCAGATCTTGTCAGAGAGTGATAGAGAGAGTCAGAGAGTGTCAGAGAGTGATAGGGAGTGTCTGAGAGTGTCAGAGAGTGATAGAGAGTGTCAGAGAGTGGTGGAGAGTTTCTGAGAGTGTCAGAGAGTGGTAGAGAGTGATAGAGAGTGTCTGAGAGTGTCAGAGCATGTCAGAGAGCGATAGAGAGTGATAGAGAGTGTCTGAGAGTGTCAGAGAGTGACCGAGAGTGTCAGAGAGTGTCAGAGAGTGATGAAGAGTGTCTGAGTGTGTCAGAGAGTGTCTGAGAGTGTCAGAGAGAGTCCAAGAGTGCCTGAGAGTGATAGAGATTGTCTGAGAATGTCAGAGAGTGGTCGAGAGTGATAGAGAGTGTCTGAGAGTGTCAGAGAGTGTCAGAGAGTGATATAGAGTGATAGAGAGTGATAGAGAGTGTCTGAGATTGTCAGAGAGTGTCAGAGAAAGTCAGAGAGTGACAGAGAGTGTCAGAGAGTGATAGAGAGTGTCTGAGTGCGTCTGAGAGTGGCAGAGAGAGATAGAGAGAGTCAGAGAGTGTCAGAGAGTGTCAGAGAGTGATCGAGAGTGTCTGAGAGTGTCAGTGATTGTCAGAGAGTGATAGAGAGTGTCTGAGAGCGTCAGAGAGTGAGACTGTGTGTCAGAGAGTGATAGAGAGTGTCTGAGCGTTTCAGAGAATAATAGGGAGTGTCTGAGAGTGTCAGAGAGTAATTGAGTGTGTCTGACAGTGTCAGAGAGTTTCAGAGAGTGTCAGAGAGTTTCAGAGAGTGTCAGAGCTTGTCAGAGAGTGATAGAGAGAGTCAGAGAGTGTCAGAGAGTGATAGGGAGTGTCTGAGAGTGTCAGAGAGTGATACAGAGTGTCAGAGAGTGATAGAGAGTGTCAGAGAGTGTCAGAGAGTGATAGAGAGTGTCAGAGAATGTCAGTGAGTGTCCAAGAGTGTCAGGGAGTGTCTGAGAGAGTCTGAGAGTGATAGAGAGTGTCTGCCTGTATCAGAGAGTGTCTGACAGTGTCAGAGAGTGATAGAGGGAGTCTGAGAGTGTCTGAGAGTGTCAGGGAGTGTCTGAGAGTGTCTGAGACTGTCTGAGAGTGATAGAGAGTGTCTGAGAGTGTCAGATAGTGTCAGCGAGTGTCTGAGAGTGATAGAGAGTGCCTGAGAGTATCTGAGAGTGTCAGAGAATGTCAGCGAGTGTCCGAGAGTGAAAGAGATTGTCAGAGAATGTCAGAGAGTGGTAGAGAGTGTCTGAGAGTGATTGAGAATGTCTGAGAGTGTATGAGAGTGTCTGAGAGTGTCAGAGAGTGTCAGAGAGTGATTGAGAGTGTCTGAGAGTGATAGAGAGTTTCAGAGAGTGTCAGAGAGTGATAGAGAGTGTCTGAGAGTGTCAGAGAGTGTCAGAGAGTGTCAGAGAATGTCAGAGAGAGTCAGAGAGTGTCAGAGAGTGTGAGAGAGTGTCAGAGAGTGATTGAGAGTGTCTGAGAGTGTCAGAGAGAGATAGAGAGTGGTATAGAGTGTCTGAGAGTGATTGAGAGTGTCTAAGAGTGTCAGAGAGTGTCAGAGATTGATAGAGAGTGTCTGAAAATGTCAGAGACTGATGGAGAGTGTCAGAGAGTGACCGAGAGTGATCGAGAGTGTCTGAGAGTGTCAGAGAGTGTCAGAGAGTGATAGAGAGTGGTATAGAGTGTCTGAGAGTGATTGAGAGTGTCTAAGTGTGTCTGAGAGTGTCAGAGATTGATACAGAGTGTCAGAGAGTGATCGAGAGTGTCAGAGAGTGATAGAGAGTGTCAGAGAATGTCAGAGAGTGTCACAGAGTGTCAAAGAGTGTCAGAGAGTGATAGAGAGTGTCAGAGAGTATCAGAGAGTGTCAGAGTGTGATACAGAGTGTCAGAGAATGTCAGAGAGTGTCAGAGAGTGATATAGAGTTTCAGAAAATGTCAGAGAGTGTCAGAGAGTGTCAGAGAGTTTCAGAGACTGAAAGAGAGTGTCAGAGAGTGTCAGAGCTTGTCAGAGAGTGATAGAGAGAGTCAGAGATTGTCAGAGAGTGATAGGGAGTGTCTGAGAGTGTCAGAGAGTGTCAGAGAGTTTCAGAGAGTGAAAGAGAGTGTCAGAGAGTGTCAGAGAGTATCAGAGCTTCTCAGATAGTGATAGACAGAGTCAGAGAGTGTCAGAGAGTGATAGGGAGTGTCTGAGAGTGTCAGAGAGTGTCAGAGTGTTTCAGAGAGTGAAAGAGAGTGTCAGAGAGTGTCAGAGAGTTTCAGAGCTTGTCAGATAGTGATTGAGAGCGTCAGAGAGCGTCAGAGAGTGATAGAGAATGTCTGAGAGTGTCAGAGAGTGATTGACAGTGTCAGAAAGTGTCTGAGAATGTCAGAGAGTGAAAGCGAGTGTCTGAGAGTGTCAGAGAGTGATAGAGAGTGTATGAGAGTGTCCAAGAGTGTCAGGGAGTGTCTGAGAGAGTCTGAGAGTGATAGAGAGTGTCTGAGTGTATCAGAGAGTGTCTGACAGTGTCAGAGAGTGATAGAGGGAGTCTGAGAGTGTCTGAGAGTGTCAGGGAGAGTCTGAGAGGGTCTGAGACTGTCTGAGAGTGATAGAGAGTGTCTGAGAGTGTCAGATAGTGTCAGCGAGTGTCTGAGGGTGTCAGAGCTTGTCAGAGAGTGATAGAGAGAGTCAGAGAGTGTCAGAGAGTGATAGGGAGTGTCTGAGAGTGTCAGAGAGTGATTGAGAGTGTCTGAGAGTGTCAGAGAGTTTCAGAGAGTGAAAGAAAGTGTCAGAGAGTGTCAGAGCTTGTCAGAGAGTGATAGAGAGTGTCAGAGAGTTTCAGAGAGTGAAAGAGAGTGTCAGAGAGTGTCAGAGAGTATCAGAGCTTCTCAGATAGTGATAGACAGAGTCAGAGAGTGTCAGAGAGTGATAGGGAGTGTCTGAGAGTGTCAGAGAGTGTCAGAGTGTTTCAGAGAGTGAAAGAGAGTGTCAGAGAGTGTCAGAGAGTTTCAGAGCTTGTCAGATAGTGATTGAGAGCGTCAGAGAGCGTCAGAGAGTGATAGAGAATGTCTGAGAGTGTCAGAGAGTGATTGACAGTGTCAGAAAGTGTCTGAGAATGTCAGAGAGTGATAGAGAGTGTCTGAGAGTGTCAGAGCTTGTCAGAGAGTGATAGAGAGTGTCAGAGAGTTTCAGAGAGTGATAGAGAGAGTATGAGAGTGTCCAAGAGTGTCAGGGAGTGTCTGAGATAGTCTGAGAGTGATAGAGAGTGTCTGAGTGTATCAGAGAGTGTCTGACAGTGTCAGAGAGTGATAGAGGGAGTCTGAGAGTGTCTGAGAGTGTCAGGGAGTGTCTGAGAGGGTCTGAGACTGTCTGAGAGTGATAGAGAGTGTCTGAGAGTGTCAGATAGTGTCAGCGAGTGTCTGAGAGTGTCAGAGCTTGTCAGAGAGTGATAGAGAGAGTCAGAGAGTGTCAGAGAGTGATAGGGAGTGTCTGAGAGTGTCAGAGAGTGATTGAGAGTGTCTGAGAGTGTCAGAGAGTTTCAGAGAGTGAAAGAGAGTGTCAGAGAGTGTCAGAGCTTGTCAGAGAGTGATAGAGAGTGTCAGAGAGTTTCAGAGAGTGAAAGAGAGTGTCAGAGAGTGTCAGAGAGTATCAGAGCTTCTCAGATAGTGATAGACAGAGTCAGAGAGTGTCAGAGAGTGATAGGGAGTGTCTGAGAGTGTCAGAGAGTGTCAGAGTGTTTCAGAGAGTGAAAGAGAGTGTCAGAGAGTGTCAGAGAGTTTCAGAGCTTGTCAGATAGTGATTGAGAGCGTCAGAGAGCGTCAGAGAGTGATAGAGAATGTCTGAGAGTGTCAGAGAGTGATTGACAGTGTCAGAGAGTGTCTGAGAATGTCAGAGAGTGAAAGCGAGTGTCTGAGAGTGTCAGAGAGTGATAGAGAGTGTCTGAGAGTGTCCAAGAGTGTCAGGGAGTGTCTGAGAGAGTCTGAGAGTGATAGAGAGTGTCTGAGTGTATCAGAGAGTGTCTGACAGTGTCAGAGAGTGATAGAGGGAGTCTGAGAGTGTCTGAGAGTGTCAGGGAGTGTCTGAGAGTGTCTGAGACTGTCTGAGAGTGATAGAGAGTGTCTGAGAGTGTCAGATAGTGTCAGCGAGTGTCTGAGAGTGTCAGAGCTTGTCAGAGAGTGATAGAGAGAGTCAGAGAGTGTCAGAGAGTGATAGGGAGTGTCTGAGAGTGTCAGAGAGTGATTGAGAGTGTCAGAGAGTTTCAGAGAGTGAAGGAGAGTGTCAGAGAGTGTCAGAGCTTGTCAGAGAGTGATAGAGAGTGTCAGAGAGTTTCAGAGAGTGAAAGAGAGTGTCAGAGATTATCAGAGCTTCTCAGATAGTGATAGACAGAGTCAGAGAGTGTCAGAGAGTGATAGGGAGTGTCTGAGAGTGTCAGAGAGTGTCAGAGTGTTTCAGAGAGTGAAAGAGAGTGTCAGAGCGTGTCAGAGAGTTTCAGATCTTGTCAGAGAGTGATAGAGAGAGTCAGAGAGTGTCAGAGAGTGATAGGGAGTGTCTGAGAGTGTCAGAGAGTGATAGAGAGTGTCAGAGAGTGGTGGAGAGTTTCTCAGAGTGTCAGAGAGTGGTAGAGAGTGATAGAGAGTGTCTGAGAGTGTCAGAGCGTGTCAGAGAGTGATAGAGAGTGATAGAGAGTGTCTGAGAGTGTCAGAGAGTGACCGAGAGTGTCAGAGAGTGTCAGAGAGTGATGAAGAGTGTCTGAGATTGTCAGCAAGTGTCAGAGAAAGTCAGAGAGTGACAGCGAGTGTCAGAGAGTGATAGAGAGTGTCTGAGTGCGTCTGAGAGTGTCTAAGAGTGTCAGAGAGTGTCTGAGAGTGTCAGAGAGTGTCAGAGAGTGATAGAGAGTGATAGAGAGTGATAGAGAGTGTCTGAGATTGTCAGAGAGTGTCAGAGAAAGTCAGAGAGTGACAGAGAGTGTCAGAGAGTGATAGAGAGTGTCTGAGTGCGTCTGAGAGTGGCAGAGAGAGATAGAGAGAGTCAGAGAGTGTCAGAGAGTGTCAGAGAGTGATCGAGAGTGTCTGAGAGTGTCAGTGATTGTCAGAGAGTGATACAGAGTGTCTGAGAGCGTCAGAGAGTGATACTGTGTGTCAGAGAGTGATAGAGAGTGTCTGAGCGTTTCAGAGAATAATAGGGAGTGTCTGAGAGTGTCAGAGAGTAATTGAGAATGTGTGACCGTGTCAGAGAGTTTCAGAGAGTGTCAGAGAGTGTCAGAGAGTGTCAGAGCTTGTCAGAGAGTGATAGAGAGAGTCAGAGAGTGTCAGAGAGTGATAGGGAGTGTCTGAGAGTGTCAGAGAGTGATACAGAGTGTCAGAGAGTGATAGAGAGTGTCAGAGAATGTCAGAGAGTGTCACAGAGTGTCAAAGAGTGTCAGAGAGTGATAGAGAGTGTCAGAGAGTATCTGAGACTGTCAGAGTGTGATACAGAGTGTCAGAGAATGTCAGAGAGTGTCAGAGAGTGATATAGAGTTTCAGAAAATGTCAGAGAGTGTCAGAGAGTGTCAGCGAGTTTCAGAGACTGAAAGAGAGTGTCAGAGAGTGTCAGAGCTTGTCAGAGAGGGATAGAGAGAGTCAGAGATTGTCAGAGAGTGATAGGGAGTGTCTGAGAGTGTCAGAGAGCGTCAGAGAGTTTCAGAGAGTGAAAGAGAGTGTCAGAGAGTGTCAGAGAGTATCAGAGCTTCTCAGATAGTGATAGACAGAGTCAGAGAGTGATAGGGAGTGTCTGAGAGTGTCAGAGAGTGTCAGAGTGTTTCAGAGAGTGTCAGAGAGTGTCAGAGAGTGATGAAGAGTGTCTGAGATTGTCAGCAAGTGTCAGAGAAAGTCAGAGAGTGACAGCGAGTGTCAGAGAGTGATAGAGAGTGTCTGAGTGCGTCTGAGAGTGTCTAAGAGTGTCAGAGAGTGTCTGAGAGTGTCAGAGAGTGTCAGAGAGTGATAGAGAGTGATAGAGAGTGATAGAGAGTGTCTGAGATTGTCAGAGAGTGTCAGAGAAAGTCAGAGAGTGACAGAGAGTGTCAGAGAGTGATAGAGAGTGTCTGAGTGCGTCTGAGAGTGGCAGAGAGAGATAGAGAGAGTCAGAGAGTGTCAGAGAGTGTCAGAGAGTGATCGAGAGTGTCTGAGAGTGTCAGTGATTGTCAGAGAGTGATACAGAGTGTCTGAGAGCGTCAGAGAGTGATACTGTGTGTCAGAGAGTGATAGAGAGTGTCTGAGCGTTTCAGAGAATAATAGGGAGTGTCTGAGAGTGTCAGAGAGTAATTGAGAATGTGTGACCGTGTCAGAGAGTTTCAGAGAGTGTCAGAGAGTGTCAGAGAGTGTCAGAGCTTGTCAGAGAGTGATAGAGAGAGTCAGAGAGTGTCAGAGAGTGATAGGGAGTGTCTGAGAGTGTCAGAGAGTGATACAGAGTGTCAGAGAGTGATAGAGAGTGTCAGAGAATGTCAGAGAGTGTCACAGAGTGTCAAAGAGTGTCAGAGAGTGATAGAGAGTGTCAGAGAGTATCTGAGACTGTCAGAGTGTGATACAGAGTGTCAGAGAATGTCAGAGAGTGTCAGAGAGTGATATAGAGTTTCAGAAAATGTCAGAGAGTGTCAGAGAGTGTCAGCGAGTTTCAGAGACTGAAAGAGAGTGTCAGAGAGTGTCAGAGCTTGTCAGAGAGGGATAGAGAGAGTCAGAGATTGTCAGAGAGTGATAGGGAGTGTCTGAGAGTGTCAGAGAGCGTCAGAGAGTTTCAGAGAGTGAAAGAGAGTGTCAGAGAGTGTCAGAGAGTATCAGAGCTTCTCAGATAGTGATAGACAGAGTCAGAGAGTGATAGGGAGTGTCTGAGAGTGTCAGAGAGTGTCAGAGTGTTTCAGAGAGTGAAAGAGAGTGTCAGAGAGTGTCAGTGAGTTTCAGAGCTTGTCAGAGAGTGATTGAGAGCGTCAGAGAGCGTCAGAGAGTGATAGAGAATGTCTGAGAGTGTCAGAGAGTGATTCAGAGTGTCTGAGAGTGTCAGAGAGTGATAGAGAGTGTCTGAGAGTGTCCAAGAGTGTCAGGGGGTGTCTGAGAGAGTCTGAGAGTGATAGAGAGTGTCTGAGTGTATCAGAGAGTGTCTGACAGTGTCAGAGAGTGATAGAGGGAGTCTGAGAGTGTCTGAGAGTGTCAGGGAGTGTCTGAGAGTGTCTGAGACTGTCTGAGAGTGATAGAGAGTGTCTGAGAGTGTCAGATAGTGTCAGCGAGTGTCAGAGAGTGATAGAGAGTGCCTGAGAGTATCTGAGAGTGTCAGAGAATGTCAGCGAGTGTCTGAGAGTGAAAGAGATTGTCAGAGAATGTCAGAGAGTGGTAGAGAGTGTCTGAGAGTGTCAGAGAGTGTCAGAGAGTGATTGAGAGTGTCAGAGAGTGTCAGAGAGTGATTGAGAGTGATTGAGAATGTCTGAGAGTGTATGGGAGTGTCTGAGAGTGAAAGAGATTGTCAGAGAATGTCAGAGAGTGGTAGAGAGTGTCTGAGAGTGTCAGAGAGTGTCAGAGAGTGATTGAGAGTGTCAGAGAGTGTCAGAGAGTGATTGAGAGTGATTGAGAATGTCTGAGAGTGTATGGGAGTGTCTGAGAGTGAAAGAGATTGTCAGAGAATGTCAGAGAGTGGTAGAGAGTGTCTGAGAGTGTCAGAGAGTGTCAGAGAGTGATTGAGAGTGTCAGAGAGTGTCAGAAAGTGATTGAGAGTGATTGAGAGTGATTGAGAATGTCTGAGAGTGTATGAGAGTGTCTGAGAGTGTCAGAGAGTGGTTGAGAGTGTCTGAGAGTGATAGAGAGTGTCAGAGAAGGTCAGAGAGTGATAGAGAGTGTCAGAGAGTGATAGAGAGTGTCTGAGAGTGTCAGAGAGTGTCAGAGAGTGTCAGAGAAGGTCAGAGAGAGTCAGGGAGTGTCAGAGAGTGATAGAGAGTGTCAGAGAGTGATTGAGAGTGTCTGAGAGTGTCAGAGAGCTATCGAGAGTGTCTAAGAGTGTCAGAGAGTGTCAGAGATTGATAGAGAGTGTCTGAGAATGTCAGAGACTGATAGAGAGTGTCAGAGAGTGACCGAGAGTGATAGAGAGTGTCTGAGAGTGTCAGAGAGAGTCAGAGAGTGATTGAGATTGTCAAAGAGTGTCAGAGAGTGACCGAGAGTGATAGATAGTGTCTGAGAGTGTCAGAGAGTGTCAGAGAGTGATAGAGAGTGGTATAGAGTGTCTGAGAGTGATTGAGAATGTCTAAGTGTGTCAGAGAGTGTCAGAGATTGATAGAGTGTGTCAGAGCTTGTCAGAGAGTGATAGAGAGAGTCAGAGAGTGTCAGAGAGTGATATAGAGTGTCTGAGAGTGTCAGAGAGTGATTGAGAGTGTCTGAGAGTGTCAGAGAGTTTCAGAGAGTTTCAGAGAGTGTCAGAGAGTGTCAGAGCTTGTCAGAGAGTGATAGAGAGAGTCAGAGATTGTCAGAGAGTGATAGGGAGTGCATGAGAGTGTCAGAGAGTTTCAGAGAGTGAAAGAGAGTGTCAGAGAGTATCAGAGCTTCTCAGATAGTGATAGACAGAGTCAGAGAGTGTCAGAGAGTGATAGGGAGTGTCTGAGAGTGTCAGAGAGTGTCAGAGAGTGTCAGAGTGTTTCAGAGAGTGAAAGAGAGTGTCAGAGAGTGTCAGAGAGTTTCAGAGCTTGTCAGAGAGTGATAGAGAGAGTCAGAGAGAGTCAGAGAGCGATAGGGAGTGTCTGAGAGTGTCAGAGAGTGATAGAGAGTGTCAGAGAGTGGTGGAGAGTTTCTGAGAGTGTCAGAGAGTGGTTAAGAGTGATAGAGAGTGTCTGAGAGAGTCAGAGAGTGTCAGAGAGTGATAGAGAGTGATAGAGAGTGTCTGAGAGTGTCAGAGAGTGACCGAAAGTGTCAGAGAGCGTCAGAGAGTGATGAAGAGTGTCTGAGAGTGTCAGAGAGTGTCTGAGAGTGTCAGAGAGAGTCAAAGAGTGCCTGAGAGTGATAGAGATTGTCTGAGAATGTCAGAGAGTGGTCGAGAGTGATAGAGAGTGTCTGAGAGTGTCAGAGAGTGTCAGAGAGTGATAGAGAGTGATAGAGAGTGATAGAGAGTGTCTGAGATTGTCAGAGAGTGTCAGAGAAAGTCAGAGAGTGACAGAGAGATTCAGAGAGTGATAGAGAGTGTCTGAGTGCGTCTGAGATTGTCAGAGAGTGGCAGAGAGTGACAGAGAGAGTCAGAGAGTGTCAGAGAGTGTCAGAGAGTGTCAGAGAGTGATCGAGAGTGATAGAGAGTGTCAGTGATTGTCAGAGAGTGATAAAGAGTGTCTGAGCGTTTCAGGGAATAATAGGGAGTGTCTGAGAGTGTCAGAGAGTGATTGAGAGTGTCTGAGGGTGTCAGAGAGTTTCAGAGAGTTTCAGAGAGTGTCAGAGAGTGTCAGAGAGTGTCAGAGAGTGTCAGAGCTTGTCAGAGAGTGATAGAGAGAGTCAGAGAGTGTCAGAGAGTGATATGGAGTGTCTGAGAGTTTCAGAGAGTGATGCAGAGTGTCAGAGAGTGTCAGAGAGTGATAGAGAGTGTCTGAGAGTGTCAGAGAGTGTCAGTGAGTGATTGAGAGTGTCAGAGAGTGATTGAGAGTGATAGAGAGTGTCTGAGAGTGTATGAGAGTGTCAGAGAGTGATTGAGAGTGTCAGAGAGTGACTGAGAGTGTCAGAGAGTGTCTGAGTGTGTCAGAGAGTGATTGAGAGTGTGAGAGAGTGTCAGAGAGTGATTGAGAGTAATTGAGAATGTCTGAGAGTGTCTGAGAGTGTCAGAGAGTGATTGAGAGTGTCTGAGAGTGTCAGAGAGTGTCTGAGAGTGTCACAGAGTGATACAGAGTGTCAGAGACTGATAGAGAGTGTCAGCGAATGTCAGAGAGTGATATATAGTGTCAGAGAATGTCAGAGAGTGATTGAGAGTGTCTGAGAGTGCCAGAGAGTGATACAGAGTGTCAGAGAGTGATGCAGAGTGTCAGACATTGATAGAGAGTGTCAGAGAGTGTCATAGAGAGATAGAGAGCATTGGAGAGTGTCAGAGAGTGTCAGAGAGTGATAGAGAGAGTCAGAGATTTATTGAGAGTATCAGAGAGTGTCAGAGAGTGATAGAGAGTGTCTGAGAGTGTCAGAGAGTGTCAGAGATTGATTGAGAGTATCAGAGAGAGTCAGAGAGTGATTGAGAGCCATTGGGAATGTCTGAGTTTGTCTGTGAGTGTCAGAGAGTGATTGAGAGTGTCTGAGAGTGATTGAAACTGTCCAAGAGTGTCTGAGAGTGTCAGAGATTGATAGAGAGTGTCTGAGAATGTCAGAGACTGATAGAGAGTGTCAGAGAGTGTCAGAGAGTGACCGAGAGTGATAGAGAGTGTCTGAGAGTGTCAGAGAGTGTCAGAGAGTGATTGAGATTGTCAGAGAGTGTCAGAGAGTGACCGAGAGTGATAGAGAGTGTCTGAGAGTGTCACAGACTGTCTGAGAGTGATTGAGAGTGTCTAAGAGTGTCAGAGAGTGTCAGAGATTGATAGAGAGTGTCAGAGTTGTCAGAGAGTGATAGAGAGATTCAGAGAGTGTCAGAGAGTGATAGGGAGTGTCTGAGAGTGTCAGAGAGTGATTGAGAGTGTCTGAGAGTGTCAGAGAGTTTCAGAGAGTGAAAGAGAGTGTCAGAGAGTGTCAGAGCTTGTCAGAGAGTGATAGAGAGAGTCAGTGATAGTCAGAGAGTGATAGAGAGTGTCTGAGAGTGTCAGAGAGAGTCAGAGAATTTCAGAGAGTGAAAGAGAGTGTCAGAGAGTATCAGAGCTTCTCAGATAGTGATAGACAGAGTCAGAGTGTGTCAGAGAGTGATAATGAGTGTCTGAGAGTGTCAGAGAGTGTCAGAGTGTTTCAGAGTGTGATTGAGAGTGATAGAGAGTGTCTGAGAGTGTCAGGGAGTGTCAGAGAGTGATTGAGAGTGTCAGAGAGTGATTGAGAGTGTCAGAGAGTGTCTGAGTGTCAGAGAGTGATTGAGAGTGTCAGAGAGTGATAGAGACTGTCAGAGAATGTCAGAGAGTGATAGAGAGTGTCAGAGAATGTCAGAGAGTGATTGAGAGTGCCAGAGAGTTATATAGTGTGTCAGAGAGTGATGCAGAGTGTCAGAGAGTGATAGAGAGTGTCAGAGAGTGTCATTGAGAGATAGAGAGCATCGGAGAGTGTCAGAGAGTGTAAGAGAGTGATAGAGAGTGTCAGAGAGTGTCAGAGAGTGATATAGAGTGTCAGAGAATGTCAGAGAGTGTCAGAGAGTGTCAGAGAGTGATATAGAGTGTCAGAGAATGTCAGAGAGTGTCAGAGAGTGTCAGAGAGTGATTGAGAGTGTCTGAGAGTGTCAGAGAGTGTCTGAGAGTGTCACAGAGTGATACAGAGTGTCAGAGAGTGATAGAGACTGTCAGAGAATGTCAGAGAGTGATAGAGAGTGTCAGTGAATGTCAGAGAGTCATGGAGAGTGTCTGAGAGTGCCAGAGAGTGATATCGAGTGTCGGAGAGTGATGCAGAGTGTCAGAGAGTGATGCAGAGTGTCAGAGAGTGTCAGAGAGTGTCATTGAGAGATAGAGAGCATCGGAGAGTGTCAGAGAGTGTCAGAGAGTGATAGAGAGTGTCAGAGAGTGTCAGAGAGTGATAGAGACTGTCAGAGAATGTCAGAGAGTGATAGAGAGTGTCAGTGAATGTCAGAGAGTGATTGAGAGTGTCTGAGAGTGATAGAGAGTGTCAGAGAGTGTCAGAGAGTGATAGAGACTGTCAGAGAATGTCAGAGAGTGATAGAGAGTGACATAGAGTGTCAGAGAGTGATGCAGAGTGTCAGAGAGTGATAGAGAGTGTCAGAGAGTGTCATTGAGAGATAGAGAGCATCGGAGAGTGTCAGAGAGTGTCAGAGAGTGATAGAGAATGTCAGAGAGTGTCAGAGAGTGATATAGAGTGTCAGAGAATGTCAGAGAGTGTCAGAGAATGTCAGAGAGTGAATTAGAGTGTCTGAGAGTGTCTGAGAGTGTCTGAGAGTGTCTGAGAGTGTCAGAGATTGATATAGTGTCAGAGAGTGACATAGAGTGTCAGAGAGTGATAGAGAGTGTCTGAGAGTGTCAGAGAGTGACCAAGAGTGTCAGAGAGTGTCAGAGAGTGATGAAGAGTGTCTGAGAGTGTCAGAGAGTGTCTGAGAGTGTCAGAGAGAGTCAACGAGTGCCTGAGAGTGATAGAGATTGTCTGAGAATGTCAGAGAGTGGTAGAGAGTGATAGAGAGTGTCTGAGAGTGTCAGAGAGTGATAGAGAGTGATAGAGAGTGATAGAGAGTGTCTGAGATTGTCAGCAAGTGTCAGAGAAAGTCAGAGAGTGACAGCGAGTGTCAGAGAGTGATAGAGAGTGTCTGAGTGCGTCTGAGAGTGTCAGAGAGTGATAGAGAGAGTCAGAGGGTGTCAGAAGTGTCAGAGAGTGATCGAGAGTGTCTGAGAGTGTCAGTGATTGTCAGAGAGTGATAGAGAGTGTCTGAGAGCGTCAGAGAGTGATACTGTGTGTCAGAGAGTGATAGAGAGTGTCTGAGCGTTTCAGAGAGTGATAGGGAGTGCCTGAGAGTGTCAGAGAGTGATTCAGAGTGTCAGAGAGTGATAGAGAGTGTCTGAGATTGTCAGAGAGTGTCAGAGAGTGATTGAGAGTGTCAAATAGTGATTGAGAGTGATAGAGAGTGTCTGAGAGTGTCTGAGAGTGTCAGAGAATGTCTGAGATTGTCTGAGTGTGTCAGAGAGTGATTGAGAGTGTCAGAGAATGTCAGAGAGTGATTGAGATTAATTGAGAATGTCTGAGAGTGTCTGAGAGTGTCAGAGAGTGATTGAGAGTGTCTGAGAGTGTCAGAGAGTGTCTGAGAGTGTCACAGTGTGATACAGAGTGTCAGAGAGTGATAGAGACTGTCAGAGAATGTCAGAGAGTGATAGAGAGTGTCAGTGAATGTCAGAGAGTCATTGAGAGTGTCTGAGAGTGCCAGAGAGTGATATCGAGTGTCGGAGAGTGATGCAGAGTGTCAGAGAGTGATGCAGAGTGTCAGAGAGTGTCAGAGAGTGTCATTGAGAGATAGAGAGCATCGGAGAGTGTCAGAGAGTGTCAGAGAGTGATAGAGAGTGTCAGAGAGTGTCAGAGAGTGATAGAGACTGTCAGAGAATGTCAGAGAGTGATAGAGAGTGTCAGTGAATGTCAGAGAGTGATTGAGAGTGTCTGAGAGTGATAGAG
The DNA here is from genome assembly GCF_036365525.1 of Heterodontus francisci. Classification (NCBI taxonomy): domain Eukaryota; kingdom Metazoa; phylum Chordata; class Chondrichthyes; order Heterodontiformes; family Heterodontidae; genus Heterodontus; species Heterodontus francisci. The sequence continues at coordinate 10,087,350 of NC_090395.1, read as the reverse complement.
AGTGTCAGAGAGTGTCAGAGAGTGATAGAGACTGTCAGAGAATGTCAGAGAGTGATAGAGAGTGACATAGAGTGTCAGAGAGTGATGCAGAGTGTCAGAGAGTGATAGAGAGTGTCAGAGAGTGTCATTGAGAGATAGAGAGCATCGGAGAGTGTCAGAGAGTGTCAGAGAGTGATAGAGAATGTCAGAGAGTGTCAGAGAGTGATATAGAGTGTCAGAGAATGTCAGAGAGTGTCAGAGAATGTCAGAGAGTGAATTAGAGTGTCTGAGAGTGTCTGAGAGTGTCTGAGAGTGTCTGAGAGTGTCAGAGATTGATATAGTGTCAGAGAGTGACATAGAGTGTCAGAGAGTGATAGAGAGTGTCTGAGAGTGTCAGAGAGTGACCGAGAGTGTCAGAGAGTGTCAGAGAGTGATGAAGAGTGTCTGAGAGTGTCAGAGAGTGTCTGAGAGTGTCAGAGAGAGTCAACGAGTGCCTGAGAGTGATAGAGATTGTCTGAGAATGTCAGAGAGTGGTAGAGAGTGATAGAGAGTGTCTGAGAGTGTCAGAGAGTGATAGAGAGTGATAGAGAGTGATAGAGAGTGTCTGAGATTGTCAGCAAGTGTCAGAGAAAGTCAGAGAGTGACAGCGAGTGTCAGAGAGTGATAGAGAGTGTCTGAGTGCGTCTGAGAGTGTCAGAGAGTGATAGAGAGAGTCAGAGGGTGTCAGAAGTGTCAGAGAGTGATCGAGAGTGTCTGAGAGTGTCAGTGATTGTCAGAGAGTGATAGAGAGTGTCTGAGAGCGTCAGAGAGTGATACTGTGTGTCAGAGAGTGATAGAGAGTGTCTGAGCGTTTCAGAGAGTGATAGGGAGTGCCTGAGAGTGTCAGAGAGTGATTCAGAGTGTCAGAGAGTGATAGAGAGTGTCTGAGATTGTCAGAGAGTGTCAGAGAGTGATTGAGAGTGTCAAATAGTGATTGAGAGTGATAGAGAGTGTCTGAGAGTGTCTGAGAGTGTCAGAGAATGTCTGAGATTGTCTGAGTGTGTCAGAGAGTGATTGAGAGTGTCAGAGAATGTCAGAGAGTGATTGAGATTAATTGAGAATGTCTGAGAGTGTCTGAGAGTGTCAGAGAGTGATTGAGAGTGTCTGAGAGTGTCAGAGAGTGTCTGAGAGTGTCACAGAGTGATACAGAGTGTCAGAGAGTGATAGAGAGTGTCAGAGAATGTCAGAGAGTGATAGAGAGTGTCAGAGAATGTCAGAGAGTGATAGAGAGTGTCAGTGAATGTCAGAGAGTCATTGAGAGTGTCTGAGAGTGCCAGAGAGTGATAACGAGTGTCAGAGAGTGATGCAGAGTGTCAGAGAGTGTCAGAGAGTGTCATTGAGAGATAGAGAGCATCGGAGAGTGTCAGAGAGTGTCAGAGAGTGATAGAGAGTGTCAGAGAGTGTCAGAGAGTGATAGAGACTGTCAGAGAATGTCAGAGAGTGATAGAGAGTGTCAGTGAATGTCAGAGAGTGATTGAGAGTGTCTGAGAGTGCCAGAGAGTGACATAGAGTGTCAGAGAGTGATGCAGAGTGTCAGAGAGTGATAGAGAGTGTCAGAGAGTGTCATTGAGAGATAGAGAGCATCGGAGAGTGTCAGAGAGTTTCAGAGAGTGATAGAGAGTGTCAGAGAGTGTCAGAGAGTGATATAGAGTGTCAGAGAATGTCAGAGAGTGTCAGAGAATGTCAGAGAGTGAATTAGAGTGTCTGAGAGTGTCAGAGAGTGTTTGAGAGTGTCTGAGAGTGTCTGAGAGTGTCAGAGATTGATATAGTGTCAGAGAGTGATATAGAGTGTCAGAGAGTGATAGAGAGTGTCTGAGAGTGTCAGAGAGTGACCGAGAGTGTCAGAGAGTGTCAGAGAGTGATGAAGAGTGTCTGAGAGTGTCAGAGAGTGTCTGAGAGTGTCAGAGAGAGTCAACGAGTGCCTGAGAGTGATAGAGATTGTCTGAGAATGTCAGAGAGTGGTAGAGAGTGATAGAGAGTGTCTGAGAGTGTCAGGGAGTGATAGAGAGTGATAGAGAGTGTCTGAGATTGTCAGCAAGTGTCAGAGAAAGTCAGAGAGTGACAGCGAGTGTCAGAGAGTGATAGAGAGTGTCTGAGTGCGTCTGAGAGTGTCAGAGAGTGTCAGAGAGTGATAGAGAGAGTCAGAGGGTGTCAGAAGTGTCAGAGAGTGATCGAGAGTGTCTGAGAGTGTCAGTGATTGTCAGAGAGTGATAGAGAGTGTCTGAGAGCGTCAGAGAGTGATACTGTGTGTCAGAGAGTGATAGATTGTGTCTGAGCGTTTCAGAGAGTGATAGGGAGTGCCTGAGAGTGTCAGAGAGTGATTCAGAGTGTCAGAGAGTGATAGAGAGTGTCTGAGAGTGTCAGAGAGTGTCAGAGAGTGATTGAGAGAGTCAAATAGTGATTGAGAGTGATAGAGAGTGTCTGAGAGTGTCTGAGAGTGTCAGAGCATGTCTGAGATTGTCTGAGTGTGTCAGAGAGTGATTGAGAGTGTCAGAGAGTGTCAGAGAGTGATTGAGATTAATTGAGAATGTCTGAGAGTGTCTGAGAGTGTCAGAGAGTGATTGAGAGTGTCTGAGAGTGTCAGAGAGTGTCTGAGAGTGTCACAGAGTGATACAGAGTGTCAGAGAGTGATAGAGAGTGTCAGAGAATGTCAGAGAGTGATAGAGAGTGTCAGAGAATGTCAGAGAGTGATTGAGAGTGTCTGAGAGTGCCAGAGAGTGATATAGAGTGTCAGAGAGTGATGCAGAGTGCCAGAGAGTGATATAGAGTGTCAGAGAGTGATGCAGAGTGTCAGAGAATGTCAGAGAGTGTCAGAGAGTGTCAGAGAGTTTCAGAGAGTGAATGAGAGTGTCAGAGAGTGATTGAGAGTGATCGAGAGTGTCTGAGAGTGTCTGAGTGTGTCAGAGAGTGATTGAGAGTGATTGAGAGTGTCAGAGAGTGTTTGAGAGTAATTGAGAATGTCAGAGAGTGTCAGAGAGTGATATCGAGTGTCAGAGCATGTCAGAGAGTGTCAGAGAGTGTCAGAGAGTGTCAGAGAGTGATTGAGAGTGTCAGAGAGTGATTGAGAGTGTCAGAGAGTGTCTGAGTGTGTCAGAGAGTGATTGAGAGTGTCAGCGAGTGTCAGAGAGTGATTGAGAGTAATTGAGAATGTCTGAGAGTGTCTGAGAGTGTCAGAGAGTGATTGAGTGTGTCTGAGAGTGTCAGAGAGTGTCTGAGAGTGTCACAGAGTGATACAGAGTGTCAGAGAGTGATAGAGAGTGTCAGAGAATGTCAGAGAGTGATAGAGAGTGTCAGAGAATGTCAGAGAGTGAATGCGAGTGTCTGAGAGTGCCAGAGAGTGATATAGAGTGCCAGAGAGTGATGCAGAGTGTCAGAGAGCGTCATAGAGAGATAGAGAGCATCGGAGAGTGTCAGAGAGTGTCAGAGAGTGATAGAGAGTGTCAGAGATTGATTGAGAGTATCAGAGAGTGTCAGAGAGTGATAGAGAGTGTCTGAGAGTGTCAGAGAGTGTCAGAGATTGATTGAGAGTATCAGAGAGTGTCAGAGAGTGATAGAGAGCCATTGAGAATGTCTGAGTTTGTCTGTGAGTGTCAGAGAGTGATTGAGAGTGTCAGAGAGTGATTGAGAGTGTCTGAGAGTGTCAGAGAGAGATAGAGAGTGGTATAGAGTGTCTAAGAGTGATTGAGAGTGTCTAAGAGTGTCAGAGAGTGTCAGAGATTGATAGAGAGTGTCTGAGAATGTCAGAGACTGATAGAGAGTGTCAGAGAGTGTCAGAGAGTGACCGAGAGTGTCAGAGAGTGTCAGAGAGTGATGAAGAGTGTCTGAGAGTGTCAGCGAGTGTCTGACAGTGTCAGAGAGAGTCAACGAGTGCCTGAGAGTGATAGAGATTGTCTGAGAATGTCAGAGAGTGGTCGAGAGTGATAGAGAGTGTCAGAGAGTGATAGAGAGTGATAGAGAGTGTCTGAGATTGTCAGAGAGTGTCAGAGAAAGTCAGAGAGTGACAGAGAGTGATAGAGAGTGTCTGAGTGCGTCTGAGAGTGTCAGAGAGTGGCAGAGAGTGATAGAGAGAGTCAGAGAGTGTCAGAGTGTGTCAGAGAGTGATCGAGAGTGTCTGAGAGTGTCAGTGATTGTCAGAGAGTGATAGAGAGTGTCAGAGAATGTCAGAGAGTGATTGAGAGTGTCTGAGAGTGCCAGAGAGTGATATAGAGTGTCAGAGAGTGATGCAGAGTGTCAGAGAGTGATAGAGAGTGTCAGAGAGCGTCATAGAGAGATAGAGAGCATCGGAGAGTGTCAGAGAGTGTCAGAGAGTGATAGAGAGTGACTGAGAGTGTCAGAGAGTGATAGGGAGTGGTATAGAGTGTCTGAGAGTGATTGAGAGTGAATAAGAGTGTCAGAGAGTGTCAGAGATTAATAGAGAGTGTCAGAGCTTGTCAGAGAGTGATAGAGAGTGTCAGAGAGTGTCAGAGAGTGATAGGGAGTCTCTGAGAGTAACAGAGAGTGATTGAGAGTGTCTGAGAGTGTCAGAGAGTTTCAGAGAGTGAAAGAGAGTGTCAGAGAGTGTCAGAGCTTGTCAGAGAGTGATAGAGAGAGTCAGAGATTGTCAGAGAGTGATAGGGAGTGCCTGAGAGTGTCAGAGAGTGTCAGAGAGTTTCAGAGAGTGACCGAGAGTGTCAGAGAGTGTCAGAGTGTGATGAAGAGTGTCTGAGAGTGTCAGCGAGTGTCTGACAGTGTCAGAGAGAGTCAACGAGTGCCTGAGAGTGATAGAGATTGTCTGAGAATGTCAGAGAGTGGTCGAGAGTGATAGAGAGTGTCTGAGAGTGTCAGAGAGTGTCAGAGAGTGATCGAGAGTGATAGAGAGTGATAGAGAGTGTCTGAGATTGTCAGAGAGTGTCAGAGAAAGTCAGAGAGTGACAGAGAGTGTCAGAGAGTGATAGAGAGTGTCTGAGTGCGCCTGAGAGTGGTCGAGAGTGATAGAGAGTGTCTGAGAGTGTCAGAGAGTGTCAGAGAGTGATCGAGAGTGATAGAGAGTGATAGAGAGTGTCTGAGATTGTCAGAGAGTGTCAGAGAAAGTCAGAGAGTGACAGAGAGTGTCAGAGAGTGATAGAGAGTGTCTGAGTGCGCCTGAGAGTGTCAGAGAGTGATTGAGTGTGTCTGAGAGTGTCAGAGAGTGTCTGAGAGTGTCACAGAGTGATACAGAGTGTCAGAGAATGTCAGAGAGTGATAGAGAGAGTCAGAGATTGTCAGAGAGTGATAGGGAGTGCCTGAGAGTGTCAGAGATTGTCAGAGAGTTTCAGAGAGTGACCGAGAGTGTCAGAGAGTGTCAGAGAGTGATGAAGAGTGTCTGAGAGTGTCAGCGAGTGTCTGACAGTGTCAGAGAGGGTCAACGAGTGCCTGAGAGTGATAGAGATTGTCTGAGAATTTCAGAGAGTGGTCGAGAGTGATAGAGAGTGTCTGAGAGTGTCAGAGAGTGTCAGAGTGTGATAGAGAGTGATAGAGAGTGTCTGAGATTGTCAGAGAGTGTCAGAGAAAGTCAGAGAGTGACAGAGAGTGTCAGAGAGTGATAGTGAGTGTCTGAGTGAGCCTGAGAGTGTCAGAGAGTGATTGAGTGTGTCTGAGAGTGTCAGAGAATGTCTGAGAGTGTCACAGAGTGATACAGTGTGTCAGAGAGTGATAGAGAGTGTCAGAGAATGTCAGAGAGTGATAGAGAGTGTCAGAGAATGTCAGAGAGTGATTGAGAGTGTCTGAGAGTGCCAGAGAGTGATATAGAGTGTCAGAGAGTGATGCAGAGTGTCAGAGAGCGTCATAGAGAGATAGAGAGCATCGGAGAGTGTCAGAGAGTGTCAGAGAGTGATAGAGAGTGTCAGAGATTGATTGAGAGTATCAGAGAGTGTCAGAGAGTGATAGAGAGTGTCTGAGAGTGTCAGAGAGTGTCAGAGATTGATTGAGAGTATCAGAGAGTGTCAGAGAGTGATTGAGAGCCATTGAGAATGTCTGAGTTTGTCTGTGAGTGTCAGAGAGTGATTGAGAGTGTCAGAGAGTGATTGAGAGTTTCTGAGAGTGTCAGAGAGAGATAGAGAGTGGTATAGAGTGTTTGAGAGTGATTGAGAGTGTCTAAGAGTGTCAGAGAGTGTCAGAGATTGATAGAGAGTGTCTGAGAAAGTCAGAGACTGATAGAGAGTGTCAGAGAGTGTCAGAGAGTGACCGAGAGTGATAGAGAGTGTCTGAGAGTGTCAGAGAGTGTCAGAGAGTGATTGAGATTGTCAGAGAGTGTCAGAGAGTGACCGAGAGTGATAGAGAGTGTCTGAGAGTGTCAGAGCGTGTCAGATACTGTCAGAGAGTGTTTGAGAGTGTCTGAGAGTGTCAGAGAGTGATAGAGAGTGGTATAGAGTGTCTGAGAGTGATTGAGAGTGTCTAAGAGTGTCAGAGAGTGTCAGAGATTGATAGAGAGTGTCAGAGCTTGTCAGAGAGTGATAGAGAGAGTCAGAGAGTGTCAGAGAGTGATAGGGAGTGTCTGAGAGTGTCAGAGAGTGATTGAGAGTGTCTGAGAGTGTCAGAGAGTTTCAGAGAGTGAAAGAGAGTGTCAGAGAGTGTCAGAGCTTGTCAGAGAGTGATAGAGAGAGTCAGAGATTGTCAGAGAGTGATAGGGAGTGTCTGAGAGTGTCAGAGAGTGTCAGAGAGTTTCAGAGAGTGAAAGAGAGTGTCAGAGAGTATCAGAGCTTCTCAGATAGTGATAGACAGAGTCAGAGAGTGTCAGAGAGTGATAGGGAGTGTCTGAGAGTGTCAGAGAGTGTCAGAGTATTTCAGAGAGTGAAAGAGAGTGTCAGAGAGTGTCAGAGAGTTTCAGAGCTTGTCAGAGAGTGATAGAGAGAGTCAGAGAGAGTCAGAGAGTGATAGGGAGTGTCTGAGAGTGTCAGAGAATGATAGAGAGTGTCAGAGAGTGGTGGAGAGTTTCTGAGAGTGTCAGAGAGTGGCAGAAAGTGATAGAGAGTGTCTGAGAGTGTCAGAGAGTGTCAGAGAGTGATAGAGAGTGATAGAGATGTGTCTGAGAGTGTCAGAGAGTGACCGAGAGTGTCAGAGAGTGTCAGAGAGTGATGAAGAGTGTCTGAGAGTGTCAGCGAGTGTCTGACAGTGTCAGAGAGAGTCAACGAGTGCCTGAGAGTGATAGAGATTGTCTGAGAATGTCAGAGAGTGGTCGAGAATGATAGAGAGTGTCTGAGAGTGTCAGAGAGTGTCAGAGAGTGATAGAGAGTGATAGAGAGTGTCTGAGATTGTCAGAGAGTGTCAGAGAAAGTCAGAGAGTGACAGAGAGTGTCAGAGAGTGATAGAGAGTGTCTGAGTGCGTCTGAGAGTGTCAGAGAGTGGATGAGAGTGATAGAGAGTGTCAGAGAGTGTCAGAGTGTGTCAGAGAGTGATCGAGAGTGTCTGAGAGTGTCAGTGATTGTCAGAGAGTGATAGAGAGTGTCAGAGTATGTCAGAGAGTGATTGAGAGTGTCTGAGAGTGCCAGAGAGTGATATAGAGTGTCAGAGAGTGATGCAGAGTGTCAGAGAGTGATAGAGACTGTCAGAGAGCGTCATAGAGAGATAGAGAGCATCGGAGAGTGTCAGAGAGTGTCAGAGCGTGATAGAGAGTGTCAGAGATTGTGATTGAGAGCCATTGAGAATGTCTGAGTTTGTCTGTGAGTGTCAGAGAGTGATTGAGAGTGTCAGAGAGTGATATAGAGTGTCAGAGAGTGATGCAGAGTGTCAGAGAGCGTCATCGAGAGATAGAGAGCATCGGAGAGTGTCAGAGAGTGTCAGAGAGTGATAGAGAGTGTCAGAGATTGATTGAGAGTATCAGAGAGTGTCAGAGAGTGATAGAGAGTGTCTGAGACTGTCAGAGAGTGTCAGAGATTGATTGAGAGTATCAGAGAGTGTCAGAGAGTGATTGAGAGCCATTGAGAATGTCTGAGTTTGTCTGTGAGTGTCAGAGAGTGATTGAGAGTGTCAGAGAGTGATTGAGAGTGTCTGAGAGTGTCAGAGAGAGATAGAGAGTGGTATAGAGTGTCTGAGAGTGATTGAGAGTGTCTAAGAGTGTCAGAGAGTGTCAGAGATTGATAGAGAGTGTCTGATAATGTCAGAGACTGATAGAGAGTGTCAGAGAGTGTCAGAGAGTGACCGAGAGTGATAGAGAGTGTCTGAGAGTGTCAGAGAGTGTCAGAGAGTGATTGAGATTGTCAGAGAGTGTCAGAGAGTGACCGAGAGTGATAGAGAGTGTCTGAGAGTGTCAGCGAGTGTCAGAGAGTGTCAGAGAGTGATTGAGAGTGTCTGAGAGTGTCAGAGAGTGATAGAGAGTGGTATAGAGTGTCTGAGAGTGATTGAGAGTGTCTAAGAGTGTCAGAGAGTGTCAGAGATAGATAGAGAGTGTCAAAGCTTGTCAGAGAGTGATAGAGAGAGTCAGAGAGTGTCAGAGAGTGATAGGGAGTGTCTGAGAGTAACAGAGAGTGATTGAGATTGTCTGAGAGTGTCAGAGAGTTTCAGAGAGTGAAAGAGAGTGTCAGAGAGTGTCAGAGCTTGTCAGAGAGTGTCAGAGAGTGTCAGAGAGTGTCAGAGAGTGATTGAGAGTGTCTGAGAGTGTCAGAGAGTGATAGAGAGTGGTATAGAGTGTCTGAGAGTGATTGAGAGTGTCTAAGAGTGTCAGAGAGTGTCAGAGATTGATAGAGAGTGTCAGAGCTTGTCAGAGAGTGATAGAGAGAGTCAGAGAGTGTCAGAGAGTGATAGGGAGTGTCTGAGAGTAACAGAGAGTGATTGAGATTGTCTGAGAGTGTCAGAGCGTTTCAGAGAGTGAAAGAGAGTGTCAGAGAGTGTCAGAGCTTGTCAGAGAGTGATAGAGAGAGTCAGAGATTGTCAGAGAGTGATAGGGAGTGTCTGAGAGTGTCAGAGAGTTTCAGAGAGTGACCGACAGTGTCAGAGAGTGTCAGAGAGTGTCAGAGAGTGTCAGAGAGTGATGAAGAGTGTCTGAGAGTGTCAGCGAGTGTTGACAGTTTCAGAGAGTGTCAACGAGTGCCTGAGAGTGATAGAGATAGTCTGAGAATGTCAGAGTGTGGTCGAGAGTGATAGAGAGTGTCTGAGAGTGTCAGAGAGTGTCAGAGAGTGTCAGAGAGTGATAGAGAGTGATAGAGAGTGATAGAGAGTGTCAGAGAATGTCAGAGAGTGACAGAGAGTGTCAGAGAGTGATAGAGAGTCTCTGAGTGCGTCTGAGAATGTCAGAGAGTGGCAGAGAGTGATAGAGAGTGATAGAGATTGTCAGAGAATGTCAGAGAGTGATTGAGAGTGTCTGAGAGTGTCAGAGAGTGATGCAGAGTGTCAGAGAGTGATAGAGAGTGTCAGAGAGCGTCATAGAGAGATAGAGAGCATCGGAGAGTGTCAGAGAGTGTCAGAGAGTGTCAGAGAGTGATAGAGAGTGTCAGAGATTGTGATTGAGAGCCATTGAGAATGTCTGAGTTTGTCTGTGAGTGTCAGAGAGTGATTGAGAGTGTCAGAGAGTGATATAGAGTGTCAGAGAGTGATGCAGAGTGTCAGAGAGCGTCATAGAGAGATAGAGAGCATCGCAGAGTGTCAGAGAGTGTCAGAGAGTGATAGAGAGTGTCAGAGATTGATTGAGAGTATCAGAGAGTGTCAGAGAGTGATAGAGAGTGTCTGAGAGTGTCAGAGAGTGTCAGAGATTGATTGAGAGTATCAGAGAGTGTCAGAGAGTGATTGAGAGCCATGGAGAATGTCTGAGTTTGTCTGTGAGTGTCAGAGAGTGATTGAGAGTGTCAGAGAGTGATTGAGAGTGTCTGAGAGTGTCAGAGAGAGATAGAGAGTGGTATAGAGTGACCGAGAGTGATAGAGAGTGTCTGAGAGTGTCAGAGAGTGTCAGAGAGTGTCAGAGAGTGATTGAGAGTGTCTGAGAGTGTCAGAGAGTGGTAGAGAGTGGTACAGAGTGTCTGAGAGTGATTGAGAGTGTCTAAGAGTGTCAGAGAGTGTCAGAGATTGATAGAGAGTGTCAGAGCTTGTCAGAGAGTGATAGAGAGAGTCAGAGAGTGTCAGAGAGTGATAGGGAGTGTCTGAGAGTAACAGAGAGTGATTGAGATTGTCTGAGAGTGTCAGAGAGATTCAGAGAGTGAAAGAGAGTGTCAGAGAGTGTCAGAGCTTGTCAGAGAGTGATAGAGAGAGTCAGAGATTGTCAGAGAGTGATAGGGAGTGTCTGAGAGTGTCAGAGCGTGTCAGAGAGTTTCAGAGAGTGACTGACAGTGTCAGAGAGTGTCAGAGAGTGTCAGAGAGTGTCAGAGAGTGATGAAGAGTGTCTGAGAGTGTCAGCGAGTGTCTGACAGTGTCAGAGAGAGTCAACGAGTGCCTGAGAGTGATAGAGATTGTCTGAGAATGTCAGAGTGTGGTCGAGAGTGATAGAGAGTGTCTGAGAGTGTCAGAGAGTGTCAGAGAGTGATAGAGAGTGTCTGAGATTGTCAGAGAGTGTCAGAGAGTGTCAGAGAGTGATAGGGAGTTTCTGAGTGCGTCTGAGAGTGTCAGAGAGTGTCAGAGAGTGATAGAGAGAGTCAGAGAGTGTCAGAGTGTGATAGAGAGTGTCAGAGAATGTCAGAGAGTGATTGAGAGTGTCTGAGAGTGCCAGAGAGTGATATAGAGTGTCAGAGAGTGATGCAGAGTGTCAGAGAGTGATCGAGAGTGTCTGAGAGTGTCAGTGATTGTCAGAGAGTGATAGAGAGTGTCAGAGAGTGTCAGAGAGTGATTGAGAGTGTCTGAGAGTGCCAGAGAGTGATATAGAGTGTCAGAGAGTGATGCAGAGTGTCAGAGAGTGATAGAGAGTGTCAGAGAGCGTCATACAGAGATAGAGAGCATCGGAGAGTGTCAGAGAGTGTCAGAGAGTGATAGAGAGTGTCAGAGATTGATTGAGAGTATCAGAGAGTGTCAGAGAGTGATAGAGAGTGTCTGAGAGTGTCAGAGAGTGTCAGAGATTGATTGAGAGTATCAGAGAGTGTCAGAGAGTGATTGAGAGCCATTGAGAATGTCTGAGTTTGTCTGTGAGTGTCAGAGAGTGATTGAGAGTGTCAGAGAGTGATTGAGAGTGTCTGAGAGTGTCAGAGAGAGATAGAGAGTGGTATAGAGTGTCTGAGAGTGATTGAGAGTGTCTAAGAGTGTCAGAGAGTGTCAGAGATTGATAGAGAGAGTCTGAGAATGTCAGAGACTGATAGAGAGTGTCAGAGAGTGTCAGAGAGTGATAGGGAGTGTCTGAGAGTAACAGAGAGTGATTGAGATTGTCTGAGAGTGTCAGAGAGTTTCAGAGAGTGAAAGAGAGTGTCAGAGAGTGTCAGAGCTTGTCAGAGAGTGATAGAGAGAGTCAGAGATTGTCAGAGAGTGATAGGGAGTGTCAGAGAGTGACCGAGAGTGATAGAGAGTGTCTGAGACTGTCAGAGTGTCAGAGAGTGATTGAGATTGTCAGAGAGTGTCAGAGAGTGACCGAGAGTGTCTGAGAGTGTCAGAGAGTGTCAGAGAGTGTCAGAGAGTGTCAGAGAGTGTCAGAGAGTGATAGAGAGTGGTGTAGAGTGTCTGAGAGTGATTGCGAGTGTCTAAGAGTGACAGAGAGTGTCAGAGATTGATAGAGAGTGTCAGAGCTTGTCAGAGAGTGATAGAGAGAGTCAGAGAGTGTCAGAGAGTGATAGGGAGTGTCTGAGAGTGTCAGAGAGTGATTGAGAGTGTCTGAGAGTGTCAGAGAGTTTCAGAGAGTGAAAGAGAGTGTCAGAGAGTGTCAGAGCTTGTCAGAGAGTGATAGAGAGAGTCAGAGATTGTCAGAGAGTGATAGGGAGTGTCTGAGAGTGTCAGAGAGTGTCAGAGAGTTTCAGAGAGTGAAAGAGAGTGTCAGAGAGTATCAGAGCTTCTCAGATAGTGATAGACAGAGTCAGAGAGTGTCAGAGAGTGATAGGGAGTGTCTGAGAGTGTCAGAGAGTGTCAGAGTGTTTCAGAGAGTGAAAGAGAGTGTCAGAGAGTGTCAGAGAGTTTCAGAGCTTGTCAGAGATTGATAGAGAGAGTCAGAGAGTGTCAGAGAGTGATAGGGAGTGTCTGAGAGTGTCAGAGAATGATAGAGAGTGGCATAGAGTGTCTGAGAGTCATTGAGAGTGTCTAAGAGTGTCAGAGAGTGTCAGAGATTGATAGAGAGTGTCAGAGAGTGTCAGAGATTGACCGAGAGTGAAGAGAGTGTCTGAGAGTGTCAGAGAGTGTCAGAGAGTGATTGAGATTGTCAGAGAGTGTCAGAGAGTGACCAAGAGTGATAGAGTGTGTCTGAGAGTGTCAGAGAGTGTCAGAGAGTGACTGAGAGTGTCTGAGAGTGTCAGAGAGTGATAGGGAGTGGCATAGAGTGTCTGAGAGTGATTGAGAGTGTCTAAGAGTGTCAGAGAGTGTCAGAGATTGATAGAGAGTGTCAGAGCTTGTCAGAGAGTGATAGAGAGAGTCAGAGAGTGTCAGAGAGTGATAGGGAGTGTCTGAGAATGTCAGAGACTGATAGAGAGTGTCAGAGAGTGTCAGAGAGTGACTGAGAGTGTCTGAGAGTGTCAGAGAGTGATAGGGAGTGGTATAGAGTGTCTGAGAGTGATTGAGAGTGTCTAAGAGTGTCAGAGAGTGTCAGAGATTGATAGAGAGTCTCAGAGCTTGTCAGAGAGTGATTGAGAGTGTCTGAGAGTGTCAGAGATTGATAGAGAGTGTCTGAGAATGTCAGAGACTGATAGAGAGTGTCAGAGAGTGTCAGAGAGTGACCGAGAGTGAAGAGAGTGTCTGAGAGTGTCAGAGAGTGTCAGAGAGTGATTGAGATTGTCAGAGAGTGTCAGAGAGTGACCAAGAGTGATAGAGTGTGTCTGAGAGTGTCAGAGAGTGTCAGAGAGTGTCAGAGAGTGATAGAGAGTGTCTGAGATTGTCAGAGAGTGTCAGAGAGTGTCAGAGAGTGATAGGGAGTTTCTGAGTGCGTCTGAGAGTGTCAGAGAGTGTCAGAGAGTGATAGAGAGAGTCAGAGAGTGTCAGAGTGTGTCAGAGAGTGATCGAGAGTGTCTGAGAGTGTCAGTGATTGTCAGAGAGTGATAGAGAGTGTCAGAGAATGTCAGAGAGTGATTGAGAGTGTCTGAGAGTGCCAGAGAGTGATATAGAGTGTCAGAGAGTGATGCAGAGTGTCAGAGAGTGATAGAGAGTGTCAGAGAGCGTCATAGAGAGATAGAGAGCATCGGAGAGTGTCAGAGAGTGTCAGAGAGTGATAGAGAGTGTCAGAGATTGATTGAGAGTATCAGAGAGTGTCAGAGAGTGATAGAGAGTGTCTGATTGTGTCAGAGAGTGTCAGAGATTGATTGAGAGTATCAGAGAGTGTCAGAGAGTGATTGAGAGCCATTGAGAATGTCTGAGTTTGTCTGTGAGTGTCAGAGAGTGATTGAGAGTGTCAGAGAGTGATTGAGAGTGTCTGAGAGTGTCAGAGAGAGATAGAGAGTGGTATAGAGTGTCTGAGAGTGATTGAGAGTGTCTAAGAGTGTCAGAGAGTGTCAGAGATTGATAGAGAGAGTCTGAGAATGTCAGAGACTGATAGAGAGTGTCAGAGAGTGTCAGAGAGTGACCGAGAGTGATAGAGAGTGTCTGAGAGTGTCAGAGTGTCAGAGAGTGATTGAGATTGTCAGAGAGTGTCAGAGAGTGACCGAGAGTGATAGAGAGTGTCTGAGAGTGTCAGAGAGTGTCAGAGAGTGTCAGAGAGTGTCAGAGAGTGTCTGAGAGTGTCAGAGAGTGATAGAGAGTGGTGTAGAGTGTCTGAGAGTGATTGCGAGTGTCTAAGAGTGTCAGAGAGTGTCAGAGATTGATAGAGAGTGTCAGAGCTTGTCAGAGAGTGATAGAGAGAGTCAGAGAGTGTCAGAGAGTGATAGGGAGTGTCTGAGAGTGTCAGAGAGTGATTGAGAGTGTCTGAGAGTGTCAGAGAGTTTCAGAGAGTGAAAGAGAGTGTCAGAGAGTGTCAGAGCTTGTCAGAGAGTGATAGAGAGAGTCAGAGATTGTCAGAGAGTGATAGGGAGTGTCTGAGAGTGTCAGAGAGTGTCAGAGAGTTTCAGAGAGTGAAAGAGAGTGTCAGAGAGTATCAGAGCTTCTCAGATAGTGATAGACAGAGTCAGAGAGTGTCAGAGAGTGATAGGGAGTGTCTGAGAGTGTCAGAGAGTGTCAGAGTGTTTCAGAGAGTGAAAGAGAGTGTCAGAGAGTGTCAGAGAGTTTCAGAGCTTGTCAGAGAGTGATAGAGAGAGTCAGAGAGTGTCAGAGAGTGATAGGGAGTGTCTGAGAGTGTCAGAGAATGATAGAGAGTGTCAGAGAGTGGTGGAGAGTTTCTGAGAGTGTCAGAGAGTGGCAGAAAGTGATAGAGAGTGTCTGAGAGTGTCAGAGAGTGTCAGAGAGTGATAGAGAGTGATAGAGATGTGTCTGAGAGTGTCAGAGAGTGACCGAGAGTGTCAGAGAGTGTCAGAGAGTGTCAGAGAGTGATGAAGAGTGTCTGAGAGTGTCAGCGAGTGTCTGACAGTGTCAGAGAGAGTCAACGAGTGCCTGAGAGTGATAGAGATTGTCTGAGAATGTCAGAGAGTGGTCGAGAGTGATAGAGAGTGTCTGAGAGTGTCAGAGAGTGTCAGAGAGTGATAGAGAGTGATAGAGAGTGATAGAGAGTGTCTGAGATTGTCAGAGAGTGTCAGAGAAAGACAGAGAGTGACAGAGACTGTCAGAGAGTGATAGAGAGTGTCTGAGTGCATCTGAGAGTGTCAGAGAGTGGCAGAGAGTGATAGAGAGTGTCAGAGAGTGTCAGAGTGTGTCAGAGAGTGATCGAGAGTGTCTGAGAGTGTCAGTGATTGTCAGAGAGTGATAGAGAGTGTCAGAGAATGTCAGAGAGTGATTGAGAGTGTCTGAGAGTGCCAGAGAGTGATAGAGAGTGTCAGAGAGTGTCAGAGATTGTGATTGAGAGCCATTGAGAATGTCTGAGTTTGTCTGTGAGTGTCAGAGAGTGATTGAGAGTGTCAGAGAGTGATATAGAGTGTCAGAGAGTGATGCAGAGTGTCAGAGAGCGTCATAGAGAGATAGAGAGCATCGGAGAGTGTCAGAGAGTGTCAGAGAGTGATAGAGAGTGTCAGAGATTGATTGAGAGTATCAGAGAGTGTCAGAGAGTGATAGAGAGTGTCTGAGAGTGTCAGAGAGTTTCAGAGATTGATTGAGAGTATCAGAGAGTGTCAGAGAGTGATTGAGAGCCATTGAGAATGTCTGAGTTTGTCTGTGAGTGTCAGAGAGTGATTGAGAGTGTCAGAGAGTGATTGAGAGTGTCTGAGAGTGTCAGAGAGAGATAGAGAGTGGTATAGAGTGTCTGAGAGTGATTGAGAGTGTCTAAGAGTGTCAGAGAGTGTCAGAGATTGATAGAGAGAGTCTGAGAATGTCAGAGACTGATAGAGAGTGTCAGAGAGTGTCAGAGAGTGACCGAGAGTGATAGAGAGTGTCTGAGAGTGTCAGAGTGTCAGAGAGTGATTGAGATTGTCAGACAGTGTCAGAGAGTGACCGAGAGTGATAGAGATTGTCTGAGAGTGTCAGAGAGTGTCAGAGAGTGTCAGAGAGTGATTGAGAGTGTCTGAGATTGTCAGAGAGTGATAGAGAGTGGTGTAGAGTGTCTGAGAGTGATTGCGAGTGTCTAAGAGTGTCAGAGAGTGTCAGAGATTGATAGAGAGTGTCAGAGCTTGTCAGAGAGTGATAGAGAGAGTCAGAGAGTGTCAGAGAGTGATAGGGAGTGTCTGAGAGTGTCAGAGAGTGATTGAGAGTGTCTGAGAGTGTCAGAGAGTTTCAGAGAGTGAAAGAGAGTGTCAGAGAGTGTCAGAGCTTGTCAGAGAGTGATAGAGAGAGTCAGAGATTGTCAGAGAGTGATAGGGAGTGTCTGAGAGTGTCAGAGAGTGTCAGAGAGTTTCAGAGAGTGAAAGAGAGTGTCAGAGAGTATCAGACCTTCTCAGATAGTGATAGACAGAGTCAGAGAGTGTCAGAGAGTGATAGGGAGTGTCTGAGAGTGTCAGAGAGTGTCAGAGTGTTTCAGAGAGTGAAAGAGAGTGTCAGAGAGTGTCAGAGAGTGTCAGAGAGTTTCAGAGCTTGTCAGAGAGTGATAGAGAGTGTCAGAGAGTGTCAGAGAGTGATAGGGAGTGTCTGAGAGTGTCAGAGAATGATAGAGAGTGTCAGAGAGTGGTGGAGAGTTTCTGAGAGTGTCAGAGAGTGGCAGAAAGTGATGGAGAGTGTCTGAGAGTGTCAGAGAGTGTCAGAGAGTGATAGAGAGTGATAGAGATGTGTCTGAGAGTGTCAGAGAGTGACCGAGAGTGTCAGAGAGTGTCAGAGAATGTCAGAGAGTGATGAAGAGTGTCTGAGAGTGTCAGCGAGTGTCTGACAGTGTCAGAGAGAGTCAACGAGTGCCTGAGAGTGATAGAGATTGTCTGAGAATGTCAGAGAGTGGTCGAGAGTGATAGAGAGTGTCTGAGAGTGTCAGAGAGTGTCAGAGAGTGATAGAGAGTGATAGAGAGTGATAGAGAGTGTCTGAGATTGTCAGAGAGTGTCAGAGAAAGTCAGAGAGTGACAGAGACTGTCAGAGAGTGATAGAGAGTGTCTGAGTGCGTCTGAGAGTGTCATAGAGTGGCAGAGAGTGATAGAGAGTGTCAGAGAGTGTCAGAGTGTGTCAGAGAGTGATCGAGAGTGTCAGAGCTTGTCAGAGAGTGATAGAGAGAGTCAGAGAGTGTCAGAGAGTGATAGGGAGTGTCTGAGAGTAACAGAGAGTGATTGAGAGTGTCTGAGAGTGTCAGAGAGTATCAGAGAGTGAAAGAGAGTGTCAGAGAGTGATGAAGAGTGTCTAAGAGTGTCAGCGAGTGTCTGATAGTGTCAGAGAGAGTCAACGAGTGCCTGAGAGTGATAGAGATTGTCTGAGAATGTCAGAGTGTGGTCGAGAATGATAGAGAGTGTCTGAGAGTGTCAGAGAGTGTCAGAGAGTGATAGAGAGTGATAGAGAGTGATAGAGAGTGTCTGAGATTGTCAGAGAGTGTCAGAGAAAGTCAGAGAGTGACAGAGAGTGACAGAGAGTGTCAGAGAGTGATAGAGAGTGTCTGAGTGCGTCTGAGAGTGTCAGAGAGGGGCAGAGAGTGATAGAGAGAGTCAGAGAGTGTCAGAGTGTGTCAGAGAGTGATCGAGAGTGTCTGAGAGTGTCAGTGATTGTCAGAGAGTGATAGAGAGAGTCAGAGAGTGTCAGAGAGTGATAGGGAGTGTCTGAGAATGTCAGAGACTGATAGAGAGTGTCAGAGAGTGTCAGAGAGTGACTGAGAGTGTCTGAGAGTGTCAGAGAGTGATAGGGAGTGGTATAGAGTGTCTGAGAGTGATTGAGAGTGTCTAAGAGTGTCAGAGAGTGTCAGAGATTGATAGAGAGTGTCAGAGCTTGTCAGAGAGTGATTGAGAGTGTCTGAGAGTGTCAGAGATTGATAGAGAGTGTCTGAGAATGTCAGAGACTGATAGAGAGTGTCAGAGAGTGTCAGAGAGTGACCGAGAGTGAAGAGAGTGTCTGAGAGTGTCAGAGAGTGTCAGAGAGTGATTGAGATTGTCAGAGAGTGTCAGAGAGTGACCAAGAGTGATAGAGTGTGTCTGAGAGTGTCAGAGAGTGTCAGAGAGTGACTGAGAGTGCCTGAGAGTGTCAGAGAGTGATAGGGAGTGGTATAGAGTGTCTGAGAGTGATTGAGAGTGTCTAAGAGTGTCAGAGAGTGTCAGAGATTGATAGAGAGTGTCAGAGCTTGTCAGAGAGTGATAGAGAGAGTCAGAGAGTGTCAGAGAGTGATAGGGAGTGTCTGAGAGTAACAGAGAGTGATTGAGAGTGTCTGAGAGTGTCAGAGAGTATCAGAGAGTGAAAGAGAGTGTCAGAGAGTGATGAAGAGTGTCTAAGAGTGTCAGCGAGTGTCTGATAGTGTCAGAGAGAGTCAACGAGTGCCTGAGAGTGATAGAGATTGTCTGAGAATGTCAGAGTGTGGTCGAGAATGATAGAGAGTGTCTGAGAGTGTCAGAGAGTGTCAGAGAGTGATAGAGAGTGATAGAGAGTGATAGAGAGTGTCTGAGATTGTCAGAGAGTGTCAGAGAAAGTCAGAGAGTGACAGAGAGTGACAGAGAGTGTCAGAGAGTGATAGAGAGTGTCTGAGTGCGTCTGAGAGTGTCAGAGAGGGGCAGAGAGTGATAGAGAGAGTCAGAGAGTGTCAGAGTGTGTCAGAGAGTGATCGAGAGTGTCTGAGAGTGTCAGTGATTGTCAGAGAGTGATAGAGCGTGTCAGAGAATGTCAGAGAGTGATATAGAGTGTCAGAGAGTGATGCAGAGTGTCAGAGAGTGATAGAGAGTGTCAGAGAGCGTCATAGAGAGATAGAGAGCATCGGAGAGTGTCAGAGAGTGATAGAGAGTGTCAGAGGTTGTGATTGAGAGCCATTGAGAATGTCTGAGTTTGTCTGTGAGTGTCAGAGAGTGATTGAGAGTGTCAGAGAGTGATTGAGAGTGTCTGAGAGTGTCAGAGATTGATAGAGAGTGTCTGAGAATGTCAGAGACTGATAGAGAGTGTCAGAGAGTGTCAGAGAGTGACCGAGAGTGAAGAGAGTGTCTGAGAGTGTCAGAGAGTGTCAGAGATTGATAGAGAGTGTCAGAGAGTGACCAAGAGTGATAGAGTGTGTCTGAGAGTGTCAGAGAGTGTCAGAGAGTGACTGAGAGTGTCTGAGAGTGTCAGAGAGTGATAGGGAGTGGTATAGAGTGTCTGAGAGTGATTGAGAGTGTCTAAGAGTGTCAGAGAGTGTCAGAGATTGATAGAGAGTGTCAGAGCTTGTCAGAGAGTGATAGAGAGAGTCAGAGAGTCTCAGAGAGTGATAGGGAGTGTCTGAGAGTAACAGAGAGTGATTGAGAGTGTCTGAGAGTGTCAGAGAGTTTCAGAGAGTGAAAGAGAGTGTCAGAGAGTGTCAGAGCTTGTCAGAGAGTGATAGAGAGAGTCAGAGATTGTCAGAGAGTGATAGGGAGTGCCTGAGAGTGTCAGAGAGTGTCAGAGAGTTTCAGAGAGTGACCGAGAGTGTCAGAGAGTGTCAGAGAGTGTCAGAGAGTGTCAGAGAGTGATGAAGAGTGTCTGAGAGTGTCAGCGAGTGTCTGACAGTGTCAGAGAGTGTCAGAGAGTGATAGAGAGTGATAGAGAATGATAGAGAGTGTCTGAGATTGTCAGAGAGTGTCAGAGAAAGTCAGAGAGTGACAGAGAGTGTCAGAGAGTGATAGAGAGTGTCTGAGTGCGTCTGAGAGTGTCAGAGAGTGGCAGAGAGTGATAGAGAGAGTCAGAGAGTGTCAGAGTGTGTCAGAGAGTGATCGAGAGTGTCTGAGAGTGTCAGTGATTGTCAGAGAGTGATAGAGAGTGTCAGAGAATGTCAGAGAGTGATTGAGAGTGTCTGAGAGTGCCAGAGAGTGATATAGAGTGTCAGAGAGTGATGCAGAGTGTCAGAGAGTGATAGAGAGTGTCAGAGAGCGTCATAGAGAGATAGAGAGCATCGGAGAGTGTCAGAGAGTGTCAGAGAGTGATAGAGAGTGTCAGAGATTGATTGAGAGTATCAGAGAGTGTCAGAGAGTGATAGAGAGTGTCTGAGAGTGTCAGAGAGTGTCAGAGATTGATTGAGAGTATCAGAGAGTGTCAGCGAGTGTCAGAGATTGTGATTGAGAGCCATTGAGAATGTCTGAGTTTGTCTGTGAGTGTCAGAGAGTGATTGAGAGTGTCAGAGAGTGATTGAGAGTGTCTGAGAGTGTCAGAGATTGATAGAGAGTGTCAGAGAATGTCAGAGACTGATAGAGAGTGTCAGAGAGTGTCAGAGAGTGACCGAGAGTGAAGAGAGTGTCTGAGAGTGACAGAGAGTGAAAGAGAGTGTCTGAGAGTGTCAGTGAGTGTCAGAGTGTGAGAGAGAGTGATGGAGAGTGTAAGAGCGAGTCAGAAAGTGTCATAGAGTGATAGAGAGTGTCAGAGATTGTCAGAGAGTGTCAGAGAGTGATAGAGAGTGATAGAGAGTGGCTGAGAATGTCAGACGGTGTCACAGAGTGATAGAGAGTGTCTGAGAGTGTCAGAGAGTGACAGAGCGTGTCTGAGAGTGTCAGTGAGTGTCAGAGAGTGTTTAGAGAGTGTCTGAGAGTGTCTGAGGGTGTCAGAGATTGTCAGTGAGTGATGGAGAGTGATAGAGAGCCTCTAAGAGTGTCAGAGTGTGTCAGAGAGTGTCAGAGCGTGATAGAGAGTGATGGAGAGTGTAAGAGCGAGTCAGAAAGTGTCATAGAGTGATAGTGAGTGATAGAGAGTGTCAGAGTGTGTCAGAGAGTTTCAGAGAGTGATAGAGAGTGTCAGAGAGTGATAGTGAGTGGCAGAGAGTGTCTGAGAGTGTCAGTGAGAATCAGACAGTGATGGAGAGTGTCAGAGAGTGTAAGAGAGTGTCAGAGAGTGTCATAGAGTGATGGAGAGTGTCAGAGTGTGTCAGGGAGTGTCAGAGCGTGATAGAGAGTGTCAGAGTGTGTCAGAGAGTTTCAGAGAGTGATAGAGAGTCATAGAGAGTGTCACAGAGTGTCATTGATTAATAGAGAGTGTCAGAGAGTGTCAGAGATTGATAGAGAGTGATAGAGAGTGTCAGAGAGTGTCAGAGAGTGAAAGAGAGTGATAGAGAGTGTCAGAGTGTGTCAGAGAGTGATAGAGAGTGATAGAGAGAGTCAGAGAGAGTTAGAGAGTTACAGAGAGTGTCAGAGAGTGATAGAGAGTGTCAGAGCGTGTCAGAGAGTGATACGGAGTGTGATAGAGAGTGCCTGAGAGTGTCAGAGTGTGTCAGAGAGAGTCAGAGAGTGATGGAGAGTGATAGAGAGTGTCACAGAGGGTCATTGAGTGATAGAGAGTCTCTGAGAGTGTCAGAGAGTTTCAGAGAGTGAGAGAGAGATTCTGAGAGTGTCAGAGAGTGTCAGAGAGTGATAGAGAGCGATAGAGAGTCTCTGGGAGTGTCAGAGAGTGTCAGAGAGCGAAAGAGAGTGTCAGTGAGTGATAGAGAGTGTCAGAGAGTGATATAGAGTGTCTGGGAGTGTCAGAGAGTGAGAGAGAGATTCTGAGAGTGTCAGAGTGTGTCAGAGAGTGATAGCGAGTGATAGAGAGTGTCTGAGAGTGTCAGAAAGTGTCAGAAAGTGTCAGAGAGTGACAGAGAGTGTCAGTGATGGTCAGAGAGTGATAGAGAGTGTCAGAGAGTGATAGAGAACGTCAGAGAGTGTCAGTGAGTGATAGAGAGTGTCAGAGAGTGATAGAGAGTGTCTGAGAGTGTCTGAGAGTGACAGAGAGTGTCTGAGAGTGACAGCGAGTGTCTGAGAGTGTCAGTGAGTGTCAGAGAGTGATAGAGAGAGATAGGGAGTGATAGACAGTTTTAGAGTGTCTCATTGAGTGATAGAGAGTGTCAGAGAGTGTCAGAGTGTGATAGAGATTGTCAGAGAGTGTCAGAGAGTGATAGAGAGTGTAAGAGAGTGATAGAGAGTGATAGAGAGTGTCAGAGATTGATAGAGAGTGACAGAGAGTGACAGAGAGTGTCTGAGAATGTCAGAGAGTGTCAGAGTGTGTCAGAGAGTGATAGAGAGTGATAGAGAGTGTCAGAGAGTATCATAGTGTGATAGAGAGTGTTAGAGTGTTTCAGAGAGTGATAGAGAGTGTCAGAGAGCGATAGAGAGTGTCTGAGAGTGTCTGAGAGTGACAGAGAGTGAAAGAGAGTGTCTGAGAGTGTCAGTGAGTGTCAGAGACTGATAGAGAGTGGCTGAGAGTGTCAGTGAGTGATAGAGAGTGATAGAGAACCTCTGAGAGTGTCAGAGAGTGTCAGAGTGTGTCAGAGGGTGTCAGAGAGTGTCAGAGTGTGATACAGATTGTCAGAGAGTGTCAGAGAGTGATAGAGAGTGTAAGAGAGTGATAGAGAGTTATAGAGAGTGTCAGAGATTGACAGAGAGTGACAGAGAGTGACAGAGAGTGTCTGAGAGTGTCAGAGAGTGTCAGAGAGTGTCATAGAGTGATAGAGAGTGTCAGAGTGTTTCAGAGAGTGATAGAGAGTTATTGAGTGTGTCAGAGAGCGATAGAGAGTGTCAGAGAGTGATAGAGAGTGTCAGAGAGCGATAGAGAGTGTCTGAGAGTGACAGAGAGTGAAAGAGATTGTCTGAGAGTGTCAGTGAGTGTCAGAGACTGATAGAGAGTGTCTGAGAGTGTCAGTGAGTGATAGAGAGTGATAGAGACCCTCTGAGAGTGTCAGAGAGTGTCAGAGAGTGATAGAGAGTGTCAGAGAGTGTCAGAGAGTGATAGAGAGTGACAGAGAGTGATAGAGAGTGATAGAGAGCCTATGAGAGTGTCAGAGAGTGTCAGAGTGTGATAGAGAGTGTCAGAGAGTGATGGAGAGTGTCTGAGAATGTCAGAGAGTGATAGAGAGTTTCAGAGAGTGATGGAGAGTGTCTGGGAGTGTCAGAGAGTGAGAGAGAGATTCTGAGAGTGTCAGAGTGTGTCAGAGAGTGATAGCGAGTGATAGAGAGTGTCTGAGAGTGTCAGAAAGTGTCAGAAAGTGTCAGAGAGTGACAGAGAGTGTCAGAGATGGACAGAGAGTGAAAGAGAGTGACAGAGAGTGAAAGAGAGTGTCTGAGAGTGTCGGTGAGTGTCAGAGACTGATAGAGAGTGTCTGAGAGTGTCAGTGAGTGATAGAGAGTGATAGAGACCCTCTGAGAGTGTCAGAGAGTGTCAGAGAGTGATAGATAGTGTCAGAGAGTGTCAGAGAGTGATAGAGAGTGACAGAGAGTGATAGAGAGTGATAGAGAGCCTATGAGAGTGTCAGAGAGTGTCAGAGTGTGATAGAGAGTGTCAGAGAGTGATGGAGAGTGTCTGAGAATGTCAGAGAGTGATAGAGAGTTTCAGAGAGTGATGGAGAGTGTCTGGGAGTGTCAGAGAGTGAGAGAGAGATTCTGAGAGTGTCAGAGTGTGTCAGAGAGTGATAGCGAGTGATAGAGAGTGTCTGAGAGTGTCAGAAAGTGTCAGAAAGTGTCAGAGAGTGACAGAGAGTGTCAGAGATGGTCAGAGAGTGATAGAGAGTGTCAGAGAGTGATAGAGAGTGTCTGAGAATGTCAGAGAGTGATAGAGTGTGAGAGAGTAATAGAGATTGTCTGAGAGTGTCAGTGAGTGTCTGAGAGTGATAGAGAGTGATAGAGAGTGATAGAGAGTTTCAGAGTGTGTCATTGAGTGATAGAGAGTGTCAGACAGTGTCAGAGTGTGATAGAGAGTGTCTGAGAGTGTCAGAGAGTGTCAGAGTGTGTCAGAGAGTGATAGAGAGTGATAGAGAGTGTCTGAGTGTGACAGAGAGTATCTGAGAGTGTCAGTGAGTGTCTGAGAGTGATAGAGAGTGATAGAGAGTGATAGAGAGTTTCAGAGTGTGTCATTGAGTGATAGAGAGTGTCAGACAGTGTCAGAGTGTGATAGAGAGTGTCTGAGAGTGTCAGAGAGTGTCAGAGTGTGTCAGAGAGTGATAGAGAGTGTCAGAGAGTGTCATAGAGTGATAGAGAGTGTCAGAGTGTGTCAGAGAGTGATAGAGAGTGATTGAGTGTATCAGAGAGTGTCAGAGAGCAATAGAGAGTGTCAGAGAGAGATAGTGAGTGTCAGAGAGTGATAGAGAGTGTCTGAGAGTGTCTGAGAGTGACAGAGAGTGAAAAAGATTGTCTGAGAGTGTCAGTGAGTGTCAGAGCGTGATAGAGAGTGTCTGAGAGTGTCAGTGAGTGATAGAGAGTGATGGAGAGCCTCTGAGAGTGTCAGAGAGTGTCAGAGAGTGATAGAGAGTGTCAGAGAGTGATAGAGAGTGACAGAGAGTGTCTGAGAGTGATAGAGCGTGTCAGAGAGTGATAGAGAGTGTCAGAGAGTGATAGAGAGTGACAGAGAGGGTCTGAGAGTGTCAGAGAGTGTCAGAGTGTGTCAGAGAGTGACAGAGAGTGATAGAGAGTGTCATAGAGTGATAGAGAGAGTCAGAGTGTGTCAGAGAGTGATAGAGTGTGATTGAGTGTGTCAGAGAGTGTCAGAGAGCGATAGACAGTTTCAGAGAGTGATAGAGAGTGTCTGAGTTGTCTGAGAGTGACAGAGAGTGAAAAAGAGTGTCTGAGAGTGTCAGTGAGTGTCAGAGAGTGATAGAGAGTGTCTGAGAGTGTCAGTGAGTGATAGAGAGTGTAGGAGAGCCTCTGAGCGTGTCAGAGAGATTCAGAGAGTGATAGAGAGTGTCAGAGAGTGATAGTGAGTGGCAGAGAGTGTCTGAGAGTGTCAGTGAGAATCAGACAGTGATGGAGAGTGTCAGAGAGTGTAAGAGAGTGTCAGAGAGTGTCATAGAGTGATGGAGAGTGTCAGAGTGTGTCAGGGAGTGTCAGAGAGTGACAGAGAGTGATAGAGAGTGTCAGAGTGTGTCAGAGAGTTTCAGAGAGTGATAGAGAGTCATAGAGAGTGTCACAGAGTGTCATTGATTAATAGAGAGTGTCAGAGAGTGTCAGAGATTGATAGAGAGTGATAGAGAGTGTCAGAGAGTGTCAGAGAGTGAAAGAGAGTGATAGAGAGTGTCAGAGTGTGTCAGAGAGTGATAGAGAGTGATAGAGAGAGTCAGAGAGAGTAAGAGAGTTGCAGGGAGTGATGGAGAGTGATAGAGAGTGTCAGAGAGTGTCAGAGAGTGATACGGAGTGTGATAGAGAGTGCCTGAGAGTGTCAGAGTGTGTCAGAGAGTGTCAGAGAGTGATGGAGAGTGATAGAGAGTGTCACAGAGGGTCATTGAGTGATAGAGAGTGTCAGAGAGTTTCAGAGAGTGAGAGAGAGATTCTGAGAGTGTCAGAGAGTGTCAGAGAGTGATAGAGAGCGATAGAGAGTCTCTGGGAGTGTCAGAGAGTGTCAGAGAGCGAAAGAGAGTGTCAGTGAGTGACAGACAGTGTCAGAGAGTGATAGAGAGTGTCTGAGAGTGTCTGAGAGTGACAGAGAGTGTCTGAGAGTGACAGCGAGTGTCTGAGAGTGTCAGTGAGTGTCAGAGACTGATAGAGAGTGGCTGAGAGTGTCAGTGAGTGATAGAGAGTGATAGAGACCCTCTGAGAGTGTCAGAGAGTGTCAGAGTGTGTCAGAGGGTGTCAGAGGGTGTCAGAGAGTGTCAGAGTGTGATAGAGATTGTCAGAGGGTGTCAGAGAGTGATAGAGAGTGTAAGAGAGTGATAGAGAGTGTCAGAGAGCGATAGAGAGTGTCTGAGAGTGTCTGAGAGTGACAGAGAGTGAAAGAGAGTGTCTGAGAGTGTCAGTGAGTGTCAGAGACTGATAGAGAGTGGCTGAGAGTGTCAGTGAGTGATAGAGAGTGATAGAGACCCTCTGAGAGTGTCAGAGAGTGCCAGAGTGTGTCAGAGGGTGTCAGAGAGTGTCAGAGTGTGATAGAGATTGTCAGAGGGTGTCAGAGAGTGATAGAGAGTGTAAGAGAGTGATAGAGAGTTATAGAGAGTGTCAGAGATTGACAGAGAGTGACAGAGAGTGACAGAGAGTGTCTGAGAGTGTCAGAGAGTGTCAGAGTGTGTCAGAGAGTGAAAGAGAGTGATAGAGAGTGTCAGAGAGTGTCATAGAGTGATAGAGAGTGTCAGAGTGTTTCAGAGAGTGATAGAGAGTGATTGAGTGTGTCAGAGATCGATAGAGAGTGTCAGAGAGTGATAGAGAGTGTCAGAGAGCGATAGAGAGTGTCTGAGAGTGTCTGAGAGTGACAGAGAGTGAAAGAGAGTGTCTGAGAGTGTCAGTGAGTGTCAGAGACTGATAGAGAGTGTCAGAGAGTGTCAGAGAGTGTCAGAGTGTGATAGAGAGTGTCAGAGAGTGATGGAGAGTGTCTGAGAATGTCAGAGAGTGATAGAGAGTTTCAGAGAGTGATGGAGAGTGTCTGGGAGTGTCAGAGAGTGAGAGAGAGATTCTGAGAGTGTCAGAGTGTGTCAGAGAGTGATAGCGAGTGATAGAGAGTGTCTGAGAGTGTCAGAAAGTGTCAGAGAGTGACAGAGAGTGTCAGAGATGGTCAGAGAGTGATAGAGAGTGTCAGAGAGTGACAGGGAGTGTCAGAGATGGACAGAGAGTGATAGAGAGTGACAGAGAGTGTCTGAGAGTGTCAGTGAGTGTCAGAGACTGATAGAGAGTGACAGAGAGTGATAGAGAGTGATAGAGAGCCTATGAGAGTGTCAGAGAGTGTCAGAGTGTGATAGAGAGTGTCAGAGAGTGATGGAGAGTGTCTGAGAATGTCAGAGAGTGATAGAGAGTTTCAGAGAGTGATGGAGAGTGTCTGGGAGTGTCAGAGAGTGAGAGAGAGATTCTGAGAGTGTCAGAGTGTGTCAGAGAGTGATAGCGAGTGATAGAGAGTGTCTGACAGTGTCAGAAAGTGTCAGAAAGTGTCAGAGAGTGACAGAGAGTGTCAGAGATGGTCAGAGAGTGATATAGAGTGTCAGAGAGTGATAGAGAGTGTCTGAGAATGTCAGAGAGTGATAGAGAGTGTGAGAGAGTGATAGAGATTGTCTGAGAGTTTCAGAGAGTGATAGAGAGTTTCAGAGTGTGTCATTGAGTGATAGAGAGTGTCAGACAGTGTCAGAGTGTGATAGAGAGTGTCAGAGAGTGTCAGAGTGTGTCAGAGAGTGATAGAGAGTGATAGAGAGTGTCAGAGAGTGTCAGAGAGTGATAGAGAGTGATTGAGTGTGTCAGAGAGTGTCAGAGAGCGATAGAGAGTGTCAGAGAGAGATAGAGAGTGTCAGAGAGTGATAGAGAGTGTCTGAGAGTGTCTGAGAGTGACAGAGAGTGAAAGAGATTGTCTGAGAGTGTCAGTGAGTGTCAGAGAGTGATAGAGAGTGTCTGAGAGTGTCAGTGAGTGATAGAGTGTGATAGAGAGCCTCTGAGAGTGTCAGAGAGTGTCAGAGAGTGATAGAGAGTGTCAGAGAGTGATAGAGAGTGACAGAGAGTGTCTGAGAATGATAGAGAGTGTCAGAGAGTGATAGAGAGTGATTGAGTGTGTCAGAGAGTGTCAGAGAGCGATAGAGAGTGTCAGAGAGAGATAGAGAGTGTCAGAGAGTGATAGAGAGTGTCTGAGAGTGTCTGAGAGTGACAGAGAGTGAAAGAGATTGTCTGAGAGTGTCAGTGAGTGTCAGAGAGTGATAGAGAGTGTCTGAGAGTGTCAGTGAGTGATAGAGAGTGATAGAGAGCCTCTGAGAGTGTCAGAGAGTGTCAGAGAGTGATAGAGAGTGTCAGAGAGTGATAGAGAGTGACAGAGAGTGTCTGAGAATGATAGAGAGTGTCAGAGAGTGATAGAGAGTGTCAGAGAGTGATAGAGAGTGTCTGGGAGTGTCTGAGAGTGACTGAGAGTGAAAGAGAGTGTCTGAGAGTGTCAGTGAGTGTCAGAGACTGATGGAGAGTGTCTGAGAGTGTCAGTGAGTGATAGAGAGTGATAGAGACCCTCTGAGAGTGTCAGAGAGTGTCAGAGTGTGTCAGAGGGTGTCAGAGAGTGTCAGCGTGTGATAGAGATTGTCAGAGAGTGTCAGAGAGTGATAGAGAGTGTCAGAGAGTGATAGAGAGTTATAGAGAGTGTCAGAGATTGATAGAGAGTGACAGAGAGTGACAGAGAGTGTCTGAGAGTGTCAGAGAGTGTCAGAGTGTGTCAGAGAGTGATAGAGAGTGATAGAGAGTGTCAGAGAGTGTCATAGAGTGATAGAGAGTGTCAGAGTGTTTCAGAGAGTGATAGAGTGATTGAGTGTGTCAGAGAGCGATAGAGAGTGTCAGAGAGTGATAGAGAGTGTCAGAGAGCGATAGAGAGTGTCTGAGAGTGTCTGAGAGTGACAGAGAGTGAAAGAGAGTGTCTGAGAGTGTCAGTGAGTGTCAGAGACTGATAGAGAGTGTCTGAGAGTGTCAGTGAGTGATAGAGTGTGATAGAGACCCTCGGAGAGTGTCAGAGAGTGCCAGAGAGTGATAGAGAGTGTCAGAGAGTGATAGAGAGTGACAGAAAGTGATAGAGAGTGATAGAGAGCCTATGAGAGTGTCAGAGAGTGTCAGAGTGTGATAGAGAGTGTCAGAGAGTGATGGAGAGTGTCTGAGAATGTCAGAGAGTGATAGAGAGTTTCAGAGAGTGATGGAGAGTGTCTGAGAGTGTCAGTGAGTGATAGAGAGTGATAGAGAGCCTCTGAGAGTGTCAGAGAGTGTCAGAGAGTGATAGAGAGTGTCAGAGAGTGATAGAGAGTGACAGAGAGTGTCTGACAGTGATAGAGAGTGTCAGAGAGTGATAGAGATTGTCAGAGAGTGATAGAGAGTGACAGAGAGGGTCTGAGAGTGTCAGAGAGTGTCAGAGTGTGTCAGAGAGTTTCAGAGAGTGACAGAGAGTGATAGAGAGTGATAGAGAGCCTATGAGAGTGTCAGAGAGTGTCAGAGTGTGATAGAGAGTGTCAGAGAATGATGGAGAGTGTCTGAGAATGTCAGAGAGTGATAGAGAGTTTCAGAGAGTGATGGAGAGTGTCTGGGAGTGTCAGAGAGTGAGAGAGAGATTCTGAGAGTGTCAGAGTGTGTCAGAGAGTGATAGCGAGTGATAGAGAGTGTCTGAGAGTGTCAGAAAGTGTCAGAAAGTGTCAGAGAGTGACAGAGAGTGTCAGAGATGGTCAGAGAGTGATATAGAGTGTCAGAGAGTGATAGAGAGTGTCTGAGAATGTCAGAGAGTGATAGAGAGTGTGAGAGAGTGATAGAGATTGTCTGAGAGTTTCAGAGAGTGATAGAGAGTTTCAGAGTGTGTCATTGAGTGATAGAGAGTGTCAGACAGTGTCAGAGTGTGATAGAGAGTGTCAGAGAGTGTCAGAGTGTGTCAGAGAGTGATAGAGAGTGATAGAGAGTGTCAGAGAGTGTCATAGAGTGATAGAGAGTGATTGAGTGTGTCAGAGAGTGTCAGAGAGCGATAGAGAGTGTCAGAGAGAGATAGAGAGTGTCAGAGAGTGATAGAGAGTGTCTGAGAGTGTCTGAGAGTGACAGAGAGTGAAAGAGATTGTCTGAGAGTGTCAGTGAGTGTCAGAGAGTGATAGAGAGTGTCTGAGAGTGTCAGTGAGTGATAGAGTGTGATAGAGAGCCTCTGAGAGTGTCAGAGAGTGTCAGAGAGTGATAGAGAGTGTCAGAGAGTGATAGAGAGTGACAGAGAGTGTCTGAGAATGATAGAGAGTGTCAGAGAGTGATAGAGAGTGATTGAGTGTGTCAGAGAGTGTCAGAGAGCGATAGAGAGTGTCAGAGAGAGATAGAGAGTGTCAGAGAGTGATAGAGAGTGTCTGAGAGTGTCTGAGAGTGACAGAGAGTGAAAGAGATTGTCTGAGAGTGTCAGTGAGTGTCAGAGAGTGATAGAGAGTGTCTGAGAGTGTCAGTGAGTGATAGAGAGTGATAGAGAGCCTCTGAGAGTGTCAGAGAGTGATAGAGAGTGACAGAGAGTGTCTGAGAATGATAGAGAGTGTCAGAGAGTGATAGAGAGTGTCAGAGAGTGATAGAGAGTGTCTGAGAGTGACTGAGAGTGACAGAGAGTGAAAGAGAGTGTCTGAGAGTGTCAGTGAGTGTCAGAGACTGATGGAGAGTGTCTGAGAGTGTCAGTGAGTGATAGAGAGTGATAGAGACCCTCTGAGAGTGTCAGAGAGTGTCAGAGTGTGTCAGAGGGTGTCAGAGAGTGTCAGAGTGTGATAGAGATTGTCAGAGAGTGTCAGAGAGTGATAGAGAGTGTCAGAGAGTGATAGAGAGTTATAGAGAGTGTCAGAGATTGATAGAGAGTGACAGAGAGTGACAGAGAGTGTCTGAGAGTGTCAGAGAGTGTCAGAGTGTGTCAGAGAGTGATAGAGAGTGATAGAGAGTGTCAGAGAGTGTCATAGAGTGATAGAGAGTGTCAGAGTGTTTCAGAGTGTGATAGAGTGATTGAGTGTGTCAGAGAGCGATAGAGAGTGTCAGAGAGTGATAGAGAGTGTCAGAGAGCGATAGAGAGTGTCTGAGAGTGTCTGAGAGTGACAGAGAGTGAAAGAGAGTGTCTGAGAGTGTCAGTGAGTGTCAGAGACTGATAGAGAGTGTCTGAGAGTGTCAGTGAGTGATAGAGTGTGATAGAGACCCTCGGAGAGTGTCAGAGAGTGCCAGAGAGTGATAGAGAGTGTCAGAGAGTGATAGAGAGTGACAGAAAGTGATAGAGAGTGATAGAGAGCCTATGAGAGTGTCAGAGAGTGTCAGAGTGTGATAGAGAGTGTCAGAGAGTGATAGAGAGTTTCAGAGAGTGATGGAGAGTGTCTGAGAGTGTCAGAGAGTGTCAGAGAGTGATAGAGAGTGTCAGAGAGTGATAGAGAGTGACAGAGAGTGTCTGACAGTGATAGAGAGTGATAGAGAGCCTCTGAGAGTGTCAGAGAGTGTCAGAGAGTGATAGAGAGTGTCAGAGAGTGATAGAGAGTGACAGAGAGTGTCTGACAGTGATAGAGAGTGTCAGAGAGTGATAGAGAGTGTCAGAGAGTGATAGGGAGTGACAGAGAGGGTCTGAGAGTGTCAGAGAGTGTCAGAGTGTGTCAGAGAGTTTCAGAGAGTGATAGAGAGTGTCAGAGAGTTTCATAGAGTGATAGAGAGAGTCAGAGTATGTCAGAGAGTTATAGAGTGTGATTGAGTGCGTCAGAGAGTGTCAGAGAGCGATAGATAGTTTCAGAGAGTGATAGAGAGTGTCTGAGATTGTCTGAGAGTGACAGAGAGTGAAAAAGAGTGTCTGAAAGTGTCAGTGAGTGTCAGAGAGTGATAGAGAGTGTCTGAGAGTGTCAGTGAGTGATAGAGAGTGATAGAGAGTCTCTGAGAGTGTCAGAGAGATTCATAGAGTGATAGAGAGTGTCAGAGAATGATAGTGAGTGGCAGAGAGTGTCTGAGAGTGTCAGTGAGTATCAGAGAGTGATAGAGAGTGTCAGAGAGTGTAAGAGAGTGATAGAGAGTGTCAGAGAGTGATAGAGAGTTATAGAGAGTGTCAGAGAGTGTCATAGAGTGATGGAGAGTGTCAGAGTGTGTCAGGGTGTGTCAGAGAGTGATAGAGAGTGATAGAGAGTGTCAGAGTGTGTCAGAGAGTTTCAGAGAGTGATAGAGAGTCATAGAGAGTGTCACAGAGTGTCATTGATTAATAGAGAGTGTCTGAGAGTGTCAGAGAGTGAAAGAGAGTGATAGAGAGTGTCAGAGTGTGTCAGAGAGTGATAGAGAGTGAAATTGAGAGTCAGAGAGAGTTAGAGAGTTACAGAGAGTGTCAGAGAGTGATAGAGAGTGTCAGAGAGTATCAGAGAGTGATACAGAGTGTGATAGAGAGTGCCTGAGAGTGTCAGAGTGTGTCAGAGAGTGTCAGAGAGTGATTGAGAGTGATAGAGAGTGTCACAGAGGGTCATTGAGTGATAGAGAGTGTCAGAGAGTGTCAGAGAGTGTTATAGAGTGTCAGAGAGTGTCAGAGAGTGATAGGGAGTGTCAGAGAGTGCCAGAGAGAGTCTGAGAATGTCAGAGAGTGATAGAGAATGTCAGAGAGTGATAGAGAGTCTCTGAGAGTGTCAGAGAGTTTCAGAGAGTGAGAGAGAGATTCTGAGAGTGTCAGAGAGTGTCAGCGAGTGATAGAGAGTGATAGAGAGTCTCTGAGAGTGTCAGAGAGTGTCAGAGAGCGAAAGAGAATGTCAGTGAGTGATAGAGAGTGTCAGAGAGTGATAGAGAGTGTCTGAGAGTGTCTGAGAGTGACAGAGAGTGTCTGAGAGTGACAGCGAGTGTCTGAGAGTGTCAGTGAGTGTCAGAGAGTGATAGAGAGTGATAGGGAGTGATAGACAGTTTCAGAGTGTGTCATTGAGTGATAGAGAGTGTCAGAGAGTGTCAGAGTGTGATAGAGATTGTCAGAGAGTGTCAGAGCGTGAAAGAGAGTGTAAGAGAGTGATAGAGAGTGATAGAGAGTGTCAGAGCTTGATAGAGAGTGACAGAGAGTGTCTGCGAGTGTCAGAGAGTGTCAGAGAGTGTCAGAGTGTGTCAGAGAGTGATAGAGAGTGATAGAGAGTGTCAGAGAGTGTCATAGAGTGATAGAGAGTGTCTGAGAGTATCTGAGAGTGACAGAGAGTGAAATAGATTGTCTGAGAGTGTCAATGAGTGTCAGAGAGTGATAGAGAGTGTCAGAGAGTGTCAGAGTGTGTCAGAGGGTGTCAGAGAGTGTCAGAGTGTGATAGAGATTGTCAGAGAGTGTCAGAGAGTGATAGAGAGTGTAAGAGAGTGATAGAGAGTTATAGAGAGTGTCAGAGATTGATAGAGAGTGACAGAGAGTGTCTGAGAGTGTCAGAGAGTGTCAGAGTGTGTCAGAGAGTGATAGAGAGTGATAGAGAGTGTCTGAGAGTGTCAGAAAGTGTCAGAAAGTGTCAGAGAGTGACAGAGAGTGTCAGAGATTGTCAGAGAGTGATAGAGAGTGTCAGAGAGTGATAGAGAGTGTCTGAGAATGTCAGAGAGTGATAGAGAGTGTGAGAGAGTGATAGAGATTGTCTGCGAGTTTCAGAGAGTGAGAGAGAGAGATTCTGAGAGTGTCAGAGTGTGTCAGAGAGTGATAGCGAGTGATAGAGAGTGTCTGAGAGTGTCAGAGAGTTTCAGAGTGTGACAGAGAGTGTCTGAGAGTGTCTGAGAGTGACAGAGAGTGTCTGAGAGTGACAGCGAGTGTCTGACAGTGTCAGTGAGAGTCAGAGAGTGATAGAGAGTGATAGAGAGTGATAGAGAGTTTCAAAGTGTGTCATTGAGAGATAGAGAGTGTCAGACAGTGTCAGAGAGTGATAGAGAGTGTCAGAGAGTGATAGAGAGTGACAGAGAGTGTCTGAGAGTGTCAGAGAGTGTCAGAGTGTGTCAGAGAGTGATGGAGAGTGATAGAGAGTGTCAGAGAGTGTCATATAGTGATAGAGAGTGTCAGAGTGTGTCAGAGAGTAATAGAGAGTGATTGAGAGTGTCAGAGAGCGATAGAGAGTGTCAGAGAGAGATAGAGAGTGTCAGAGAGTGATAGAGAGTGTCTGAGAGTATAAGTGAGTGATAGAGTGTGATAGAGAGCCTCTGAGAGTGTCAGAGAGTGTCAGAGAGTGATAGAGAGTGTCAGAGAGTGATAGAGAGTGACAGAGAGTGTCTGAGAGTGATAGCGAGTGTCAGAGAGTGACAGAGAGTGTCAGAGAGTGATAGAGAGTGTCTCAGAGTATCAGAGACTGATAGTGAGTGTCTGAGAGTGATAGTGAGTGTCAGAGAGTAATAGAGAGTGTCAGAGTGTTATAGAGAGTGTCAGAGAGTGTCAGAGTGTCAGAGAGTGATAGTGATAGTGTCAGAGAGTGTCAGAGAGTGTCAGAGAGTGTTAGTGAGTGTTAGTGAGTGTCAGAGAGAGTCAGAGAGTGTCAGAGAGTGATAGGGAGTGTCAGAGAGTGATAGAGAGTGTCAGAGAGTGTCAGAGAGTGTGAGAGACTGTCAGAGAGTGATAGAGAGTGTCAGAGAGTGATAAAGAGTTTCAGAGTGTGTCATTGAGTGATAGAGAGTGTCAGACAGTGTCAGAGTGTGATAGAGAGTGTCTGAGAGTGTCAGAGAGTGTCAGAGTGTGTCAGAGAGTGATAGAGAGTGACATAGAGTGTCAGACAGTGTCAGAGTGTGATAGAGAGTGTCTGAGAGTGTCAGAGAGTGTCAGAGTGTGTCAGAGAGTGATAGAGAGTGTCAGAGAGTGTCAGAGTGTGTCAGAGAGTGATAGAGAGTGATAGAGAGTGACATAGAGTGTCAGAGAGTGTCATAGAGTGATAGAGAGTGTCAGAGAGTGATAGAGAGTGATTGAGTGTGTCAGAGAGTTTCAGAGAGCGATAGAGAGTGTCAGAGAGAGATAGAGAGTGTCAGAGAGTGATAGAGAGTGTCTGAGAGTGTCTGAGAGTGACAGAGAGTGAAAGAGATTGTCTGAGAGTGTCAATGAGTGTCAGAGAGTGATAGAGAGTGTCTGAGAGTGTCACTGAGTGATAGAGAGTGATAGAGAGCCTCTGAGAGTGTCAGAGAGTGTCAGCGAGTGATAGAGAGTGTCAGAGAGTGACAGAGAGTGTCTGAGAGTGATAGAGAGTGTCAGAGAGTGATAGAGAGTGACAGAGAGGGTCAGAGAGTGTCAGAGTGTGTCAGAGAGTGACAGAGAGTGATAGAGAGTGTCAGAGAGTGTCAGAGATTGATAGAGAGTGATAGAGAGTGTCAGAGAGTGTCAGAGATTGAAAGAGACTAATAGAGAGTGTCAGAGTGTGTCAGAGAGTGATAGAGAGTGATAGAGAGAGTCAGAGAGAGTTAGAGAGTTACAGAGAGTGTCAGAGAGTGATAGAGAGTGTCAGAGAGTGATACGGAGTGTGATAGAGAGTGCCTGAGAGTGCCTGAGAGTGCCAGAGTGTGTCAAAAAGTGTCAGAGAGTGATGGAGAGTGATAGAGAGTGTCACAGAGGGGCATTGAGTGATAGAGAGTGTCAGAGAGTGTCAGAGAGTGTTAGAGAGTGTCAGAGAGTGTCTGAGAGGGTCAGAGAGGGATAGGGAGTGTCAGAGAGTGACAGAGAGAGTCTGAGAATGTCAGAGAGTGATAGAGAATGTCAGAGAGTGATAGAGAGTCTCTGAGAGTGTCAGAGAGTTTCAGAGAGTGAGAGAGAGATTCTGAGAGTGTCAGCGAGTGTCAGAGAGTGTGAGAGACTGTCAGAGAGTGATAGAGAGTGTCAGAGATTGATAAAGAGTTTCAGAGTGTGTCATTGAGTGATAGAGAGTGTCAGATAGTGTCAGAGTGTGATAGAGAGTGTCAGAGAGTGTCAGAGTGTGTCAGAGA
This sequence comes from Heterodontus francisci, assembly GCF_036365525.1. Taxonomy (NCBI): domain Eukaryota; kingdom Metazoa; phylum Chordata; class Chondrichthyes; order Heterodontiformes; family Heterodontidae; genus Heterodontus; species Heterodontus francisci. The sequence goes on along the minus strand of NC_090395.1, from coordinate 10,052,430 downwards.
GTGATAGAGAGTGATAGAGAGTGTCAGAGAGTGTCATAGAGTGATAGAGAGTGTCAGAGTGTGTCAGAGAGTGATAGAGAGTGATTGAGTGTGTCAGAGAGTGTCAGAGAGCGATAGAGAGTGTCAGAGAGAGATAGATAGTGTCAGAGAGTGATAGAGAGTGTCTGAGAGTGTCTGAGAGTGACAGAGAGTGATAGAGAGTGTCTGAGAGTGTCAGTGAGTGATAGAGAGTGATAGAGAGCCTCTGAGAGTGTCAGAGAGTGTCAGAGAGTGATAGAGAGTGTCAGAGAGTGATAGAGAGTGACAGAGAGTGTCTGAGAGTGATAGAGAGTGTCAGAGAGTGATAGAGAGTGTCAGAAAGGGATAGAGAGTGACAGAGAGGGTCTGAGAGTGTCAGAGACTGTCAGAGTGTGTCAGAGAGTGACAGAGAGTGATAGAGAGTGTCAGAGAGTGTCATAGAGTGATAGAGAGAGTCAGAGTGTGTCAGAAAGTGATAGAGTGTGATTGAGAATGTCAGAGAGTGTCAGAGAGAGATAGACAGTTTCAGAGAGTGATAGAGAGTGTCTGAGATTGTCTGAGAGTGACAGAGAGTGAAAAAGAGTGTCTGAGAGTGTCAGTGAGTGTCAGAGAGTGATAGAGAGTGTCTGAGAGTGTCAGTGAGTGATAGAGAGTGATAGAGAGCCTCTGAGAGTGTCAGAGAGATTCAGAGAGTGATAGAGAGTGTCAGAGAATGATAGTGAGTGGCAGAGAGTGTCTGAGAGTGTCAGTGAGTATCAGAGAGTGATAGAGATTGTCAGAGAGTGTAAGAGATTGATAGAGAGTTTCAGAGAGTGATAGAGAGTTATAGAGAGTGTCAGAGAGCGTCATAGAGTGATGGAGAGTGTTAGAGTGTGTCAGGGTGTGTCAGAGAGTGATAGAGAGTGATAGAGAGTGTCAGAGTGTGTCAGAGAGTTTCAGAGAGTGATAGAGAGTCATAGAGAGTGTCACAGAGTGTCATTGATTAATAGAGAGTGTCAGAGAGTGTCAGAGATTGATAGAGAGTGATAGAGAGTGTCAGAGAGTGTCAGAGAGTGAAAGAGAGTGATAGAGAGTGTCAGAGTGTGTCAGAGAGTGATAGAGAGTGATAGAGAGAGTCAGAGAGAGTTAGAGAGTTACAGAGAGTGTCAGAGAGTGATAGAGAGTGTCAGAGAGTATCAGAGAGTGATACGGAGTGTGATAGAGAGTGCCTGAGAGTGATGGAGAGTGATAGAGAGTGTCACAGAGGGTCATTGAGTGATAGAGAGTGTCAGAGAGTGTCAGAGAGTGTTAGAGAGTGTCAGAGAGTGTCAGAGAGTGATAGGGAGTGTCAGAGAGTGCCAGAGAGAGTCTGAGAATGTCAGAGAGTGATAGAGAATGTCAGAGAGTGATAGAGAGTCTCTGAGTGTGTCAGAGAGTTTCAGAGAGTGAGAGAGAGATTCTGAGAGTGTCAGAGTGTGTCAGAGAGTGATAGCGAGTGATAGCGAGTGTCTGAGAGTGTCAGAGAGTGTCAGAGTTTGACAGAGAGTGTCTGAGAGTGTCTGAGAGTGACAGAGAGTGTCTGAGAGTGACAGCGAGTGTCTGACAGTGTCAGTGAGTGTCAGAGAGTGATAGAGAGTGATAGAGAGTGATAGAGAGTTTCTGAGTGTGCCATTGAGAGATAGAGAGTGTCAGACTGTGTCAGAGTGTGATAGAGAGTGTCAGAGAGTGACAGAGAGTGATAGAGAGTGTAAGAGTGCGATAGAGAGTGATAGAGAGTGTCAGAGAGTGATAGAGTGTGACAGAGAGTGTAAGAGTGCGATAGAGAGTGATAGAGAGTGTCAGAGAGTGATAGAGAGTGATAGAGAGTGTAAGAGTGCGATGGAGTGTGATAGAGAGTGTCAGAGAGTGACAGAGAGTGATAGAGAGTGTAAGAGTGCGATAGAGAGTGATAGAGAGTGTCAGAGAGTGATAGAGAGTGACAGAGAGTGTCTGAGAGTGTTTGAGAGTGTCAGAGTGTGTCAGAGAGTGACGGAGAGTGATAGAGAGTGTCAGAGAGTGTCATATAGTGATAGAGAGTGTCAGAGTGTGTCAGAGAGTAATAGAGAGTGATTGAGAGTGTCAGAGAGCGATAGAGAGTGTCAGAGAGAGATAGAGAGTGTCATATAGTGATAGAGAGTGTCAGAGTGTGTCAGAGAGTAATAGAGAGTGATTGAGAGTGTCAGAGAGCGATAGAGAGTGTCAGAGAGTGATAGAGAGTGTCAGAGAGTGATAGAGAGTGACAGAGAGTGTCTGAGAGTGATAGAGAGTGACAGAGAGTGTCAGAGAGTGATAGAGATTGTCAGAGAGTGTCAGAGAGTGATAGAGAGGGTAAGAGAGTGATAGAGAGTTATAGAGAGTGTCAGAGATTGATAGAGAGTGACAGAGAGTGTCAGAGAGTGTCAGAGAGTGTCAGAGTGTGTCAGAGAGTGATAGAGAGTGATAGAGAGTGTCAGAGAGTGTCATAGAGTGATAGAGAGTGTCAGAGTGTTTCAGAGAGTGATATAGAGTGATTGAGTGTGTCAGAGAGCGATAGAGAGTGTCAGAGAGTGATAGAGAGTGTCAGAGAGCGATAGAGAGTGTCTGAGAGTGACAGAGAGTGAAAGAGAGTGTCTGAGATTGTCAGTGAGTGTCAGAGACTGATAGAGAGTGTCTGAGAGTGTCAGTGAGTGATAGAGAGTGATAGAGACCCTCTGAGAGTGTCAGAGAGTGTCAGAGAGTGATAGAGAGTGTCAGAGAGTGTCAGAGATTGATAGAGAGTGACAGAGAGTGATAGAGAGTGATAGAGAGCCTATGAGAGTGTCAGAGAGTGTCAGAGTGTGATAGAGAGTGTCAGAGTGTGATAGAGAGTGTCAGAGAGTGATGGAGAGTGTCTGAGAATGTCAGAGAGTGATAGAGAGTTTCAGAGAGTGATGGAGAGTGTCTGAGAGTGTCAGAGAGTGAGAGAGAGATTCTGAGAGTGTGAGTGTGTCAAAGAGTGATAGCGAGTGATAGAGAGTGTCTGAGAGTGTCAGAAAGTGTCAGAAAGTGTCAGAGAGTGACAGAGAGTGTCAGAGATTGTCAGAGATTGATAGAGAGTGTCAGAGAGTGATAGAGAGTGTCAGAGTGTGTCAGAGAGTGATAGAGAGTGTGAGAGAGTGACAGAGATTGTCTGAGAGTTTCAGAGAGTGAGAGAGAGATTCTGAGAGTGTCAGAGTGTGTCAGAGAGTGATAGCGAGTGATAGCGAGTGTCTGAGAGTGTCAGAGAGTGTCAGAGTTTGACAGAGAGTGTCTGAGAGTGTCTGAGAGTGACAGAGAGTGTCTGAGAGTGACAGCGAGTGTCTGACAGTGTCAGTGAGTGTCAGAGAGTGATAGAGAGTGATAGAGAGTGATAGAGAGTTTCAGAGTGTGCCATTGAGAGATAGAGAGTGTCAGACTGTGTCAGAGTGTGATAGAGAGTGTCAGAGAGTGACAGAGAGTGATAGAGAGTGTAAGAGTGCGATAGAGAGTGATAGAGAGTGTCAGAGAGTGATAGAGTGTGACAGAGAGTGTCAGAGAGTGTCAGAGAGTGTCAGAGTGTGTCAGAGAGCGATGGAGAGTGATAGAGAGTGTCAGAGAGTGTCATATAGTGATAGAGAGTGTCAGAGTGTGTCAGAGTGTAATAGAGAGTGAGTGAGAGTGTCAGTGAGTGATAGAGAGTGTCAGAGAGTGATAGAGAGCGTCTGAGAGTGTCAGTGAGTGTCAGAGAGTGATAGAGAGTGATAGGGAGTGATAGACAGTTTCAGAGTGTGTCATTGAGTGATACAGAGTGTCAGAGAGTGTCAGAGTGTGATAGAGATAGTCAGAGAGTGGCAGAGCGTGAAAGAGAGTGTAAGAGAGTGATAGAGAGTGATAGAGAGTGTCAGAGATTGATAGAGAGTGACAGAGAGTGACAGAGAATGTCTGAGAGTGTCAGAGAGTGTCAGAGTGTGTCAGAGTGTGATAGAGAGTGATAGAGAGTGTCAGAGAGTGTCATAGAGTAATAGAGAGTGTCAGAGAGTTTCAGAGAGTGATAGAGAGTGATTGAGTATGTCAGAGAGCGATAGAGAGTGTCAGAGAGTGATAGAGAGTGTCAGAGAGCGATAGAGAGTGTCAGTGAGTGATAGAGAGTGATAGAGACCCTCTCAGAGTGTCAGAGAGTGTCAGAGTGTGTCAGAGGGTGTCAGAGAGTGTCAGAGTGTGATAGAAATTGTCAGAGAGTGTCAGAGAGTGATAGAGAGTGTAAGAGAGTTATAGAGAGTGATAGAGAGTGTCAGAGAGTGTCAGAGAGTGCCAGAGTGTGTCAGAGAGTGATAGAGAGTGATAGAGAGTGTCAGAGAGTGTCATAGAGTGATAGAGAGTGTCAGAGTGTTTCAGAGAGTGATAGAGAGTGATTGAGTGTGTCAGAGAGCGAGAGAGAGTGTCAGAGAGTGATAGAGAGTGTCAGAGAGTGACAGAGAGTGTCTGAGAGTGTCTGAGAGTGACAGAGAGTGTCTGAGAGTGACAGCGAGTGTCTGACAGTGTCAGTGAGTGTCAGAGAGTGATAGAGAGTGATAGAGAGTGATAGAGAGTTTCAGAGTGTGTCATTGAGAGATAGAGAGTGTCAGACAGTGTCAGAGTGTGATAGAGAGTGTCAGAGAGTGACAGAGAGTGATGGAGAGTGTAAGAGTGCGATAGAGAGTGATAGAGAGTGTCAGAGAGTGATAGAGAGTGACAGAGAGTGTCTGAGAGTGTTTGAGAGTGTCAGAGTGTGTCAGAGAGTGACGGAGAGTGATAGAGAGTGTCAGAGAGTGTCATATAGTGATAGAGAGTGTCAGAGTGTGTCAGAGAGTAATAGAGAGTGATTGAGAGTGTCAGAGAGCGATAGAGAGTGTCAGAGAGAGATAGAGAGTGTCATATAGTGATAGAGAGTGTCAGAGTGTGTCAGAGAGTAATAGAGAGTGATTGAGAGTGTCAGAGAGTGATAGAGAGTGTCAGAGAGTGATAGAGAGTGACAGAGAGTGTCTGAGAGTGATAGAGAGTGACAGAGAGTGTCAGAGAGTGATAGAGATTGTCAGAGAGTGTCAGAGAGTGATAGAGAGGGTAAGAGAGTGATAGAGAGTTATAGAGAGTGTCAGAGATTAATAGAGAGTGACAGAGAGTGTCAGAGAGTGTCAGAGAGTGTCAGAGTGTGTCAGAGAGTGATAGAGAGTGATAGAGAGTGTCAGAGAGTGTCATAGAGTGATAGAGAGTGTCAGAGTGTTTCAGAGAGTGATATAGAGTGATTGAGTGTGTCAGAGAGCGATAGAGAGTGTCAGAGAGTGATAGAGAGTGTCAGAGAGCGATAGAGAGTGTCTGAGAGTGACAGAGAGTGAAAGAGAGTGTCTGAGATTGTCAGTGAGTGTCAGAGACTGATAGAGAGTGTCTGAGAGTGTCAGTGAGTGATAGAGAGTGATAGAGACCCTCTGAGAGTGTCAGAGAGTGTCAGAGAGTGATAGAGAGTGTCAGAGAGTGTCAGAGATTGATAGAGAGTGACAGAGAGTGATAGAGAGTGATAGAGAGCCTATGAGAGTGTCAGAGAGTGTCAGAGTGTGATAGAGAGTGTCAGAGTGTGATAGAGAGTGTCAGAGAGTGATGGAGAGTGTCTGAGAATGTCAGAGAGTGATAGAGAGTTTCAGAGAGTGATGGAGAGTGTCTGAGAGTGTCAGAGAGTGAGAGAGAGATTCTGAGAGTGTGAGTGTGTCAAAGAGTGATAGCGAGTGATAGAGAGTGTCTGAGAGTGTCAGAAAGTGTCAGAAAGTGTCAGAGAGTGACAGAGAGTGTCAGAGATTGTCAGAGATTGATAGAGAGTGTCAGAGAGTGATAGAGAGTGTCAGAGTGTGTCAGAGAGTGATAGAGAGTGTGAGAGAGTGACAGAGATTGTCTGAGAGTTTCAGAGAGTGAGAGAGAGATTCTGAGAGTGTCAGAGTGTGTCAGAGAGTGATAGCGAGTGATAGCGAGTGTCTGAGAGTGTCAGAGAGTGTCAGAGTTTGACAGAGAGTGTCTGAGAGTGTCTGAGAGTGACAGAGAGTGTCTGAGAGTGACAGCGAGTGTCTGACAGTGTCAGTGAGTGTCAGAGAGTGATAGAGAGTGATAGAGAGAGATAGAGAGTTTCAGAGTGTGCCATTGAGAGATAGAGAGTGTCAGACTGTGTCAGAGTGTGATAGAGAGTGTCAGAGAGTGACAGAGAGTGATAGAGAGTGTAAGAGTGCGATAGAGAGTGATAGAGAGTGTCAGAGAGTGATAGAGTGTGACAGAGAGTGTCAGAGAGTGTCAGAGAGTGTCAGAGTGTGTCAGAGAGTGATGGAGAGTGATAGAGAGTGTCAGAGAGTGTCATATAGTGATAGAGAGTGTCAGAGTGTGTCAGAGTGTAATAGAGAGTGAGTGAGAGTGTCAGTGAGTGATAGAGAGTGTCAGAGAGTGATAGAGAGCGTCTGAGAGTGTCAGTGAGTGTCAGAGAGTGATAGAGAGTGATAGGGAGTGATAGACAGTTTCAGAGTGTGTCATTGAGTGATACAGAGTGTCAGAGAGTGTCAGAGTGTGATAGAGATAGTCAGAGAGTGTCAGAGCGTGAAAGAGAGTGTAAGAGAGTGATAGAGAGTGATAGAGAGTGTCAGAGATTGATAGAGAGTGACAGAGAGTGACAGAGAATGTCTGAGAGTGTCAGAGAGTGTCAGAGTGTGTCAGAGTGTGATAGAGAGTGATAGAGAGTGTCAGAGAGTGTCATAGAGTGATAGAGAGTGTCAGAGAGTTTCAGAGAGTGATAGAGAGTGATTGAGTATGTCAGAGAGCGATAGAGAGTGTCAGAGAGTGATAGAGAGTGTCAGAGAGCGATAGAGAGTGTCAGTGAGTGATAGAGAGTGATAGAGACCCTCTCAGAGTGTCAGAGAGTGTCAGAGTGTGTCAGAGGGTGTCAGAGAGTGTCAGAGTGTGATAGAGATTGTCAGAGAGTGTCAGAGAGTGATAGAGAGTGTAAGAGAGTTATAGAGAGTGATAGAGAGTGTCAGAGAGTGTCAGAGTGTGCCAGAGTGTGTCAGAGAGTGATAGAGAGTGATAGAGAGTGTCAGAGAGTGTCATAGAGTGATAGAGAGTGTCAGAGTGTTTCAGAGAGTGATAGAGAGTGATTGAGTGTGTCAGAGAGCGAGAGAGAGTGTCAGAGAGTGATAGAGAGTGTCAGAGAGTGACAGAGAGTGTCTGAGAGTGTCTGAGAGTGATAGAGAGTGTCTGAGAGTATCAGTGAGTGATAGAGTGTGATAGAGAGCCTCTGAGAGTTCCAGAGAGTGTCAGAGAGTGATAGAGAGTGTCAGAGAGTGATAGAGAGTGACAGAGAGTGTCTGAGAGTGATAGAGAGTGTCAGAGAGTGTCAGAGAGTGTCAGAGAGTGATAGAGAGTATCTGAGAGTATCAGAGAGTGATAGTGAGTGTCTGAGAGTGATAGTGAGTGTCAGAGAGTAATAGAGAGTGATAGAGAGTGATAGAGAGTGTCAGAGAGTGTCAGAGAGTGTCAGAGAGTGATAGTGGTAGTGTCAGAGAGTGTCAGAGAGTGTTAGTGAGTGTTAGAGAGTGTCAGAGAGTGTCAGAGAGTGATAGGGAGTGTCAGAGAGAGATAGAGAGTGTCAGAGAGTGATAGAGAGTGTCTGAGAGTATCAGTGAGTGATAGAGTGTGATCGAGAGCCTCTGAGAGTGTCAGAGAGTGTCAGAGAGTGATAGAGAGTGTCAGAGAGTGATAGAGAGTGACAGAGAGTGTCTGAGAGTGATAGAGAGTGTCAGAGAGTGACAGAGAGTGTCAGAGAGTGATAGAGATTGTCAGAGAGTGTCAGAGAGTGATAGAGAGTGTAAGAGAGTGATAGAGAGTTATAGAGAGTGTCAGAGATTGATAGAGTGTGAAAGAGAGTGTCAGAGAGTGTCAGAGTGTGTCAGAGAGTGATAGAGAGTGATAGAGAGTGTCAGAGAGTGTCATAGAGTGATAGAGAGTGTCAGAGTGTTTCAGAGAGTGATATAGAGTGATTGAGTGTGTCAGAGAGCGATAGAGATTGTCAGAGAGTGATAGAGAGTGTCAGAGAGCGATAGAGAGTGTCTGAGAGTGACAGAGAGTGAAAGAGAGTGTCTGAGAGTGTCAGTGAGTGTCAGAGACTGATAGAGAGTGTCTGAGAGTGTCAGTGAGTGATAGAGAGTGATAGAGACCCTCTGAGAGTGTCAGAGTGTGTCAGAGAGTGATAGAGAGTGTCAGAGAGTGTCAGAGATTGATAGAGAGTGACAGAGAGTGATAGAGAGTGATAGAGAGCCTATGAGAGTGTCAGAGAGTGTCAGACTGTGATAGAGAGTGTCAGAGTGTGATAGAGAGTGTCAGAGAGTGATGGAGAGTGTCTGAGAATGTCAGAGAGTGGTAGAGAGTTTCAGAGAGTGATGGAGAGTGTCTGAGAGTGTCAGAGAGTGAGAGAGAGATTCTGAGAGTGTCAGAGTGTGTCAGAGAGTGATAGCGAGTGATAGAGAGTGTCTGAGAGTGTCAGAAAGTGTCAGAAAGTGTCAGAGAGTGACAGAGAGTGTCAGAGATTGTCAGAGAGTGATAGAGAGTGTCAGAGAGTGATAGAGAGTGTCAGAGTGTGTCAGAGAGTGATAGAGAGTGTGAGAGAGTGACAGAGATTGTCTGAGAGTTTCAGAGAGTGAGAGAGAGATTCTGAGAGTGTCAGAGTGTGTCAGAGAGTGATAGCGAGTGATAGAGAGTGTCTGAGAGTGTCAGAGAGTGCCAGAGTTTGACAGAGAGTGTCTGAGAGTGTCTGAGAGTGACAGAGAGTGTCTGAGAGTGACAGCAAGTGTCTGACAGTGTCAGTGAGTGTCAGAGAGTGATAGAGAGTGATAGAGAGTGATAGAGAGTGTCAGAGAGTGTCATATAGTGATAGAGAGTGTCAGAGTGTGTCAGAGTGTAATAGAGAGTGAGTGAGAGTGTCAGAGAGCGATAGAGAGTGTCAGAGAGAGATAGAGAGTGTCAGAGAGTGATAGAGAGTGTCTGAGAGTATCAGTGAGTGATAGAGTGTGATAGAGAGCCTCTGAGAGTTTCAGAGAGTGTCAGAGAGTGATAGAGAGTGTCAGAGAGTGATAGAGAGTGACAGAGAGTGTCTGAGAGTGATAGAGAGTGTCAGAGAGTGTCAGAGAGTGTCAGAGAGTGATAGAGAGTGTCTGAGAGTATCAGAGTGTGATAGTGAGTGTCTGAGAGTGATAGTGAGTGTCAGAGAGTAATAGAGAGTGTCAGAGAGTGATAGAGAGTGTCAGAGAGTGTCAGAGAGTGTCAGAGAGTGATAGTGGTAGTGTCAGAGAGTGTCAGAGAGTGTTAGTGAGTGTTAGAGAGTGTCAGAGAGTGTCAGAGAGTGATAGGGAGTGTCAGAGAGAGATAGAGAGTGTCAGAGAGTGATAGAGAGTGTCTGAGAGTATCAGTGAGTGATAGAGTGTGATCGAGAGCCTCTGAGAGTGTCAGAGAGTGTCAGAGAGTGATAGAGAGTGTCAGAGAGTGATAGAGAGTGACAGAGAGTGTCTGAGAGTGATAGAGAGTGTCAGAGAGTGACAGAGAGTGTCAGAGAGTGATAGAGATTGTCAGAGAGTGTCAGAGAGTGATAGAGAGTGTAAGAGAGTGATAGAGAGTTACAGAGAGTGTCAGAGATTGATAGAGTGTGAAAGAGAGTGTCAGAGAGTGTCAGAGTGTGTCAGAGAGTGATAGAGAGTGATAGAGAGTGTCAGAGAGTGTCATAGAGTGATAGAGAGTGTCAGAGTGTTTCAGAGAGTGATATAGAGTGATTGAGTGTGTCAGAGAGCGATAGAGATTCTCAGAGAGTGATAGAGAGTGTCAGAGAGCGATAGAGAGTGTCTGAGAGTGACAGAGAGTGAAAGAGAGTGTCTGAGAGTGTCAGTGAGTGTCAGAGACTGATAGAGAGTGTCTGAGAGTGTCAGTGAGTGATAGAGAGTGATAGAGACCCTCTGAGAGTGTCAGAGTGTGTCAGAGAGTGATAGAGAGTGTCAGAGTGTGTCAGAGAGTGATAGAGAGTGATAGAGAGTGTCAGAGAGTGTCATAGAGTGATAGAGAGTGTCAGAGTGTTTCAGAGAGTGATATAGAGTGATTGAGTGTGTCAGAGAATGATAGAGAGTGTCAGAGAGTGATAGAGAGTGTCAGAGAGCGATAGAGAGTGTCTGAGAGTGACAGAGAGTGAAAGAGAGTGTCTGAGAGTGTCAGTGTGTGTCAGAGACTGATAGAGAGTGTCTGAGAGTGTCAGTGAGTGATAGAGAGTGATAGAGACCCTCTGAGAGTGTCAGAGAGTGATAGAGAGTGTCAGAGAGTGTCAGAGATTGATAGAGAGTGACAGAGAGTGATAGAGAGTGATAGAGAGCCTATGAGAGTGTCAGAGAGTGTCAGAGTGTGATAGAGAGTGTCAGAGTGTGATAGAGAGTGTCAGAGAGTGATGGAGAGTGTCTGAGAATGTCAGAGAGTGGTAGAGAGTTTCAGAGAGTGATGGAGAGTGTCTGAGAGTGTCAGAGAGTGAGAGAGAGATTCTGAGAGTGTCAGAGTGTGTCAGAGAGTGATAGCGAGTGATAGAGAGTGTCTGAGAGTGTCAGAAAGTGTCAGAGAGTGACAGAGAGTGTCAGAGATTGTCAGAGAGTGATAGAGAGTGCCAGAGAGTGATAGAGAGTGTCAGAGTGTGTCAGAGAGTGATAGAGAGTGTGAGAGAGTGACAGAGATTGTCTGAGAGTTTCAGAGAGTGAGAGAGAGATTCTGAGAGTGTCAGAGTGTGTCAGAGAGTGATAGCGAGTGATAGAGAGTGTCTGAGAGTGTCAGAGAGTGTCAGAGTTTGACAGAGAGTGTCTGAGAGTGTCTGAGAGTGACAGAGAGTGTCTGAGAGTGACAACAAGTGTCTGACAGTGTCAGTGAGTGTCAGAGAGTGATAGAGAGTGATAGAGAGTGATAGAGAGTTTCAGAGTGTGTCATTGAGAGATAGAGAGTGTCAGACTGTGTCAGAGTGTGATAGAGAGTGTCAGAGAGTGACAGAGAGTGATAGAGAGTGTAAGAGTGCGATAGAGAGTGATAGAGAGTGTCAGAGAGTGATAGAGAGTGACAGAGAGAGTCTGAGAGAGTCAGAGAGTGTCAGAGTGTGTCAGAGTGTGATGGAGAGTGATAGAGAGTGTCAGAGATTGTCATATAGTGATAGAGAGTGTCAGAGTGTGTCAGAGTGTAATAGAGAGTGATTGAGAGTGTCAGAGAGTGATAGAGAGTGTCTGAGAGTATCAGTGAGTGATAGAGTGTGATAGAGAGCCTCTGAGAGTTTCAGAGAGTGTCAGAGAGTGATAGAGAGTGTCAGAGAGTGATAGAGAGTGACAGAGAGTGTCTGAGAGTGATAGAGAGTGTCAGAGAGTGACAGAGAGTGTCAGAGAGTGATAGAGAGTGTCTGAGAGTATCAGAGAGTGATAGTGAGTGTCTGAGAGTGATAGTGAGTGTCAGAGAGTAATAGAGAGTGTCAGAGAGTGATAGAGAGTGTCGGAGAGTGTCAGAGAGTGATAGGGAGTGTCAGAGAGTGATAGAGAGTGTCAGAGAGTGTCAGAGAGTGTGAGAGACTGTCAGAGAGTGATAGAGAGTGTCAGAGAGTGATAAAGAGTTTCAGAGTGTGTCATTGAGTGATAGAGAGTGATTGAGTGTGTCAGAGAGTGTCAGAGAGCGATAGAGAGTGGCAGAGAGAGTTAGAGAGTGTCAGAGAGTGATAGAGAGTGTCTGAGAGTGTCTGAGAGTGACAGAGAGTGAAAGAGATTGTCTGAGAGTGTCAGTGAGTGTCAGAGAGTGATCGAGAGTGTCTGAGAGTGTCAGTGAGTGATAGAGAGTGATAGAGAGCCTCTGAGAGTGTCAGAGAGTGTCAGAGAGTGATAGAGAGTGTCAGAGAGTGATAGAGAGTGACAGAGAGTGTCTGAGAGTGATAGAGAGTGTCAGAGAGTGATAGAGAGTGTCAGAGAGGGTCTGAGAGTGTCAGAGATTGTCAGAGTGTGTCAGAGAGTGACAGAGAGTGACAGAGAGTGATAGAGAGTGTCTGAGAGTGTCATAGAGTGATAGAGAGAGTCAGAGTGTGTCAGAGAGTGATAGAGTGTGATTGAGTGTGTCAGAGAGTGTCAGAGAGCGATAGACAGTTTCAGCGAGTGATGGAGAGTGTCTGAGATTGTCTGAGAGTGACAGAGAGTGAAAAAGAGTGTCTGAGAGTGTCAGTGAGTGTCAGAGAGTGATAGAGAGTGTCTGAGAGTGTCAGTGAGTGATAGAGAGTGATCGAGAGCCTCTAAGAGTGTCAGAGAGATTCAGAGAGTGATAGAGAGTGTCAGAGAGTGATAGTGAGTGGCAGAGAGTGTCTGAGAGTGTCAGTGAGTATCAGAGAGTGATAGAGAGTGTCAGAGAGTGTCAGAGAGTGTAAGAGAGTGTAAGAGAGTGATAGAGAGTGTCAGAGAGTGATAGAGAGCGATAGAGAGTGTCAGAGAGTGTCATAGAGTGATGGAGAGTGTCAGAGTGTGTCAGGGAGTGTCAGAGCGTGATAGAGAGTGATAGAGAGTGTCAGAGTGTGTCAGAGAGTTTCAGAGAGTGATAGAGAGTCATAGAGAGTGTCACAGAGTGTCATTGATTAATAGAGAGTGTCAGAGAGTGTCAGAGATTGATAGAGAGTGATAGAGAGTGTCAGAGAGTGTCAGAGATTGATAGAGAGTGATAGAGAGTGTCAGAGAGAGTTAGAGAGTTACAGAGAGTGTCAGAGAGTGATAGAGGGTGTCAGAGAGTGATCCGGAGTGTGATAAAGAGTGCCTGAGAGTGCCTGAGAGTGTCAGAGTGTGTCAGAGAGTGTCAGAGAGTGATGGAGAGTGATAGAGAGTGTCACCGAGGGTCATTGAGTGATAGAGAGTGTCAGAGAGTGTCAGAGAGTGTTAGAGAGTGTCAGAGAGTGTCAGAGAGTGTCAGAGAGTGATAGGGAGTGTCAGAGAGTGCCAGAGTGAGTCTGAGAATGTCAGAGAGTGATAGAGAATGTCAGAGAGTGATAGAGAGTCTCTGAGAGTGTCAGAGAGTTTCAGAGAGTGAGAGAGAGCGTCTGAGAGTGTCAGAGAGTGTCAGAGAGTGATAGAAAGTGATAGAGAGTCTTTGAGAGTGTCAGAGAGCGAAAGAGAGTGTCAGTGAGTGATAGAGAGTGTCAGAGAGTGATAGAGAGTGTCTGTGAGTGTCTGAGAGTGACAGAGAGTGTCTGAGAGTGAGAGCGAGTGTCTGAGAGTATCAGTGAGTGTCAGAGAGTGATAGAGAGTGATAGGGAGTGATAGACAGTTTCAGAGTGTCTCATTGAGTGATAGAGAGTGTCAGAGTGTGATAGAGATTGTCAGAGAGTGTCAGAGAGTGTCAGAGTGTGTCAGAGAGTGATAGAGAGTGTCAGAGAGTGTCATAGAGTGATAGAGATAGTCAGAGAGTGTCAGTGAGTGATAGAGAGTGTAAGAGAGTGATATAGAGTTATAGAGAGTGTCTGAGAGTGTCAGAGAGTGTCAGAGTGTGTCAGAGAGTGATAGAGAGTGATTGAGTGTGTCAGAGAGCGATAGAGAGTGTCAGAGAGTGATAGAGAGTGTCAGAGAGCGATAGAGAGTGTCTGAGAGTGTCTGAGAGTGACAGAGAGTGAAAGAGAGTGTCTGAGAGTGTCAGTGAGTGTCAGAGACTGAAAGCGAGTGTCTGAGAGTGTCAGTGAGTGATAGAGAGTGATAGAGACCCTCTGAGAGTGTCAGAGAGTGTCAGAGAGTGATAGAGAGTGTCAGAGAGTGTCAGAGAGTGATAGAGAGTGACAGAGAGTGACAGAGAGTAATAGAGAGCCTATGAGAGTGTCAGAGAGTGTCAGAGTGTGTCAGAGGGTGTCAGAGAGTGTCAGAGAGTGTCAGAGAGTGATAGAGAGTGATAGAGAGTTTCAGAGAGTGTCAGAGAGTGATGGAGAGTGTCAGAGATTGTCACAAAGTGTCAGAGAGTGATAGAGAGAGATGGAGAGTGATAGAGAGTGTCAGAGTGTGTCAGAGAGTGTCAGAGAGTGATAGAGAGTGATAGATAGCGTCAGAGAGTGTCACGGAGTGATAGAGAGGGATAAATAGTGTCACAGAGTGTCATTGAGTAATAGAGAGTGTCAGAAAGTGTCAGAGAGTGATAGAGAGTGTCAGAGAGTGATACGGAGTGTGATTGAGAGTGTCTGAGAGTGTCAGAGAGTGTCAGAGAGTGATGGAGAGTGTCAGACCGTGTCAGAGTGTGATAGAGAGTGTCTGAGAGTGTCAGAGAGTGTCAGAGTGTGTCAGAGAGTGATAGAGAGTGTTAGAGAGTGATAGAGAGTGTCAGAGTGTGTCAGAGAGTGATAGAGAGTGATTGAGTGTGTCAGAGAGTGTCAGAGAGCGATAGAGAGTGTCAGAGAGAGATAGACAGTGTCAGAGAGTGATAGAGGGTGTCTGAGAGTGACAGAGAGTGACAGAGAGAGAAAGAGAGTGTCTGAGAGTGTCAGTGTGTGTCAGAGAGTGATAGAGAGTGATAGAGAGCCTCTGAGAGTGTCAGAGAGTGTCAGAGAGTGCTGGAGAGTGTCAGAGAGTGGTAGAGAGTGTCAGAGAGTGTCATAGAGTGATAGAGTGTGTCAGAGAGTGTCAGAGAGCGATAGACAGTTTCAGACAGTGATAGAGAGTGTCTGAGATTGTCTGAGAGTGACAGAGAGGGAAAGAGAGTGTCTGAGAGTGTCAGTGAGTGTCAGAGAGTGATAGAGAGTGATAGGGAGTGATAGACAGTTTCAGAGTGTCTCATTGAGTGATAGAGAGTGTCAGAGTGTGATAGAGATTGTCAGAGAGTGTCAGAGAGTGATAGAGAGTGTAAGAGAGTGATAGAGAATGATAGAGAGTGTCAGAGATTGATAGAGAGTGACAGAGAGTGACAGAGAGTGTCTGAGAGTGTCAGAGAGTGTCAGAGTGTGTAAGAGAGTGATAGAGAGTGTCAGAGAGTGTCATAGAGTGATAGAGATTGTCAGAGAGTGTCAGTGAGTGATAGAGAGTGTAAGAGAGTGATATAGAGTTATAGAGAGTGTCTGAGAGTGTCAGAGTGTGTCAGAGAGTGATAGAGAGTGATAGAGAGTGATAGCGAGTGTCAGAGAGTGTCATAGAGTGATAGAGAGTGTCAGAGTCTTTCAGAGAGTGATAGAGATTGATTGAGTGTGTCAGAGAGCGATAGAGAGTGTCAGAGAGTGATATAGAGTGTCTGAGAGTGTCTGAGAGTGACAGAGAGTGAAAGAGAGTGTCTGAGAGTGTCAGTGAGTGTCAGAGACTGAAAGAGAGTGTCTGAGAGTGTCAGTGAGTGATAGAGAGTGTTAGAGACCCTCTGAGAGTGTCAGAGAGTGTCATAGAGTGATAGAGAGTGTCAGAGAGTGTCAGAGAGTGATAGAGAGTGACAGAGAGTGACAGAGAGTAATAGAGAGCCTATGAGAGTGTCAGAGAGTGTCAGAGTGTGTCAGAGGGTGTCAGAGAGTGTCAGAGAGTGTCAGAGAGTGATAGAGAGTGATAGAGAGTTTCAGAGAGTGTCAGAGAGTGATGGAGAGTGTCAGAGATTGTCACAAAGTGTCAGAGAGTGATAGAGAGAGATGGAGAGTGATAGAGAGTGTCAGAGTGTGTCAGAGAGTGTCAGAGAGTGATAGAGAGTGATAGATAGCGTCAGAGAGTGTCACAGAGTGATAGAGAGGGATAAATAGTGTCACAGAGTGTCATTGAGTAATAGAGAGTGTCAGAAAGTGTCAGAGAGTGATAGAGAGTGTCAGAGAGTGATACGGAGTGTGATTGAGAGTGTCTGAGAGTGTCAGAGAGTGTCAGAGAGTGATGGAGAGTGTCAGACCTTGTCAGAGTGTGATAGAGAGTGTCTGAGAGTGTCAGAGAGTGTCAGAGTGTGTCAGAGAGTGATAGAGAGTGTTAGAGAGTGATAGAGAGTGTCAGAGTGTGTCAGAGAGTGATAGAGAGTGATTGAGTGTGTCAGAGAGTGTCAGAGAGCGATAGAGAGTGTCAGAGAGAGATAGACAGTGTCAGAGAGTGATAGAGAGTGTCTGAGAGTGTCAGTGTGTGTCAGAGAGTGATAGAGAGTGTCAGTAAGTGATAGAGAGTGATAGAGAGCCTCTGAGAGTGTCAGAGAGTGTCAGAGAGTGCTGGAGAGTGTCAGAGAGTGGTAGAGAGTGACAGAGAGTGTCTGAGAGTGATAGAGAGTGTCAGAGAGTGATAGAGAATGTCAGAGAGTGATAGAGAGTGACAGAGAGGGTCTGAGAGTGTCAGAGAGTGTCAGAGTGTGTCAGAGAGTGACAGAGAGTGATAGAGAGTGTCAGAGAGTGTCATAGAGTGATAGAGTGTGTCAGAGAGTGTCAGAGAGCGATAGACAGTTTCAGAGAGTGATAGAGAGTGTCTGAGATTGTCTGAGAGTGACAGAGAGTGAAAGAGAGTGTCTGAGAGTGTCAGTGAGTGTCAGAGGGTGATAGAGAGTGTCTGAGAGTGTCAGTGAGTGATAGAGAGTGATAGAGAGCCTCTGAGAGTGTCAGAGAGATTCAGAGAGTGATAGAGAGAGTCAGAGAGTGATAGTGAGTGGCAGAGAGTGTCTGTGAGTGTCAGTGAGTGTCAGAGAGTGATAGAGAGTATCAGAGAGTGTCATAGAGTGATGAAGATTGTCAGAGAGTGTCTGAGAGTGTCAGTGAGTGATAGAGAGTTATAGAGAGCCTCTGAGAGTGTCAGAGAGATTCAGAGAGTGATAGAGAGAGTCAGAGAGTGATAGTGAGTGGCAGAGAGTGTCTGAGAGTGTCAGTGAGTGTCAGAGAGTGATAGAGAGTGTCAGAGAGTGATAGAGAGTATCAGAGAGTGTCATAGAGTGATGGAGAGTGTCAGAGAGTGTCAGAGAGTGTCAGAGAGGGATAGAGAGTGATAGAGAGTGTCAGAGTGTGTCAGAGAGTTTCAGAGAGTGATAGAGAGTCATAGAGAGTGTCACAGAGTGTCATTGATTAATAGAGAGTGTCAGAGAGTGTCAGAGATTGATAGAGAGTGATAGAGAGTGTCAGAGAGTGTCAGAGAGTGAAAGAGAGTGATAGAGAGTGTCAGAGTGTGTCAGAGAGTGATAGAGAGTGATAGAGAGTGAAAGAGAGTGTCAGAGAGTGATAGAGAGTTACAGAGAGTGTCAGAGAGTGATAGGGTGTGTCAAAGAGTGTCAGAGAGTAATATGGAGTGTGATAGAGAGTGTCTGAGAGTGTCAGAGTGTGTCAGAGATTGTCAGAGAGTGATGGAGAGTGATAGAGAGTGTCACCGAGGGTCATTGAGTGATAGAGAGTGTCAGAGAGTGTCAGAGAGTGATAGAGAGTGTCAGAGAGTGTCAGAGAGTGATAGGGAGTGTCAGAGAGTGACAGAGAGAGTCTGAGAATGTCAGAGAGTGATAGAGAATGTCAGAGAGTGATAGAGAGCCTCTGAGAGTGTCAGAGAGATTCAGAGAGTGATAGAGAGAGTCAGAGAGTGATAGTGAGTGGCAGAGAGTGTCTGAGAGTGTCAGTGAGTGTCAGAGAGTGATAGAGAGTGTCAGAGAGTGATAGAGAGTATCAGAGAGTGTCATAGAGTGATGGAGAGTGTCAAAGAGTGTCAGAGAGTGTCAGAGAGTGATAGAGAGTGATAGAGAGTGTCAGAGTGTGTCAGAGAGTTTCAGAGAGTCATAGAGAGTCATAGAGAGTGTCACAGAGTGTCATTGATTAATAGAGAGTGTCAGAGAGTGTCAGAGATTGATAGAGAGTGATAGAGAGTGTCAGAGAGTGTCAGAGAGTGAAAGAGAGTGATAGAGAGTGTCAGAGTGTGTCAGAGAGTGATAGAGAGTTACAGAGAGTGTCAGAGAGTGATAGAGTGTGTCAGAGAGTGTCAGAGAGCGATATGGAGTGTGATAGAGAGTGTCTGAGAGTGTCAGAGTGTGTCAGAGAGTGTCAGAGAGTGATGGAGAGTGATAGAGAGTGTCACAGAGGGTCATTGAGTGATAGAGAGTGTCAGAGAGTGTCAGAGAGTGATAGAGAGTGTCAGAGAGTGTCAGAGAGTGATAGGGAGTGTCAGAGAGTGACAGAGAGAGTCTGAGAATGTCAGAGAGTGATAGAGAATGTCAGAGAGTGATAGAGAGTGATAGAGAGTCTCTGAGAGTGTCAGAGAGTTTCAGAGAGTGAGAGAGAGATTCTGAGAGTGTCAGAGAGTGTCAGAGAGTGATAGAGAGTGATAGAGAGTCTCTGAGAGTGTCAGAGAGTGTCAGAGAGCGAAAGAGAGTGTCAGTGAGTGATAGAGCGTGTCAGAGAGTGTCAGATTGTGACAGAGAGTGTCTGTGAGTGACAGCGAGTGTCTGAGAGTGTCAGTGAGTGTCTGAGAGTGTCAGTGAGTGTCAGAGTGTGATAGAGAGTGTCAGAGAGTGTCAGAGAGTGATAGAGAGTGTAAGAGAGTGATAGAGAGTGATAGAGGTTGTCAGAGATTGATAGAGAGTGACAGAGAGTGTCTGAGAGTGTCAGAGAGTGTCAGAGTGTGTCAGAGAGTGATAGAGAGTGACAGAGAGTGTCAGAGAGTGTCATAGAGTGATAGAGAGTGATAGAGACTGACAGAGAGTGATAGAGAGTGACAGAGAGTGTCAGAGAGTGTCATAGAGTGATAGAGAGTGTCAGAGTGTTTCAGAGAGTGATAGAGAGTGATTGAGTGTGTCAGAGAATTTCAGAGAGCGATAGAGAGTGTCACAGAGTGATAGAGAGTGTCAGAGAGTGATAGAGAGTGTCTGAGAGTGTCTGAGAGTGACAGAGAGTGAAAGAGAGTGTCTGAGAGTGTCAGTGAGTGTCAGAGACTGATAGAGAGTGTCAGAGAGTGATAGAGAGTGACAGAGAGTGATGGAGAGTGATAGAGAGCCTATGAGAGTGTCAGAGAGTGTCAGAGTGTGTCAGAGGGTGTCAGAGAGTGTCGGAGAGTGTTAGAGAGTGATAGAGAGTTTCAGAGAGTGTCAGAGAGTGATGGAGAGTGTCAGAGAGTGTCACAGAGTGATAGAGAGTGATAGAGAGTGATAGAGAGTGTCAGAGTGTGTCAGAGAGTGTCAGAGAGTGATAGAGAGTGATAGATAGCGTCAGAGAGTGTCATAGAGTGATAGAGATGGATAGAGAGTGTCACAGAGTGTCATTGAGTAATAGAGAGTGTCAGAAAGTGTCAGAGAGTGATAGAGAGTGTCAGAGAGTGTCAGAGAGTGTCAGAGAGTGATACGGAGTGTGATTGAGAGTGTCTGAGAGTGTCAGAGAGTGTCAGACAGTGATGGAGAGTGATAGAGAGTTTCATTGAGTGATAGAGAGTGTCAGAGAGTGTCAAGAGACTTAGAGAGTGATAGAGAGTGTCAGAGAGTGATCGAGAGTGATAGAGAGCTTCAGAGAGTGTCAGAGAGTGTCAGAGAGTGATAGAGAGTGATAGAGAGTCTCTGAGAGTGTCAGAGAGTGTCAGAGAGCGAAAGAGAGTGTCAGTGAGTGATAGAGCGTGTCAGAGAGTGTCAGATTGTGACAGAGAGTGTCTGAGAGTGACAGCGAGTGTCTGAGAGTGTCAGTGAGTGTCTGAGAGTGTCAGTGAGTGTCAGAGTGTGATAGAGAGTGTCAGAGAGTGTCAGAGAGTGATAGAGAGTGTAAGAGAGTGATAGAGAGTGATAGAGGTTGTCAGAGATTGATAGAGAGTGACAGAGAGTGTCTGAGAGTGTCAGAGAGTGTCAGAGTGTGTCAGAGAGTGATAGAGAGTGACAGAGAGTGTCAGAGAGTGTCATAGAGTGATAGAGAGTGATAGAGACTGACAGAGAGTGATAGAGAGTGACAGAGAGTGTCAGAGAGTGTCATAGAGTGATAGAGAGTGTCAGAGTGTTTCAGAGAGTGATAGAGAGTGATTGAGTGTGTCAGAGAATTTCAGAGAGCGATAGAGAGTGTCACAGAGTGATAGAGAGTGTCAGAGAGTGATAGAGAGTGTCTGAGAGTGTCTGAGAGTGACAGAGAGTGAAAGAGAGTGTCTGAGAGTGTCAGTGAGTGTCAGAGACTGATAGAGAGTGTCAGAGAGTGATAGAGAGTGACAGAGAGTGATGGAGAGTGATAGAGAGCCTATGAGAGTGTCAGAGAGTGTCAGAGTGTGTCAGAGGGTGTCAGAGAGTGTCGGAGAGTGATAGAGAGTGATAAAGAGTTTCAGAGAGTGTCAGAGAGTGATGGAGAGTGTCAGAGAGTGTCACAGAGTGATAGAGAGTGATAGAGAGTGATAGAGAGTGTCAGAGTGTGTCAGAGAGTGTCAGAGAGTGATAGAGAGTGATAGATAGCGTCAGAGAGTGTCATAGAGTGATAGAGATGGATAGAGAGTGTCACAGAGTGTCATTGAGTAATAGAGAGTGTCAGAAAGTGTCAGAGAGTGATAGAGAGTGTCAGAGAGTGTCAGAGAGTGTCAGAGAGTGATACGGAGTGTGATTGAGAGTGTCTGAGAGTGTCAGAGAGTGTCAGAGAGTGATGGAGAGTGATAGAGAGTGTCATTGAGTGATAGAGAGTGTCAGAGAGTGTCAAGAGACTTAGAGAGTGATAGAGAGTGTCAGAGAGTGATCGAGAGTGATAGAGAGCTTCAGAGAGTGTCAGAGAGTGATAGAGAGTGATAGGGAGTGTCAGAGAGTGTCAGAGAGTGATCGAGAGTGATAGAGAGCTTCAGAGAGTGTCAGAGAGTGATAGAGAGTGATAGGGAGTGTCAGAGAGTGTCAGAGAGTGATAGAGAGTGGTAGAGAGTGTCAGGGAGTGTCAGAGAGTGATAGAGATTGATACAGAGTGTCAGAGAGTGATAGAGAGTGTCAGAGAGTGTCAGAGAGCGATAAAGAGTGATAGAGCGTGTCTGAGAGTGTCAGAGAGTGTCTGAGAGTGTCTGAGTGTGTCTGAGTGTGTCAGAGAGTGTCAGAGAGTGTCAGAGTGTGATAGACAGTGATAGAGATTTTCAGAGAGTGTCATTGAGTGATAGAGAGTGTCAGAGAGTGATAGAGAGTTTCTGAGAGTGTCAAAGAGTGTCAGAGTGTGTCAGAGAGTGATGAAGAATGTTAGAGCGTTCCAGAGAGTGTCTGAGAGCGTCAGAGAGTGTCAGAGAGTGATAGAGAGTGTCTGAGAGTGATAGAGAGAGTCTGAGAGTATCTGAGAGCGTCAGAGAGTTTCAGAGTATGTCTGAGAGCGTCAGAGAGTGTCACATAGTGTCTGAGTGCGTCAGAGAGTGTCTGAGAGCGTCAAAGAGCGTTAGAGTGTGATAGAGAGTGTCTGAGAGTGACAGAGAGTGTCTGAGTGTGTTAGAGAGTGATAGAGAGTGTCAGATAGTGCCAGAGTGTGTGAGAGTGTCAGAGAGCAACAGAGAGTGTCAGAGAGCGTCAGAGAGTGTCAGAGAGTGATGGAGAGTGTCAGAGAATGATAGAGAGTGACTGAGCGTGCCTGAGAGTGACAGAGAGTGACAGAGAGTGACAGAGAGTGTCTCAGAGTGTCAGTGAGAGTCAGAGACTGATAGAGAGTGTCTGAGAGTGTCAGAGAGTGATAGAGAGTGGTAGAGTGTGTCAGAGAGTGTCAGAGAGTGATAGAGTGTGAGAGAGCGTGTCAGAGAGTGTCATAGAGTGATAGAGAGAGTCAGAGAGTGTCAGAGGGTGTCAGAGAGTGATAGAGAGTGACAGAGAGTGCCAGAGTGTGTCAGTGAGTGTCATAGAGTGAGAAAGAGTGTCAGAGTGTGTCACAGAATGTCTGAGAGTGTCAGAGAGTGTCAGAGTGTGATCGAGAGTGTCAGGGAGTGATAGTGAGTGTCTCAGAGTGTCAGTGAGTGTCAGAGACTGTTAGAGAGTGTCTGAGAGTGTCAGAGAGTGATAGAGAGTGGTAGAGAGTGTCTGAGAGTGTCAGAGAGTGTCAGAGAGTGATAGAGAGTGTCAGAGAGTGTCAGAGAGTGTCAGAGAGTGATAAAGAGTGTCAGAGTGTGTCACAGAAAGTCTGAGAGTGTCAGAGTGTGATCGAGAGTGACAGAGAGTGTCTGAGCGTGTCAGAGAGTGATAGAGAGTGTCAGATAGTGCCGGAGTGTGTGAGAGTGTCAGAGAGCGACAGAGAGTGTCAGAGAGTGTCAGTGAGTGTCAGAGAGTGATGGAGAGTGTCAGAGAGTGATAGAGAGTGTCTGAGCGTGCCTGAGAGCGACAGAGAGTGACAGAGAGTGACAGAGAGTGTCTCAGAGTGTCAGTGAGTGTCAGGGACTGATAGAGAGTGTCTGAGAGTGTCAGAGAGTGATAGAGAGTGGTAGAGAGTGTCTGAGAGTGTCAGAGAGTGATAGAGAGTGTCAGAGAGTGTCAGAGTGTGTCAGAGAGTGATCGAGAGTGATAGAGCGTGTCAGAGAGTGTCATAGAGTGATAGAGAGTCAGAGAGTGTCAGAGAGTGTCAGAGAGTGATAGAGAGGGTCAGAGAGTGTCAGAATGTGTCATAGAGTGATAAAGAGTGTCAGAGTGTGTCACAGAAAGTCTGAGAATGTCAGAGAGTGTCAGAGTGTGATCGAGAGTGTCAGAGAGTGATAGAGTGTGTCAGAGAGTGATAGAGAGTGTCAGAGAGTGATAGAGAGTGATAGAGAGTGTCACAGAGTGATTAAGAGTGTCAGAGAGTGTTAGAGAGTGATGCAGAGTGATAGAGAGTATCTGAGAGTGTCTGTGAGTGTCAGAGAGCGTCAGAGAGTGTCAGAGAGTGTCAGAGAGCGTCAGAGAGTGTCAGAGAGCGTCAGAGAGTGTCAGAGAGTGATAGAGAGTGATAGAGATGTCAGAGAGTGTCATTGAGTGATGGAGAGTGTCAGAGAGTTTCAGAGAGTGATAGAGACTGTCAGAGAGTGATAGAGAGTGTCAGACAGTGATAGAGAGTGATAGAGATTGTCAGAGAGTGATAGAGAGAGAGAGAGAGAGTCTGAGAGTGTTAGAGAGTGTCAGAGAGTGATAGAAAGTGTCAGAAACTGTCAGCGAGTGATAGAGAGAGATAGAGAGTATCAGAGAGTGTCAGAGAGTGATAGAGAGTGTCAGAGAGTGATAGAGAGTGTCAGAGAGTGATAGACAGTGATAGAGAGCGTCAGAGAGTGTCTGAGAGTGACAGAGAGTGTCTGAGAGTGTAAGTGATTGTCAGAGAGTGAGAAAGAGTGATCGAGAGTGTCTGAGAGTGAAGGAGAGTGTCAGAGAGTGTCAGAGAGTGATAGCGAGTGTCAGAGAGTGATAGAGAGAGATAGAGAGAGTCTGAGAGTGTCTGAGAGTGTCAGAGAGTGATAGAGAGCAATAGGGAGTGTCAGAGAGTGTCATTGAGGGTCAGAGAGTGTAAGAGAGTGTCAGAGAGTGATGGAGAGTGTCAGAGAGTGATATAGAGTGATAGAGAGTGTCAGAGAGTGTCAGAGAGTGATAGAGAGTGATAGAGAATGTCAGAGAGTGATAGAGAGTGTCAGAGAGTGTCAGGGAGTGATAAAGAGTGATAGAGAGTGTCTGAGATTGTCAGAGAGTGTCTGAGAGTGTCAGAGTGTGTCAGAGAATGTCAGAGAGTGTCAGAGAGTGTCAGAGAATGATAGAGAGTGATAGAGATTTTCAGAGAGTGTCACTGAGTGATAGAGAGTGTCAGAGAGTGATAGAGTGTGATAGAGAGTGTCTGAGAGTGTCAGAGAGTGTCAGAGTGTGTCAGAGAGTGATAGAGAGTGATAGAGAGTAATAGAGAGTGTCAGAGAGTGTCATAGAGTGATAGAGAGTGTCAGAGTGTGTCAGAGAGTGATAGAGAGTGATTGAGTGTGTCAGAGAGTGTCAGAGAGCGATAGAGAGTGTCAGAGAGAGATGGACAGTTTCAGAGAGTGATAGAGAGTGTCTGAGAGTGACAGAGAGTGAAAGAGAGTGTCTGAGAGTGTCAGTGAGTGTCAGAGAGTGATAGAGAGTGTCTGAGAGTGTCAGTGAGTGATAGAGAGTGATAGAGAGCCTCTGAGAGTGTCAGAGAGTGTCAGGGAGTGATAGAGAGTGTCAGAGAGTGGTAGAGAGTGACAGAGAGTGTCTGAGAGTGATAGAGAGTGTCAGAGAGTGATAGAGAATGTCAGAGAGTGATAGAGAGTGACAGAGAGGGTCTGAGAGTGTCAGAGAGTGTCAGAGTGTGTCAGAGAGTGACAGAGGCTGATAGAGAGTGTCAGAGAGTGTCATAGAGTAATAGAGAGAGTCAGAGTGTGTCAGAGTGTGATAGAGAGTGTCAGAGAGTGTCAGAGAGTGAGAGAGAGTCTCTGAGAGTGTCAGAGTGTGTCAGAGAGCGAAAGACAGTGTCAATGAGTGATAGAGAGTGTCAGAGAGTGATAGAGAGTGTCAGAGAGTGTCAGAGAGTGACAGAGAGTGTCTGAGAGTGACAGCGAGTGTCTGAGAGTGTCAGAGAGTGTCAGAGCGTGATTGAGAGTGTCAGAGAGTGTCAGAGAGTGATATAGAGTGTACGAGAGTGACAGAGAGTGATAGAGAGTGTCAGAGATTGATAGAGAGTGACAGAGAGTGTCTGAGAGTGTCAGAGAGTGTCAGAGAGTGTCAGAGTGTGATAGAGAGTGATAGAGAGTGATAGAGAGTGTCAGAGAGTGTCATAGAGTGATAGAGAGTGTCAGAGTATTTCAGAGAGTGATAGAGAGTGATTGAGTGTGTCAGAGATTGTCAGAGAGCGATAGAGAGTGTCAGAGACTGATAGAGAGTGTCAGAGACTGATAGAGAGTGTCTGAGAGTGTCTGAGAGTGTCAGAGAGTGATAGAGTGTCTGAGAGTGTCTGAGAGTGTCAGAGAGTGATAGAGTGTCTGAGAGTGTCTGAGAGTGACAGAGAGTGAAAGAGAGTGTCTGAGAGTGTCAGTGAGTGTCAGAGACTGATAGAGAGTGTCTGAGAGTGTCAGTGAGTGATAGAGAGTGATAGAGACCCTCTGAGAGTGTCAGAGAGTGTCAGAGAGTGATAGAGAGTGTCAGAGAGTGTCAGAGAGTGATAGAGAGTGTCAGAGAGTGTCACAGAGTGTCAGAGAGTGATAGAGAGTGATGGAGAGTGATAGAGAGTGTCAGAGTGTGTCAGAGAATGTCAAAGAGTGATAGAGAGTGATAGATAGCGTCAGAGAGTGTCATAGAGTGATAGAGAGGGATAGAGAGTGTCACAGAGTGTCATTGAGTAATAGAGAGTGTCAGAAAGTGTCAGAGAGTGATAGAGAGTGATAGAGAGTGTCAGAGAGTGTCAGAGAGTGTCAGAGAGTGATACGGAGTGTGATTGAGAGTGTCTGAGAGTGTCAGAGTGTGTCAGAGAGTGTCAGAGAGTGATGGAGAGTGATAGAGAGTGTCATTGAGTGAGAGAGAGTGTCAGAGAGTGTCAGAGAGTCATAGAGAGTGACAGAGAGTGTCAGAGAGTGATAGAGAGTGATAGAGAGTGTCAGAGAGTGATAGAGAGTGTCAGAGAGTGATCGAGAGTGATAGAGAGCTTCAGAGAGTGTGAGAGAGTGATAGAGAGTGATAGGGAGTGTCAGAGAGTGATCGAGAGTGATAGAGAGCTTCAGAGAGTGTGAGAGAGTGATAGAGAGTGATAGGGAGTGTCAGAGAGTGTCAGAGAGTGATAGAGAGTGGTAGAGAGTGTCAGGGAGTGTCAGAGAGTGATAGAGAGTGATACAGAGTGTCAGAGAGTGATAGAGAGTGTCAGAGTTCGATAAAGTGTGATAGAGCGTGTCTGAGAGTGTCAGAGAGTGATAGAGAGCGATAGGGAGTGTCAGAGAGTGTCATTGAGTGTCAGAGAGTGGCAGAGAGTGATAGAGAGTGTCAGAAAGTGTCAGAGAGTGATTGAGAGTGATAGAGAGTATCAGAGAGTGTCAGAGAGTGATAGAGAGTGATAGAGAGTGTCAGAGAGTGATAGAGAGTGTCAGAGAGTGATAGAGAGTGAAAGAGACTGTCAGAGAGTGTCATAGAGTGATAGAGAGTGTCAGAGTGCGTCACAGAGTATCTGAATGTGTCAGAGAGTGTCAGAGAGTTATGGAGAGTGATAGAGAGTGTCACAGAGAGTCATTGAGTGATAGAGAGTGTCAGAGTGTGTCAGAAAGTGATATAGAGTGATAGAGAGTGTCAGAGAGTGTCAGAGAGTGATAGAGAGTGATAGAGAATGTCAGAGAGTGATAGAGAGTGTCAGAGAGTGTCAGGGAGTGATAAAGAGTGATAGAGAGTGTCTGAGATTGTCAGAGAGTGTCTGAGAGTGTCAGAGTGTGTCAGAGAGTGTCAGAGAGTGTCAGAGAATGATAGAGAGTGATAGAGATTTTCAGAGAGTGTCACTGAGTGATAGAGAGTGTCAGAGAGTTATAGAGAGTGATAGAGAGTGTCTGAGAGTGTCAGAGAGTGTCAGAGTGTGTCAGAGAGTTATAGAGAGTGATAGAGAGTGATAGAGAGTGTCCGAGAGTGTCATGGAGTGACAGAGAGTGTCAGAGTGTGTCAGAGAGTGATAGAGAGTGATTGAGTGTGTCAGAGTGTGTCAGAGAGCGATAGAGAGTGTCAGAGAGAGATAGACAGTGTCAGAGAGTGATAGAGAGTGTCTGAGAGTGTCTGAGAGTGTCTGAGAGTGTCTGAGAGTGACAGAGAGTGAAAGAGAGTGTCTGAGAGTGTCAGTGAGTGTCAGAGAGTGATAGAGAGTGTCTGAGAGTGTCAGTGATTGATAGAGAATGATAGAGAGCCTCTGAGAGTGTCAGAGAGTGTCAGAGAGTGATAGAGAGTGTCAGAGAGAGGGAGAGAGTGACAGAGAGTGTCTGAGAGTGATAGAGAGTGTCAGAGAGTGATAGAGAATGTCAGAGAGTGATAGAGAGTGACAGAGAGGGTCTGAGAGTGTCAGAGAGTGTCAGAGTGTGTCAGAGAGTGACAGAGAGTGATAGAGAGAGTCAGAGAGTGTCGTAGAGTGATAGAGAGAGTCAGATTGTGTCAGAGAGTGATAGAGTGTGATTGAGTGTGTCAGAGAGTGTCAGAGAGCGATAGACAGTTTCAGAGAGTGATAGAGAGTGTCTGAGACTGTCTGAGAGTGACAGAGAGTGAAATAGAGTGTCTGAGAGTATCAGTGAGTGTCAGAGAGTGATAGAGAGTGTCTGAGAGTGTCAGTGAGTGATAGAGAGTGATAGAGAGCCTCTGAGAGTGTCAGAGAGATTCAGAGAGTGATAAAGAGTGTCAGAGAGTGATAGTGAGTGGCAGAGAGTGTCTGAGAGTGTCAGTGAGTGCAGGGAGTGATAGAGAGTGTCAGAGAGTGTAAGAGAGTGATAGAGAGTGTCAGAGAGTGATAGAGAGTGTCAGAGAGTGTCAGAGAGTCATAGAGAGTGACAGAGAGTGTCAGAGAGTGATAGAGAGTGATAGAGAGTGTCAGAGAGTGATAGAGAGTGTCAGAGAGTGATCGAGAGTGATAGAGAGCTTCAGAGAGTGTCAGAGAGTGATAGAGAGTGATAGGGAGTGTCAGAGAGTGTCAGAGAGTGATAGAGAGTGGCAGAGAGTGTCAGGGAGTGTCAGAGAGTGATAGAGAGTGTCAGAGTTCGATAAAGAGTGATAGAGAGTGTCAGAGAGTGAGAAAGAGTGATAGAGAGTGTCTGAGAGTGTCAGAGAGTGTCAGATAGTGTCAGAGAGTGATAGAGAGTGATAGAGAGTGTCAGAGCGTGTCATTGAGTGTCAAGAGAGTGATAGAGAGTGTCTGAGAGTGATAGAGAGTGTCAGACAGTGATAGAGAGTGATAGAGAGTGTCAGAGAGTGATAGAGAGAGATATAGAGAGTCTGAGAGTGTCAGAGAGTGTCAGAGAGTGATAGAGAGCGATAGGGAGTGTCAGAGAGTGTCATTGAGTGTCAGAGAGTGGCAGAGAGTGATAGAGAGTGTCAGAAAGTGTCAGAGAGTGATTGAGAGTGATAGAGAGTATCAGAGAGTGTCAGAGAGTGATAGAGAGTGATAGAGAGTGTCAGAGAGTGATAGAGAGTGTCAGAGAGTGATAGAGAGTGAAAGAGACTGTCAGAGAGTGTCATAGAGTGATAGAGAGTGTCAGAGTGCGTCACAGAGTATCTGAATGTGTCAGAGAGTGTCAGAGAGTTATGGAGCGTGATAGAGAGTGTCACAGAGAGTCATTGAGTGATAGAGAGTGTCAGAGTGTGTCAGAAAGTGATAGAGAGTGATATAGAGTTTCAGAGAGTGTCAGAGAGTGATAGAGAGTGATAGAGAGTGTCAGAGAGTGATAGAGAGTGTCAGAGCATGATATTGAGTGAAAGAGAGCCTCAGAGAGTGTCAGAGAGTGATAGAGTGTGATAGAGAGTGTCAGAGAGTGTCAGAGAGTGATATAGAGTGATAGAGAGTGTCAGAGAGTGTCAGAGATTGATAGAGAGTGACAGAGAGTGTCTGAGAGTGTCAGAGAGTGTCAGAGAGTGTCAGAGTGTGATAGAGAGTGATAGAGAGTGATAGAGAGTGTCAGAGAGTGTCATAGAGTGATAGAGAGTGTCAGAGTATTTCAGAGAGTGATAGAGAGTGATTGAGTGTGTCAGAGAGTGTCAGAGAGCGATAGAGAGTGTCAGAGACTGATAGAGAGTGTCAGAGAGTGATAGAGAGTGTCTGAGAGTGTCTGAGAGTGACAGAGAGTGAAAGAGAGTGTCTGAGAGTGTCTGAGAGTGTCAGTGAGTGTCAGAGACTGATAGAGAGTGTCTGAGAGTGTCAGTGAGTGATAGAGAGTGATAGAGACCCTCTGAGAGTGTCAGAGAGTGTCAGAGAGTGATAGAGAGTGTCAGAGAGTGTCAGAGAGTGATAGAGAGTGACAGAGAGTGATGGAGAGTGATAGAGAGCCTATGAGAGTGTCAGAGAGTGATGGAGAGTGTCAGAGAGTGTCACAGAGTGTCAGAGAGTGATAGAGAGTGATAGAGAGTGATAGAGAGTGTCAGAGTGTGTCAGAGAATGTCAAAGAGTGATAGAGAGTGATAGATAGCGTCAGAGAGTGTCATAGAGTGATAGAGAGGGATAGAGAGTGTCACAGAGTGTCATTGAGTAATAGAGAGTGTCAGAAAGTGTCAGAGAGTGATAGAGAGTGATAGAGAGTGTCAGAGAGTGTCAGAGAGTGTCAGAGAGTGTCAGAGAGTGATACGGAGTGTGATTGAGAGTGTCTGAGAGTGTCAGAGTGTGTCAGAGAGTGTCAGAGAGTGATGGAGAGTGTCAGAGAGAGATAGACAGTGTCAGAGAGTGATAGAGAGTGATTGAGTGTGTCAGAGAGTGTCAGAGAGCGATAGAGAGTGTCAGAGAGAGATAGACAGTGTCAGAGAGTGATAGAGAGTGTCTGAGAGTGTCTGAGAGTGTCTGAGAGTGACAGAGAGTGAAAGAGAGTGTCTGAGAGTGTCAGTGAGTGTCAGAGAGTGATAGAGAGTGTCTGAGAGTGTCAGTGAGTGATAGAGAGTGATAGAGAGCCTCTGAGAGTGTTAGAGAGTGTCAGAGAGTGATAGAGAGTGTCAGAGAGATGTAGAGAGTGACAGAGAGTGTCTGAGAGTGATAGAGAGTGTCAGAGAGTGATAGAGAATGTCAGAGAGTGATAGAGAGTGACAGAGAGGGTCTGAGAGTGTCAGAGAGTGTCAGAGTGTGTCAGAGAGTGATAGAGAGTGATAGAGAGTGTCAGAGCGTGTCATTGAGTGATGGAGAGTGTCAGAGAGTGTCAGAGAGTGATAGAGAGTGTCTGAGAGTGATAGAGAGTGTCAGACAGTGATAGAGAGTGTTAGAGAGTGTCAGAGAGTGATAGAGAGAGATATAGAGAGTCTGAGAGTGTCAGAGAGTGTCAGAGAGTGATAGAGAGCGATAGGGAGTGTCAGAGAGTGTCATTGAGTGTCAGAGAGTGGCAGAGAGTGATAGAGAGTGTCAGAAAGTGTCAGAGAGTGATTGAGAGTGATAGAGAGTATCAGAGAGTGTCAGAGAGTGATAGAGAGTGATAGAGAGTGTCAGAGAGTGATAGAGAGTGTCAGAGATTGATAGAGAGTGAAAGAGACTGTCAGAGAGTGTCATAGAGTGATAGAGAGTGTCAGAGTGCGTTACAGAGTATCTGAATGTGTCAGAGAGTGTCAGAGAGTTATGGAGAGTGATAGAGAGTGTCACAGAGAGTCATTGAGTGATAGAGAGTGTCAGAGTGTGTCAGAAAGTGATAGAGAGTGATATAGAGTTTCAGAGAGTGTCAGAGAATGATAGAGAGTGATAGAGAGTTTCAGACAGTGATAGAGAGTGTCAGAGCATGATATTGAGTGAAAGAGAGCCTCAGAGAGTGTCAGAGAGTGATAGAGTGTGATAGAGGGTGTCAGAGAGTGTCAGAGAGTGATATAGAGTGATAGAGAGTGTCAGAGAGTGTCAGAGATTGATAGAGAGTGACAGAGAGTGTCTGAGAGTGTCAGAGAGTGTCAGAGAGTGTCAGAGTGTGATAGAGAGTGATAGAGAGTGATAGAGAGTGTCAGAGAGTGTCATAGAGTGATAGAGAGTGTCAGAGTATTTCAGAGAGTGATAGAGAGTGATTGAGTGTGTCAGAGAGTGTCAGAGAGCGATAGAGAGTGTCAGAGACTGATAGAGAGTGTCAGAGAGTGATAGAGAGTGTCTGAGAGTGTCTGAGAGTGACAGAGAGTGACAGAGAGTGAAAGAGAGTGTCTGAGAGTGTCTGAGAGTGTCGGTGAGTGTCAGAGACTGATAGACAGTGTCTGAGAGTGTCAGTGAGTGATAGAGAGTGATAGAGACCCTCTGAGAGTGTCAGAGAGTGTCAGAGAGTGATAGAGAGTGTCAGAGAGTGTCAGAGAGTGATAGAGAGTGACAGAGAGTGATGGAGAGTGATAGAGAGCCTATGAGAGTGTCAGAGAGTGATGGAGAGTGTCAGAGAGTGTCACAGAGTGTCAGAGAGTGATAGAGAGTGATAGAGAGTGATAGAGAGTGTCAGAGTGTGTCAGAGAATGTCAGAGAGTGATGGAGAGTGTCAGAGAGAGATAGACAGTGTCAGAGAGTGATAGAGAGTGATTGAGTGTGTCAGAGAGTGTCAGAGAGCGATAGAGAGTGTCAGAGAGAGATAGACAGTGTCAGAGAGTGATAGAGAGTGTCTGAGAGTGTCTGAGAGTGTCTGAGAGTGACAGAGAGTGAAAGAGAGTGTCTGAGAGTGTCAGTGAGTGTCAGAGAGTGATAGAGAGTGTCTGAGAGTGTCAGTGAGTGATAGAGAGTGATAGAGAGCCTCTGAGAGTTTTAGAGAGTGTCAGAGAGTGATAGAGAGTGTCAGAGAGATGTAGAGAGTGACAGAGAGTGTCTGAGAGTGATAGAGAGTGTCAGAGAGTGATAGAGAATGTCAGAGAGTGATAGAGAGTGACAGAGAGGGTCTGAGAGTGTCAGAGAGTGTCAGAGTGTGTCAGAGAGTGATAGAGAGTGATAGAGAGTGTCAGAGCGTGTCATTGAGTGATGGAGAGTGTCAGAGAGTGTCAGAGAGTGATAGAGAGTGTCTGAGAGTGATAGAGAGTGTCAGACAGTGATAGAGAGTGTTAGAGAGTGTCAGAGAGTGATAGAGAGAGATATAGAGAGTCTGAGAGTGTCAGAGAGTGTCAGAGAGTGATAGAGAGCGATAGGGAGTGTCAGAGAGTGTCATTGAGTGTCAGAGAGTGGCAGAGAGTGATAGAGAGTGTCAGAAAGTGTCAGAGAGTGATTGAGAGTGATAGAGAGTATCAGAGAGTGTCAGAGAGTGATAGAGAGTGATAGAGAGTGTCAGAGAGTGATAGAGAGTGTCAGAGATTGATAGAGAGTGAAAGAGACTGTCAGAGAGTGTCATAGAGTGATAGAGAGTGTCAGAGTGCGTCACAGAGTATCTGAATGTGTCAGAGAGTGTCAGAGAGTTATGGAGAGTGATAGAGAGTGTCACAGAGAGTCATTGAGTGATAGAGAGTGTCAGAGTGTGTCAGAAAGTGATAGAGAGTGATATAAAGTTTCAGAGAGTGTCAGAGAATGATAGAGAGTGATAGAGAGTGTCAGACAGTGATAGAGAGTGTCAGAGCATGATATTGAGTGAAAGAGAGCCTCAGAGAGTGTCAGAGAGTGATAGAGTGTGATAGAGAGTGTCAGAGAGTGTCAGAGAGTGATATAGAGTGATAGAGAGTGTCAGAGAGTGTCAGAGATTGATAGAGAGTGACAGAGAGTGTCTGAGAGTGTCAGAGAGTGTCAGAGAGTGTCAGAGTGTGATAGAGAGTGATAGAGAGTGATAGAGAGTGTCAGAGAGTGTCATAGAGTGATAGAGAGTGTCAGAGTATTTCAGAGAGTGATAGAGAGTGATTGAGTGTGTCAGAGAGTGTCAGAGAGCGATAGAGAGTGTCAGAGACTGATAGAGAGTGTCAGAGAGTGATAGAGAGTGTCTGAGAGTGTCTGACAGTGACAGAGAGTGACAGAGAGTGAAAGAGAGTGTCTGAGAGTGTCTGAGAGTGTCAGAGAGTGTCAGAGAGTGATAGAGAGTGTCAGAGAGTGTCAGAGAGTGATAGAGAGTGACAGAGAGTGATGGAGAGTGATAGAAAGCCTATGAGAGTGTCAGAGAGTGATGGAGAGTGTCAGAGAGTGTCACAGAGTGTCAGAGAGTGATAGAGAGTGATAGAGAGTGATAGAGAGTGTCAGAGTGTGTCAGAGAATGTCAAAGAGTGATAGAGAGTGATAGATAGCGTCAGAGAGTGTCATAGAGTGATAGAGAGGGATAGAGAGTGTCACAGAGTGTCATTGAGTAATAGAGAGTGTCAGAAAGTGTCAGAGAGTGATAGAGAGTGATAGAGAGTGTCAGAGAGTGTCAGAGAGTGTCAGAGAGTGTCAGAGAGTGATACGGAGTGTGGTTGAGAGTGTCTGAGAGTGCCAGAGTGTGTCAGAGTGTGTCAGAGAGTGATGGAGAGTGTCAGAGAGAGATAGACAGTGTCAGAGAGTGATAGAGAGTGATTGAGTGTGTCAGAGAGTGTCAGAGAGCGATAGAGAGTGTCAGAGAGAGATAGACAGTGTCAGAGAGCGATAGAGAGTGTCTGAGAGTGTCTGAGAGTGACAGAGAGTGAAAGAGAGTGTCTGAGAGTGTCAGTGAGTGTCAGAGAGTGATAGAGAGTGTCTGAGAGTGTCAGTGAGTGATAGAGAGTGATAGAGAGCCTCTGAGAGTGTCAGAGAGTGTCAGAGAGTGATAGAGAGTGTCAGAGAGAGGTAGAGAGTGACAGAGAGTGTCTGAGAGTGATAGAGAGTGTCAGAGAGTGATAGAGAATGTCGGAGAGTGATAGAGAGTGACAGAGAGGGTCTGAGAGTGTCAGAGAGTGTCAGAGTGTGTCAGAGAGTGACAGAGAGTGATAGAGAGTGTCAGAGAGTGTCGTAGAGTGATAGAGAGAGTCAGATTGTGTCAGAGAGTGATAGAGTGTGATTGAGTGTGTCAGAGAGTGTCAGAGAGCGATAGACAGTTTCAGAGAGTGATAGAGAGTGTCTGAGATTGTCTGAGAGTGACAAGAGTGAAATAGAGTGTCTGAGAGTATCAGTGAGTGTCAGAGAGTGATAGAGAGTGTCTGAGAGTGTCAGTGAGTGATAGTGAGTGGCAGAGAGTGTCTGAGAGTGTCAGTGAGTGCAGGGAGTGATAGAGAGTGTCAGAGAGTGTAAGAGAGTGATAGAGAGTGTCAGAGAGTGATAGAGAGTGATAGAGAGTGTCAGAGAGTGTCAGAGAGTCATAGAGAGTGACAGAGAGTGTCAGAGAGTGATAGAGAGTGATAGAGAGTCTCAGAGAGTGATAGAGAGTGTCAGAGAGTGATCGAGAGTGATAGAGAGCTTCAGAGAGTGTCAGAGAGTGATAGAGAGTGATAGGGAGTGTCAGAGAGTGTCAGAGAGTGATAGAGAGTGGTAGAGAGTGTCAGGGAGTGTCAGAGAGTGATAGAGAGTGATACAGAGTGTCAGAGAGTGATAGAGAGTGTCAGAGTTCGATAAAGAGTGATAGAGCGTGTCTGAGAGTGACAGCGAGTGTCTGAGAGTGTCAGTGAGTGTCAGAGAGTGTGAAAGAGTGATAGAGAGTGTCTGAGAGTGTCAGAGAGTGTCAGATAGTGTCAGAGAGTGATAGAGAGTGATAGAGAGTGTCAGAGCGTGTCATTGAGTGATGGAGAGTGCCATTGAGTGTCAGAGAGTGATACAGATTGTCTGAGAGTGATAGAGAGTGTCAGACAGTGATAGAGAGTGATAGAGAGTGTCAGAGAGTGATAGAGAGTGATAGAGAGCTATAGGGAGTGTCAGAGAGTGTCATTGAGTGTCAGAGAGTGGCAGAGAGTGATAGAGAGTGTCTGAAAGTGTCAGAGAGTGATTGAGAGTGATAGAGAGTATCAGAGAGTGATAGAGAGTGATAGAGAGTGTCAGAGAGTGATAGAGAGTGTCAGAGAGTGATAGAGAGTGAAAGAGACTGTCAGAGAGTGTCATAGAGTGATAGAGAGTGTCAGAGTGCGTCACAGAGTATCTGAATGTGTCAGAGAGTGTCAGAGAGTTATGGAGAGTGATAGAGAGTGTCACAGAGAGTCATTGAGTGATAGAGAGTGTCAGAGTGTGTCAGAAAGTGATAGAGAGTGATATAGAGTTTCAGAGAGTGTCAGAGAGTGATAGAGAGTGATAGAGAGTGTCAGAGAGTGATAGAGAGTGTCAGAGCATGATATTGAGTGAAAGAGAGCCTCAGAGAGTGTCAGAGAGTGATAGAGTGTGATAGAGAGTGTCAGAGAGTGTCAGAGAGTGATATAGAGTGATAGAGAGTGTCAGAGAGTGTCAGAGATTGATAGAGAGTGACAGAGAGTGTCTGAGAGTGTCAGAGAGTGTCAGAGAGTGTCAGAGTGTGATAGAGAGTGATAGAGAGTGTCAGAGTATTTCAGAGAGTGATAGAGAGTGATTGAGTGTGTCAGAGAGTGTCAGAGAGCGATAGAGAGTGTCAGAGACTGATAGAGAGTGTCTGAGAGTGTCAGTGAGTGATAGAGAGTGATAGAGAGCCTCTGAGAGTGTCAGAGAGTGTCAGAGAGTGATAGAGAGTGTCAGAGAGAGGTAGAGAGTGACAGAGAGTGTCTGAGAGTGATAGAGAGTGTCAGAGAGTGATAGAGAATGTCGGAGAGTGATAGAGAGTGACAGAGAGGGTCTGAGAGTGTCAGAGAGTGTCAGAGTGTGTCAGAGAGTGACAGAGAGTGATAGAGAGTGTCAGAGAGTGTCGTAGAGTGATAGAGAGAGTCAGATTGTGTCAGAGAGTGATAGAGTGTGATTGAGTGTGTCAGAGAGTGTCAGAGAGCGATAGACAGTTTCAGAGAGTGATAGAGAGTGTCTGAGATTGTCTGAGAGTGACAGAGAGTGAAATAGAGTGTCTGAGAGTATCAGTGAGTGTCAGAGAGTGATAGAGAGTGTCTGAGAGTGTCAGTGAGTGATAGTGAGTGGCAGAGAGTGTCTGAGAGTGTCAGTGAGTGCAGGGAGTGATAGAGAGTGTCAGAGAGTGTAAGAGAGTGATAGAGAGTGTCAGAGAGTGATAGAGAGTGATAGAGAGTGTCAGAGAGTGTCAGAGAGTCATAGAGAGTGACAGAGAGTGTCAGAGAGTGATAGAGAGTGATAGAGAGTGTCAGAGAGTGATAGAGAGTGTCAGAGAGTGATCGAGAGTGATAGAGAGCTTCAGAGAGTGTCAGAGAGTGATAGAGAGTGATAGGGAGTGTCAGAGAGTGTCAGAGAGTGATAGAGAGTGGTAGAGAGTGTCAGGGAGTGTCAGAGAGTGATAGAGAGTGATACAGAGTGTCAGAGAGTGATAGAGAGTGTCAGAGTTCGATAAAGAGTGATAGAGCGTGTCTGAGAGTGACAGCGAGTGTCTGAGAGTGTCAGTGAGTGTCAGAGAGTGTGAAAGAGTGATAGAGAGTGTCTGAGAGTGTCAGAGAGTGTCAGATAGTGTCAGAGAGTGATAGAGAGTGATAGAGAGTGTCAGAGCGTGTCATTGAGTGATGGAGAGTGCCATTGAGTGTCAGAGAGTGATACAGATTGTCTGAGAGTGATAGAGAGTGTCAGACAGTGATAGAGAGTGATAGAGAGTGTCAGAGAGTGATAGAGAGTGATAGAGAGCGATAGGGAGTGTCAGAGAGTGTCATTGAGTGTCAGAGAGTGGCAGAGAGTGATAGAGAGTGTCAGAAAGTGTCAGAGAGTGATTGAGAGTGATAGAGAGTATCAGAGAGTGATAGAGAGTGATAGAGAGTGTCAGAGAGTGATAGAGAGTGTCAGAGAGTGATAGAGAGTGAAAGAGACTGTCAGAGAGTGTCATAGAGTGATAGAGAGTGTCAGAGTGCGTCACAGAGTATCTGAATGTGTCAGAGAGTGTCAGAGAGTTATGGAGAGTGATAGAGAGTGTCACAGAGAGTCATTGAGTGATAGAGAGTGTCAGAGTGTGTCAGAAAGTGATAGAGAGTGATATAGAGTTTCAGAGAGTGTCAGAGAGTGATAGAGAGTGATAGAGAGTGTCAGAGAGTGATAGAGAGTGTCAGAGCATGATATTGAGTGAAAGAGAGCCTCAGAGAGTGTCAGAGAGTGATAGAGTGTGATAGAGAGTGTCAGAGAGTGATATAGAGTGATAGAGAGTGTCAGAGAGTGTCAGAGATTGATAGAGAGTGACAGAGAGTGTCTGAGAGTGTCAGAGAGTGTCAGAGAGTGTCAGAGTGTGATAGAGAGTGATAGAGAGTGTCAGAGTATTTCAGAGAGTGATAGAGAGTGATTGAGTGTGTCAGAGAGTGTCAGAGAGCGATAGAGAGTGTCAGAGACTGATAGAGAGTGTCAGAGAGTGATAGAGAGTGTCTGAGAGTGTCTGAGAGTGTCAGAGAGTGATAGAGAGTGATAGAGTGTCTGAGAGTGTCTGAGAGTGACAGAGAGTGAAAGAGAGTGTCTGAGAGTGTCTGAGAGTGTCAGTGAGTGTCAGAGACTGATAGAGAGTGTCTGAGAGTGTCAGTGAGTGATAGAGAGTGATAGAGACCCTCTGAGAGTGTCAGAGAGTGTCAGAGAGTGATAGAGAGTGTCAGAGAGTGTCAGAGAGTGATAGAGAGTGACAGAGAGTGATGGAGAGTGATAGAGAGCCTATGAGAGTGTCAGAGAGTGATGGAGAGTGTCAGAGAGTGTCACAGAGTGTCAGAGAGTGATAGAGAGTGATAGAGAGTGATATAGAGTGTCAGAGTGTGTCAGAGAATGTCAAAGAGTGATAGAGAGTGATAGATAGCGTCAGAGAGTGTCATAGAGTGATAGAGAGGGATAGAGAGTGTCACAGAGTGTCATTGAGTAATAGAGAGTGTCAGAAAGTGTCAGAGAGTGATAGAGAGTGATAGAGAGTGTCAGAGAGTGTCAGAGAGTGTCAGAGAGTGTCAGAGAGTGATACGGAGTGTGATTGAGAGTGTCTGAGAGTGTCAGAGTGTGTCAGAGAGTGTCAGAGAGTGATGGAGAGTGATAGAGAGTGTCATTGAGTGAGAGAGAGTGTCAGAGAGTGTCAGAGAGTCATAGAGAGTGACAGAGAGTGTCAGAGAGTGATAGAGAGTGATAGAGAGTGTCAGAGAGTGATAGAGAGTGTCAGAGAGTGATCGAGAGTGATAGAGAGCTTCAGAGAGTGTCAGAGAGTGATAGAGAGTGATAGGGAGTGTCAGAGAGTGTCAGAGAGTGATAGAGAGTGGTAGAGAGTGTCAGGGAGTGTCAGAGAGTGATAGAGAGTGATACAGAGTGTCAGAGAGTGATAGAGAGTGTCAGAGTTCGATAAAGATTGATAGAGCGTGTCTGAGAGTGACAGAGAGTGTCTGAGAGTGTCAGTGAGTGTCAGAGAGTGAGAAAGAGTGATAGAGAGTGTCTGAGAGTGTCAGAGAGTGTCAGATAGTGTCAGAGAGTGATAGAGAGTGATAGAGAGTGTCAGAGCGTGTCATAGAGTGATGGAGAGTGTCAGAGAGAGTCAGAGAGTGATAGAGAGTGTCTGAGAGTGATAGAGAGTGTCAGACAGTGATAGAGAGTGATAGAGAGTGTCAGAGAGTGATAGAGAGAGATATAGAGAGTCTGAGAGTGTCAGAGAGTGATAGAGAGCGATAGGGAGTGTCAGAGAGTGTCATTGAGTGTCAGAGAGTGGCAGAGAGTGATAGAGAGTGTCAGAAAGTGTCAGAGAGTGATTGAGAGTGATAGAGAGTATCAGAGAGTGTCAGAGAGTGATAGAGAGTGATAGAGAGTGTCAGAGAGTGATAGAGAGTGTCAGAGAGTGATAGAGAGTGAAAGAGACTGTCAGAGAGTGTCATAGAGTGATAGAGAGTGTCAGAGTGCGTCACAGAGTATCTGAATGTGTCAGAGAGTGTCAGAGAGTTATGGAGAGTGATAGAGAGTGTCACAGAGAGTCATTGAGTGATAGAGAGTGTCAGAGTGTGTCAGAAAGTGATAGAGAGTGATATAGAGTTTCAGAGAGTGTCAGAGAGTGATAGAGAGTGATAGAGAGTGTCAGAGAGTGATAGAGAGTGTCAGAGCATGATATTGAGTGAAAGAGAGCCTCAGAGAGTGTCAGAGAGTGATAGAGTGTGATAGAGAGTGTCAGAGAGTGTCAGAGAGTGATATAGAGTGATAGAGAGTGTCAGAGAGTGTCAGAGATTGATAGAGAGTGACAGAGAGTGTCTGAGAGTGTCAGAGAGTGTCAGAGAGTGTCAGAGTGTGATAGAGAGTGATAGAGAGTGTCAGAGTATTTCAGAGAGTGATAGAGAGTGTCAGAGTTCGATAAAGAGTGATAGAGCGTGTCTGAGAGTGACAGCGAGTGTCTGAGAGTGTCAGTGAGTGTCAGAGAGTGTGAAAGAGTGATAGAGAGTGTCTGAGAGTGTCAGAGAGTGTCAGATAGTGTCAGAGAGTGATAGAGAGTGATAGAGAGTGTCAGAGCGTGTCATTGAGTGATGGAGAGTGCCATTGAGTGTCAGAGAGTGATACAGATTGTCTGAGAGTGATAGAGAGTGTCAGACAGTGATAGAGAGTGATAGAGAGTGTCAGAGAGTGATAGAGAGTGATAGAGAGCGATAGGGAGTGTCAGAGAGTGTCATTGAGTGTCAGAGAGTGGCAGAGAGTGATAGAGAGTGTCAGAAAGTGTCAGAGAGTGATTGAGAGTGATAGAGAGTATCAGAGAGTGATAGAGAGTGATAGAGAGTGTCAGAGAGTGATAGAGAGTGTCAGAGAGTGATAGAGAGTGAAAGAGACTGTCAGAGAGTGTCATAGAGTGATAGAGAGTGTCAGAGTGCGTCACAGAGTATCTGAATGTGTCAGAGAGTGTCAGAGAGTTATGGAGAGTGATAGAGAGTGTCACAGAGAGTCATTGAGTGATAGAGAGTGTCAGAGTGTGTCAGAAAGTGATAGAGAGTGATATAGAGTTTCAGAGAGTGTCAGAGAGTGATAGAGAGTGATAGAGAGTGTCAGAGAGTGATAGAGAGTGTCAGAGCATGATATTGAGTGAAAGAGAGCCTCAGAGAGTGTCAGAGAGTGATAGAGTGTGATAGAGAGTGTCAGAGAGTGATATAGAGTGATAGAGAGTGTCAGAGAGTGTCAGAGATTGATAGAGAGTGACAGAGAGTGTCTGAGAGTGTCAGAGAGTGTCAGAGAGTGTCAGAGTGTGATAGAGAGTGATAGAGAGTGTCAGAGTATTTCAGAGAGTGATAGAGAGTGATTGAGTGTGTCAGAGAGTGTCAGAGAGCGATAGAGAGTGTCAGAGACTGATAGAGAGTGTCAGAGAGTGATAGAGAGTGTCTGAGAGTGTCTGAGAGTGTCAGAGAGTGATAGAGAGTGATAGAGTGTCTGAGAGTGTCTGAGAGTGACAGAGAGTGAAAGAGAGTGTCTGAGAGTGTCTGAGAGTGTCAGTGAGTGTCAGAGACTGATAGAGAGTGTCTGAGAGTGTCAGTGAGTGATA
The DNA here is from genome assembly GCF_036365525.1 of Heterodontus francisci. Taxonomy (NCBI): domain Eukaryota; kingdom Metazoa; phylum Chordata; class Chondrichthyes; order Heterodontiformes; family Heterodontidae; genus Heterodontus; species Heterodontus francisci. Next base: position 10,012,450 of record NC_090395.1, on the reverse strand, counting down.
GAGAGTGATAGAGACCCTCTGAGAGTGTCAGAGAGTGTCAGAGAGTGATAGAGAGTGTCAGAGAGTGTCAGAGAGTGATAGAGAGTGACAGAGAGTGATGGAGAGTGATAGAGAGCCTATGAGAGTGTCAGAGAGTGATGGAGAGTGTCAGAGAGTGTCACAGAGTGTCAGAGAGTGATAGAGAGTGATAGAGAGTGATATAGAGTGTCAGAGTGTGTCAGAGAATGTCAAAGAGTGATAGAGAGTGATAGATAGCGTCAGAGAGTGTCATAGAGTGATAGAGAGGGATAGAGAGTGTCACAGAGTGTCATTGAGTAATAGAGAGTGTCAGAAAGTGTCAGAGAGTGATAGAGAGTGATAGAGAGTGTCAGAGAGTGTCAGAGAGTGTCAGAGAGTGTCAGAGAGTGATACGGAGTGTGATTGAGAGTGTCTGAGAGTGTCAGAGTGTGTCAGAGAGTGTCAGAGAGTGATGGAGAGTGATAGAGAGTGTCATTGAGTGAGAGAGAGTGTCAGAGAGTGTCAGAGAGTCATAGAGAGTGACAGAGAGTGTCAGAGAGTGATAGAGAGTGATAGAGAGTGTCAGAGAGTGATAGAGAGTGTCAGAGAGTGATCGAGAGTGATAGAGAGCTTCAGAGAGTGTCAGAGAGTGATAGAGAGTGATAGGGAGTGTCAGAGAGTGTCAGAGAGTGATAGAGAGTGGTAGAGAGTGTCAGGGAGTGTCAGAGAGTGATAGAGAGTGATACAGAGTGTCAGAGAGTGATAGAGAGTGTCAGAGTTCGATAAAGATTGATAGAGCGTGTCTGAGAGTGACAGAGAGTGTCTGAGAGTGTCAGTGAGTGTCAGAGAGTGAGAAAGAGTGATAGAGAGTGTCTGAGAGTGTCAGAGAGTGTCAGATAGTGTCAGAGAGTGATAGAGAGTGATAGAGAGTGTCAGAGCGTGTCATAGAGTGATGGAGAGTGTCAGAGAGAGTCAGAGAGTGATAGAGAGTGTCTGAGAGTGATAGAGAGTGTCAGACAGTGATAGAGAGTGATAGAGAGTGTCAGAGAGTGATAGAGAGAGATATAGAGAGTCTGAGAGTGTCAGAGAGTGATAGAGAGCGATAGGGAGTGTCAGAGAGTGTCATTGAGTGTCAGAGAGTGGCAGAGAGTGATAGAGAGTGTCAGAAAGTGTCAGAGAGTGATTGAGAGTGATAGAGAGTATCAGAGAGTGTCAGAGAGTGATAGAGAGTGATAGAGAGTGTCAGAGAGTGATAGAGAGTGTCAGAGAGTGATAGAGAGTGAAAGAGACTGTCAGAGAGTGTCATAGAGTGATAGAGAGTGTCAGAGTGCGTCACAGAGTATCTGAATGTGTCAGAGAGTGTCAGAGAGTTATGGAGAGTGATAGAGAGTGTCACAGAGAGTCATTGAGTGATAGAGAGTGTCAGAGTGTGTCAGAAAGTGATAGAGAGTGATATAGAGTTTCAGAGAGTGTCAGAGAGTGATAGAGAGTGATAGAGAGTGTCAGAGAGTGATAGAGAGTGTCAGAGCATGATATTGAGTGAAAGAGAGCCTCAGAGAGTGTCAGAGAGTGATAGAGTGTGATAGAGAGTGTCAGAGAGTGTCAGAGAGTGATATAGAGTGATAGAGAGTGTCAGAGAGTGTCAGAGATTGATAGAGAGTGACAGAGAGTGTCTGAGAGTGTCAGAGAGTGTCAGAGAGTGTCAGAGTGTGATAGAGAGTGATAGAGAGTGTCAGAGTATTTCAGAGAGTGATAGAGAGTGATTGAGTGTGTCAGAGAGTGTCAGAGAGCGATAGAGAGTGTCAGAGACTGATAGAGAGTGTCTGAGAGTGTCAGTGAGTGATAGAGAGTGATAGAGAGCCTCTGAGAGTGTCAGAGAGTGTCAGAGAGTGATAGAGAGTGTCAGAGAGAGGTAGAGAGTGACAGAGAGTGTCTGAGAGTGATAGAGAGTGTCAGAGAGTGATAGAGAATGTCGGAGAGTGATAGAGAGTGACAGAGAGGGTCTGAGAGTGTCAGAGAGTGTCAGAGTGTGTCAGAGAGTGACAGAGAGTGATAGAGAGTGTCAGAGAGTGTCGTAGAGTGATAGAGAGAGTCAGATTGTGTCAGAGAGTGATAGAGTGTGATTGAGTGTGTCAGAGAGTGTCAGAGAGCGATAGACAGTTTCAGAGAGTGATAGAGAGTGTCTGAGATTGTCTGAGAGTGACAGAGAGTGAAATAGAGTGTCTGAGAGTATCAGTGAGTGTCAGAGAGTGATAGAGAGTGTCTGAGAGTGTCAGTGAGTGATAGTGAGTGGCAGAGAGTGTCTGAGAGTGTCAGTGAGTGCAGGGAGTGATAGAGAGTGTCAGAGAGTGTAAGAGAGTGATAGAGAGTGTCAGAGAGTGATAGAGAGTGATAGAGAGTGTCAGAGAGTGTCAGAGAGTCATAGAGAGTGACAGAGAGTGTCAGAGAGTGATAGAGAGTGATAGAGAGTGTCAGAGAGTGATAGAGAGTGTCAGAGAGTGATCGAGAGTGATAGAGAGCTTCAGAGAGTGTCAGAGAGTGATAGAGAGTGATAGGGAGTGTCAGAGAGTGTCAGAGAGTGATAGAGAGTGGTAGAGAGTGTCAGGGAGTGTCAGAGAGTGATAGAGAGTGATACAGAGTGTCAGAGAGTGATAGAGAGTGTCAGAGTTCGATAAAGAGTGATAGAGCGTGTCTGAGAGTGACAGCGAGTGTCTGAGAGTGTCAGTGAGTGTCAGAGAGTGTGAAAGAGTGATAGAGAGTGTCTGAGAGTGTCAGAGAGTGTCAGATAGTGTCAGAGAGTGATAGAGAGTGATAGAGAGTGTCAGAGCGTGTCATTGAGTGATGGAGAGTGCCATTGAGTGTCAGAGAGTGATACAGATTGTCTGAGAGTGATAGAGAGTGTCAGACAGTGATAGAGAGTGATAGAGAGTGTCAGAGAGTGATAGAGAGTGATAGAGAGCGATAGGGAGTGTCAGAGAGTGTCATTGAGTGTCAGAGAGTGGCAGAGAGTGATAGAGAGTGTCAGAAAGTGTCAGAGAGTGATTGAGAGTGATAGAGAGTATCAGAGAGTGATAGAGAGTGATAGAGAGTGTCAGAGAGTGATAGAGAGTGTCAGAGAGTGATAGAGAGTGAAAGAGACTGTCAGAGAGTGTCATAGAGTGATAGAGAGTGTCAGAGTGCGTCACAGAGTATCTGAATGTGTCAGAGAGTGTCAGAGAGTTATGGAGAGTGATAGAGAGTGTCACAGAGAGTCATTGAGTGATAGAGAGTGTCAGAGTGTGTCAGAAAGTGATAGAGAGTGATATAGAGTTTCAGAGAGTGTCAGAGAGTGATAGAGAGTGATAGAGAGTGTCAGAGAGTGATAGAGAGTGTCAGAGCATGATATTGAGTGAAAGAGAGCCTCAGAGAGTGTCAGAGAGTGATAGAGTGTGATAGAGAGTGTCAGAGAGTGATATAGAGTGATAGAGAGTGTCAGAGAGTGTCAGAGATTGATAGAGAGTGACAGAGAGTGTCTGAGAGTGTCAGAGAGTGTCAGAGAGTGTCAGAGTGTGATAGAGAGTGATAGAGAGTGTCAGAGTATTTCAGAGAGTGATAGAGAGTGATTGAGTGTGTCAGAGAGTGTCAGAGAGCGATAGAGAGTGTCAGAGACTGATAGAGAGTGTCAGAGAGTGATAGAGAGTGTCTGAGAGTGTCTGAGAGTGTCAGAGAGTGATAGAGAGTGATAGAGTGTCTGAGAGTGTCTGAGAGTGACAGAGAGTGAAAGAGAGTGTCTGAGAGTGTCTGAGAGTGTCAGTGAGTGTCAGAGACTGATAGAGAGTGTCTGAGAGTGTCAGTGAGTGATAGAGAGTGATAGAGACCCTCTGAGAGTGTCAGAGAGTGTCAGAGAGTGATAGAGAGTGTCAGAGAGTGTCAGAGAGTGATAGAGAGTGACAGAGAGTGATGGAGAGTGATAGAGAGCCTATGAGAGTGTCAGAGAGTGATGGAGAGTGTCAGAGAGTGTCACAGAGTGTCAGAGAGTGATAGAGAGTGATAGAGAGTGATATAGAGTGTCAGAGTGTGTCAGAGAATGTCAAAGAGTGATAGAGAGTGATAGATAGCGTCAGAGAGTGTCATAGAGTGATAGAGAGGGATAGAGAGTGTCACAGAGTGTCATTGAGTAATAGAGAGTGTCAGAAAGTGTCAGAGAGTGATAGAGAGTGATAGAGAGTGTCAGAGAGTGTCAGAGAGTGTCAGAGAGTGTCAGAGAGTGATACGGAGTGTGATTGAGAGTGTCTGAGAGTGTCAGAGTGTGTCAGAGAGTGTCAGAGAGTGATGGAGAGTGATAGAGAGTGTCATTGAGTGAGAGAGAGTGTCAGAGAGTGTCAGAGAGTCATAGAGAGTGACAGAGAGTGTCAGAGAGTGATAGAGAGTGATAGAGAGTGTCAGAGAGTGATAGAGAGTGTCAGAGAGTGATCGAGAGTGATAGAGAGCTTCAGAGAGTGTCAGAGAGTGATAGAGAGTGATAGGGAGTGTCAGAGAGTGTCAGAGAGTGATAGAGAGTGGTAGAGAGTGTCAGGGAGTGTCAGAGAGTGATAGAGAGTGATACAGAGTGTCAGAGAGTGATAGAGAGTGTCAGAGTTCGATAAAGATTGATAGAGCGTGTCTGAGAGTGACAGAGAGTGTCTGAGAGTGTCAGTGAGTGTCAGAGAGTGAGAAAGAGTGATAGAGAGTGTCTGAGAGTGTCAGAGAGTGTCAGATAGTGTCAGAGAGTGATAGAGAGTGATAGAGAGTGTCAGAGCGTGTCATAGAGTGATGGAGAGTGTCAGAGAGAGTCAGAGAGTGATAGAGAGTGTCTGAGAGTGATAGAGAGTGTCAGACAGTGATAGAGAGTGATAGAGAGTGTCAGAGAGTGATAGAGAGAGATATAGAGAGTCTGAGAGTGTCAGAGAGTGATAGAGAGCGATAGGGAGTGTCAGAGAGTGTCATTGAGTGTCAGAGAGTGGCAGAGAGTGATAGAGAGTGTCAGAAAGTGTCAGAGAGTGATTGAGAGTGATAGAGAGTATCAGAGAGTGTCAGAGAGTGATAGAGAGTGATAGAGAGTGTCAGAGAGTGATAGAGAGTGTCAGAGAGTGATAGAGAGTGAAAAAGACTGTCAGAGAGTGTCATAGAGTGATAGAGAGTGTCAGAGTGCGTCACAGAGTATCTGAATGTGTCAGAGAGTGTCAGAGAGTTATGGAGAGTGATAGAGAGTGTCACAGAGAGTCATTGAGTGATAGAGAGTGTCAGAGTGTGTCAGAAAGTGATAGAGAGTGATATAGAGTTTCAGAGAGTGTCAGAGAGTGATAGAGAGTGATACAGAGTGTCAGAGAGTGATAGAGAGTGTCAGAGCATGATATTGAGTGAAAGAGAGCCTCAGAGAGTGTCAGAGAGTGATAGAGTGTGATAGAGAGTGTCAGAGAGTGTCAGAGAGTGATATAGAGTGATAGAGAGTGTCAGAGAGTGTCAGAGATTGATAGAGAGTGACAGAGAGTGTCTGAGAGTGTCAGAGAGTGTCAGAGAGTGTCAGAGTGTGATAGAGAGTGATAGAGAGTGATAGAGAGTGTCAGAGAGTGAAAGAGAGTGTCTGAGAGTGTCTGAGAGTGTCAGTGAGTGTCAGAGACTGATAGAGAGTGTCTGAGAGTGTCAGTGAGTGATAGAGAGTGATAGAGACCCTCTGAGAGTGTCAGAGAGTGTCAGAGAGTGATAGAGAGTGTCAGAGAGTGTCAGAGAGTGATAGAGAGTGACAGAGAGTGATGGAGAGTGATAGAGAGCCTATGAGAGTGTCAGAGAGTGATGGAGAGTGTCAGAGAGTGTCACAGAGTGTCAGAGAGTGATAGAGAGTGATAGAGAGTGATAGAGAGTGTCAGAGTGTGTCAGAGAATGTCAAAGAGTGATAGAGAGTGATAGATAGCGTCAGAGAGTGTCATAGAGTGATAGAGAGGGATAGAGAGTGTCACAGAGTGTCTTTGAGTAAAAGAGAGTGTCAGAAAGTGTCAGAGAGTGATAAAGAGTGATAGAGAGTGTCAGAGAGTGTCAGAGAGTGTCAGAGAGTGTCAGAGAGTGATACGGAGTGTGATTGAGAGTGTCAGAGAGTGTCAGAGTGTGTCAGAGAGTGTCAGAGAGTGATGGAGTGTGATAGAGAGTGTCATTGAGTGAGAGAGAGTGTCAGAGAGTGTCAGAGAGTCATAGAGAGTGACAGAGAGTGTCAGAGAGTGATAGAGAGTGATAGAGAGTGTCAGAGAGTGATAGAGAGTGTCAGAGAGTGATCGAGAGTGATAGAGAGCTTCAGAGAGTGTCAGAGAGTGATAGAGAGTGATAGGGAGTGTCAGAGAGTGTCAGAGAGTGATAGAGAGTGGTAGAGGGTGTCAGGGAGTGTCAGAGAGTGATAGAGAGTGATACAGAGTGTCAGAGAGTGATAGAGAGTGTCAGAGTTCGATAAAGAGTGATAGAGCGTGTCTGAGAGTGACAGAGAGTGTCTGAGAGTGTCAGTGAGTGTCAGAGAGTGAGAAAGAGTGATAGAGAGTGTCTGAGAGTGTCAGAGAGTGTCAGATAGTGTCAGAGAGTGATAGAGAGTGATAGAGAGTGTCAGAGCGTGTCATTGAGTGATGGAGAGTGTCAGAGAGTGTCAGAGAGTGATAGAGAGTGTCTGAGAGTGATAGAGAGTGTCAGACACTGATGGAGAGTGATAGAGAGTGTCAGAGAGTGATAGAGAGAGATATAGAGAGTCTGAGAGTGTCAGAGAGTGATAGAGAGCGATAGGGAGTGTCAGAGAGTGTCATTGAGTGTCAGAGAGTGGCAGAGAGTGATAGAGAGTGTCAGAAAGTGTCAGAGAGTGATTGAGAGTGATAGAGAGTATCAGAGAGTGTCAGAGAGTGATAGAGAGTGATAGAGAGTGTCAGAGAGTGATAGAGAGTGAAAGAGACTGTCAGAGAGTGTCATAGAGTGATAGAGAGTGTCAGAGTGCGTCACAGAGTATCTGAATGTGTCAGAGAGTGTCAGAGAGTTATGGAGAGTGATAGAGAGTGTCAGATTGTGTCAGAGAGTGATTGAGTGTGATTGAGTGTGTCAGAGAGTGTCAGAGAGCGATAGACAGTTTCAGAGAGTGATAGAGAGTGTCAGAGTGTGTCAGAAAGTGATAGAGAGTGATATAGAGTTTCAGAGAGTGTCAGAGAGTGATAGAGAGTGATACAGAGTGTCAGAGAGTGATAGAGAGTGTCAGAGCATGATATTGAGTGAAAGAGAGCCTCAGAGAGTGTCAGAGAGTGATAGAGTGTGATAGAGAGTGTCACAGAGTGTCAGAGAGTAATATAGAGTGATAGAGAGTGTCAGAGAGTGTCAGAGAGTGATAGAGAGTGATAGAGAATGTCAGAGAGTGATAGAGAGTGTCAGAGAGTGTCAGGGAGTGATAAAGAGTGATAGAGAGTGTCTGAGATTGTCAGAGAGTGTCTGAGAGTGTCAGAGTGTGTCAGAGAGTGTCAGAGAGTGTCAGAGAATGATAGAGACTGATAGAGATTTTCAGAGAGTGTCACTGAGTGATAGAGAGTGTCAGAGAGTTATAGAGAGTGATAGAGAGTGTCTGAGAGTGTCAGAGAGTGTCAGAGTGTGTCAGAGAGTGACAGAGAGTGATAGAGAGTGTCAGAGAGTGTCGTAGAGTGATAGAGAGAGTCAGATTGTGTCAGAGAGTGATTGAGTGTGATTGAGTGTGTCAGAGAGTGTCAGAGAGCGATAGACAGTTTCAGAGAGTGATAGAGAGTGTCTGAGATTGTCTGAGAGTGACAGAGAGTGAAATAGAGTGTCTGAGAGTATCAGTGAGTGTCAGAGAGTGATAGAGAGTGTCTGAGAGTGTCAGTGAGTGATAGAGAGTGATAGAGAGCCTCTGAGAGTGTCAGAGAGATTCAGAGAGTGATAAAGAGTGTCAGAGAGTGATAGTGAGTGGCAGAGAATGTCTGAGAGTTTCAGTGAGTGCAGGGAGTGATAGAGAGTGTCAGAGAGTGTAAGAGAGTGATAGAGAGTGTCAGAGAGTGATAGAGAGTGATAGAGAGTGTCAGAGAGTGTCAGAGAGTCATAGAGAGTGACAGAGAGTGTCAGAGAGTGATAGAGAGTGATAGAGAGTGTCAGAGAGTGATCGAGAGTGATAGAGAGCTTCAGAGAGTGTCAGAGAGTGATAGAGAGTGATAGGGAGTGTCAGAGAGTGATAGAGAGTGATAGAGAGTGGTAGAGAGTGTCAGGGAGTGTCAGAGAGTGATAGAGAGTGATACAGAGTGTCAGAGAGTGATAGAGAGTGTCAGAGTTCGATAAAGAGTGATAGAGCGTGTCTGAGAGTGACAGAGCGTGTCTGAGAGTGTCAGTGAGTGTCAGAGAGTGAGAAAGAGTGATAGAGAGTGTCTGAGAGTGTCAGAGAGTGTCAGATAGTGTCAGAGAGTGATAGAGAGTGATAGAGAGTGTCAGAGCGTGTCATTGAGTGATGGAGAGTGTCAGAGAGTGTCAGAGAGTGATAGAGAGTGTCTGAGAGTGATAGTGAGTGTCAGACAGTGATAGAGAGTGATAGAGAGTGTCAGAGAGTGATAGAGAGAGATATAGAGAGTCTGAGAGTGTCAGAGAGTGTCAGAGGGAGATAGAGAGCGATAGGGAGTGTCAGAGAGTGTCATTGAGTGTCAGAGAGTGGCAGAGAGTGATAGAGAGTGTCAGAAAGTGTCAGAGAGTGATTGAGAGTGATAGAGAGTATCAGAGAGTGTCAGAGAGTGATAGAGAGTGATAGAGAGTGTCAGAGAGTGATAGAGAGTGTCAGAGAGTGATAGAGAGTGAAAGAGACTGTCAGAGAGTGTCATAGAGTGATAGAGAGTGTCAGAGTGTGTCACAGAGTATCTGAATGTGTCACAGAGTGTCAGAGAGTTATGGAGAGTGATAGAGAGTGTCACAGAGAGTCATTGAGTGATAGAGAGTGTCAGAGTGTGTCAGAAAGTGATAGAGAGTGATATAGAGTTTCAGAGAGTGTCAGAGAGTGATAGAGAGTGATAGAGAGTGTCAGAGAGTGATAGAGAGTGTCAGAGCATGATATTGAGTGAAAGAGAGCCTCAGAGAGTGTCAGAGAGTGATAGAGTGTGATAGAGAGTGTCAGAGAGTGTCAGAGAGTGATATAGAGTGATAGAGAGTGTCAGAGAGTGTCAGAGAGTGATAGAGAGTGATAGAGAATGTCAGAGAGTGATAAGAGAGTGTCAGAAAGTGTCAGGGAGTGATAAAGAGTGATAGAGAGTGTCTGAGATTGTCAGAGAGTGTCTGAGACTGTCAGAGTGTGTCAGAGAGTGTCAGAGAGTGTCAGAGAATGATAGAGTGTGATAGAGATTTTCAGAGAGTGTCACTGAGTGATAGAGAGTGTCAGAGAGTTATAGAGAGTGATAGAGAGTGTCTGAGAGTGTCAGAGAGTGTCAGAGTGTGTCAGAGAGTGATAGAGAGTGATAGAGAGTGATAGAGAGTGTCCGAGAGTGTCATGGAGTGACAGAGAGTGTCAGAGTGTGTCAGAGAGTGATAGAGAGTGATTGAGTGTGTCAGAGAGTGTCAGAGAGCGATAGAGAGTGTCAGAGAGAGATAGACAGTGTCAGAGAGTGATAGAGAGTGTCTGAGAGTGTCTGAGAGTGTCTGAGAGTGACAGAGAGTGAAAGAGAGTGTCTGAGAGTGTCAGTGAGTGTCAGAGAGTGACAGAGAGTGTCTGAGAGTGATAGAGAGTGTCAGAGAGTGATAGAGAATGTCAGAGAGTGATAGAGAGTGACAGAGAGGGTCTGAGAGTGTCAGAGAGTGTCAGAGTGTGTCAGAGAGTGACAGAGAGTGATAGAGAGTGTCAGAGAGTGTCGCAGAGTGATAGAGAGAGTCAGATTGTGTCAGAGAGTGATAGAGTGTGATTGAGTGTGTCAGAGAGTGTCAGAGAGCGATAGACAGTTTCAGAGAGTGATAGAGAGTGTCTGAGATTGTCTGAGAGTGACAGAGAGTGAAATAGAGTGTCTGAGAGTATCAGTGAGTGTCAGAGAGTGATAGAGAGTGTCTGAGAGTGTCAGTGAGTGATAGAGAGTGATAGAGAGCCTCTGAGAGTGTCAGAGAGATTCAGAGAGTGATAAAGAGTGTCAGAGAGTGATAGTGAGTGGCAGAGAATGTCTGAGAGTGTCAGTGAGTGCAGGGAGTGATAGAGAGTGTCAGAGAGTGTAAGAGAGTGATAGAGAGTGTCAGAGAGTAATAGAGAGTGATAGAGAGTGTCAGAGAGTGTCAGAGAGTCATAGAGAGTGACAGAGAGTGTCAGAGAGTGATAGAGAGTGATAGAGAGTGTCAGAGAGTGATAGAGAGTGTCAGAGAGTGATCGAGAGTGATAGAGAGCTTCAGAGAGTGTCAGAGAGTGATAGAGAGTGATAGGGAGTGTCAGAGAGTGTCAGAGAGTGATAGAGAGTGGTAGAGAGTGTCAGGGAGTGTCAGAGAGTGATAGAGAGTGATACAGAGTGTCAGAGAGTGTCAGAGAGTGATGGAGAGTGTCAGAGAGTGTCAGAGAGTGATAGAGAGTGATAGAGAGTGTCAGAGTGTGTCAGAGAGTTTCAGAGAGTCATAGAGAGTTTCACAGAGTGTCATTGATTAATAGAGAGTGTCAGAGATTGATAGAGTGTGATAGAGAGTGTCAGAGAGTGATATAGAGTGATAGAGAGTGTCAGAGAGTGTCAGAGAGTGGTATAGAGTGATAGAGAGTGTCAGAGAGTGTCAGAGAGTGATAGAGAGGGATGGAGAAAGTCAGAGAGTGATAGAGAGTGTCAGAGAGTGTCATAGAGTGATAGAGAGTGGTAGAGAGTGTCAGGGAGTGTCAGAGAGTGATAGAGAGTGTTACAGAGTGTCAGAGAGTGATAGAGAGTGTCAGAGATTGAGAGAGTGTGATAGAGAGTGTCAGAGAGTGTCAGAGAGTGATATAGAGTGATAGAGAATGTCAGAGAGTGTCAGAGAGTGATATAGAGTGATAGAGAGTGTCAGAGAGTGTCAGAGAGCGTCAGAGAGTGATAGAGAGTGATAGAGAATGTCAGAGAGTGATAGAGAGTGACAGAGAGGGTCTGAGAGTGTCAGAGAGTGTCAGAGTGTGTCAGAGAGTGACAGAGAGTGATAGAGAGTGTCAGAGAGTGTCGTAGAGTGATAGAGAGAGTCAGATTGTGTCAGAGAGTGATTGAGTGTGATTGAGTGTGTCAGAGAGTGTCAGAGAGCGATAGACAGTTTCAGAGAGTGATGGAGAGTGTCTGAGATTGTCTGAGAGTGACAGAGAGTGAAAGAGAGTGTCTGAGAGTATCAGTGAGTGTCAGAGAGTGATAGAGAGTGTCTGAGAGTGTCAGTGAGTGACAGAGAGTGATAGAGAGCCTCTGAGAGTGTCAGAGAGATTCAGAGAGTGATAGAGAGTGTCAGAGAGTGATAGTGAGTGGCAGAGAGTGTCTGAGAGTGTCAGTGAGTGTTAGAGCGTGATAGAGAGTGTCAGAGAGTGTAAGAGAGTGATAGAGAGTGTCAGAGAGTGATAGAGAGTGATAGAGAGTGTCAGAGAGTGTCAGAGAGTGATGGAGAGTGTCAGAGAGTGTCAGAGAGTGTCAGAGAGTGATAGAGAGTGATAGAGAGTGTCAGAGTGTGTCAGAGAGTTTCAGAGAGTCATAGAGAGTCATAGAGAGTTTCACAGAGTGTCATTGATTAATAGAGAGTGTCAGAGATTGATAGAGTGTGATAGAGAGTGTCAGAGAGTGTCAGAGAGTGATATAGAGTGATAGAGAGTGTCAGAGAGTGTCAGAGAGTGTCAGAGAGTGATAGAGAGTGATGGAGAAAGTCAGAGAGTGATAGAGAGTGTCAGAGAGTGTCATAGAGTGATAGAGAGTGTCAGAGTGCGTCACGGAGTATCTGAGTTTGTCAGAGAGTGTCAAAGAGTGATGGAGAGTGATAGAGAGTGTCACAGAGTGTCCTTGAGTGATAGAGAGTGTCAGAGTGTGTCAGAAAGTGTTAGAGAGTGATATAGAGTTTCAGAGAGTGTCAGAGAGTGATAGAGAGTGATAGAGAGTGTCACAGAGTGTCCTTGAGTGATAGAGAGTGTCAGAGTGTGTCAGAAAGTGATAGAGAGTGATATAGAGTTTCAGAGAGTGTCAGAGAGTGATAGAGAGTGATAGAGAGTGTCAGAGAGTGAAAGAGAGTGTCAGAGCGTGATATTGAGTGATAGAGAGCCTCTGAGAGTGTCAGAGAGTGATAGAGTGTGATAGAGAGTGTCAGAGAGTGTCAGAGAGTGATATAGAGTGATAGAGAGTGTCAGAGAGTGTCAGAGATTGATAGAGAGTGATAGAGAATGTCAGAGAGTGATAGAGAGTGTCAGAGAGTGTCAGGGAGTGATAAAGAGTGATAGAGTGTGTCTGAGATTGTCAGAGAGTGTCTGCGAGTGTCAGAGTGTGTCAGAGAGTGTCAGAGAGTGTCAGAGAGTGTCAGAGAATGATAGAGAGTGATAGAGTTTTTCAGAGAGTGTCACTGAGTGATAGAGAGTGTCAGAGAGTTATAGAGAGTGATAGAGAGTGTCTGAGAGTGTCAGAGAGTGTCAGAGTGTGTCAGAGAGTGATAGAGAGTGATAGAGAGTGATAGAGAGTGTCAGAGAGTGTCATGGAGTGATAGAGATTGTCAGAGTGTGTCAGAGAGTGATAGAGAGTGCTTGAGTGTGTCAGAGATTGTCAGAGAGCGATAGAGAGTGTCAGAGAGAGATAGACAGTGTCAGAGAGAGATAGAGAGTGTCTGAGAGTGTCTGAGAGTGACAGAGAGTGATAGAGAGTGTCAGTGATTGTAAGAGAGTGATAGAGAGTGTCAGAGGGTGATAGAGAGTGATAGAGAGTGTCAGAGAGTGTCATAGAGTGATGGAGAGTTTCAGAGAGTCATAGAGAGTCATAGAGAGTGTCACAGAGTGTCATTGATTAATAGAGAGTGTCAGAGAGTGAAAGGGAGTGATAGAGAGTGTCAGAGAGTGTCAGAGAGTGATGGAGAGTGTCAGAGAGTGTCAGAGAGTGTCAGAGAGTGATAGAGAGTGATAGAGAGTGTCAGAGTGTGTCAGAGAGTTTCAGAGAGTCATAGAGAGTCATCGAGAGTGTCACAGAGTGTCATTGATTAATAGAGAGTGTCAGAGATTGATAGAGTGTGATAGAGAGTGTCAGAGAGTGTCAGAGAGTGATATAGAGTGATAGAGAGTGTCAGAGAGTGTCAGAGAGTGATATAGAGTGATAGAGAGTGTCAGAGAGTGTCAGAGAGTGATAGAGAGTGATAGAGAAAGTCAGAGAGTGATAGAGAGTGTCAGAGAGTGTCATAGAGTGATAGAGAGTGTCAGAGTGCGTCACAGAGTATCTGAGTGTGTCAGAGAGTGTCAGAGAGTGATGGAGAGTGATAGAGATTGTCACAGAGTGTCATTGAGTGATAGAGAGTGTCAGAGTGCGTCACGGAGCATCTGAGTGTGTCAGAGAGTGTCAAAGAGTGATGGAGAGTGATAGAGAGTGTCACAGAGTGTCCTTGAGTGATAGAGAGTGTCAGAGTGTGTCAGAAAGTGATAGAGAGTGATATAGAGTTTCAGAGAGTTTCAGAGACTGATAGAGAGTGATAGAGAGTGTCAGAGAGTGAAAGAGAGTGTCAGAGCGTGATATTGAGTGATAGAGAGCCTCAGAGAGTATCAGAGAGTGATAGTGTGTGATAGAGAGAGTCAGAGAGTGTCAGAGAGTGATATAGAGTGATAGAGAGTGTCAGAGAGTGTCAGAGAGTGATAAAGAGTGATAGAGAGTGTCTGAGATTGTCAGAGAGTGTCTGAGAGTGTCAGAGTGTGTCAGAGAGTGTCAGAGAGTGTCAGAGAATGATAGAGAGTGATAGAGTTTTTCAGAGAGTGTCACTGAGTGATAGAGAGTGTCAGAGAGTTATAGAGAGTGATAGAGAGTGTCTGAGAGTGTCAGAGAGTGTCAGAGTGTGTCAGAGAGTGATAGAGAGTGATAGAGAGTGATAGAGAGTGTCAGAGAGTGTCATGGAGTGATAGAGATTGTCAGAGTGTGTCAGAGAGTGATAGAGAGTGATTGAGTGTGTCAGAGATTGTCAGAGAGCGATAGAGAGTGTCAGAGAGAGATAGACAGTGTCAGAGAGTGATAGAGAGTGTCTGAGAGTGTCTGAGAGTGACAGAGAGTGAAAGAGAGTGTCTGAGAGTGTCAGTGAGTGTCAGAGAGTGATAGAGAGTGTCTGAGAGTGTCAGTGAGTGATAGAGAGTGACAGAGAGCCACTGAGAGTTTCAGAGAGTGTCAGAGAGTGATAGTGTCAGAGAGTGGTAGAGAGTGACAGAGAGTGTCTGAGAGTGATAGAGAGTGTCAGAGAGTGATAGAGAATGTCAGAGAGTGTCATAGAGTGATAGAGAGTGTCAGAGTGCGTCACAGAGTATCTGAGTGTGTCAGAGAGTGTCAGAGAGTGATGGAGAGTGATAGAGAGTGTCACAGAGTGTCATTGAGTGATAGAGAGTGTCAGAGTGTGTCAGAAAGTGATAGAGAGTGATATAGAGTTTCAGAGAGTGTCAGAGAGTGATAGAGAGTGTCAGAGAGTGAAAAAGTGTGTCAGAGCGTGATATTGAGTGATAGAGAGCCTCAGAGAGTGTCGGAGAGTGATAGAGTGTGATAGAGAGTGTCAGAGAGTGTCAGAGAGTGATATAGAGTGACAGAGAGTGTCAGAGAGTGTCAGAGAGTGATAGAGATTGATAGAGAATGTCAGAGAGTGATAGAGAGTGTCAGGGAGTGATAAAGAGTGATAGATTGTGTCTGAGATTGTCAGAGAGTGTCTGAGAGTGTCAGCGTGTGTCAGAGAGTGTCAGAGAGTGTCAGAGAATGATAGAGAGTGATAGAGTTTTTCAGAGAGTGTCACTGAGTGATGGAGAGTGTCAGAGAGTTATAGAGAATGATAGAGAGTGTCTGAGAGTGTCAGAGAGTGTCAGAGTGTGTCAGAGAGTGATAGAGAGTGATAGAGAGTGATAGAGAGTGTCAGAGAGTGTCATGCAGTGACAGAGAGTGTCAGAGTGTGTCAGAGAGTGATAGAGAGTGATTGAGTGTGTCAAAGATTGTCAGAGAGCGATAGAGAGTGTCAGAGAGAGATAGACAGTGTCTGAGAGTGACAGAGAGTGAAAGAGAGTGTCTGAGAGTGTCAGTGAGTGTCAGAGAGTGATAGAGAGTGATAGAGAGTGTCTGAGAGTGTCAGTGAGTGATAGAGAGTGATAGAGAGCCTCTGAGAGTGTCAGAGAGTGTCAGAGGATGATAGAGAGTGTCAGAGAGTGGTAGAGAGTGACAGAGAGTGTCTGAGAGTGAGAGAGAGTGTCAGAGAGTGATAGAGAATGTCTGAGAGTATCAGTGAGAGATAGAGAGTGATAGAGAGCCTCTGAGAGTGTCAGAGAGTGTCAGAGCGTGATAGAGAGTGTCAGAGAGTGGTAGAGAGTGACAGAGAGTGTCTGAGAGTGTCAGAGTGTGTCAGAGAGTGTCAGAGAGTGTCCGAGAATGATAGAGAGTGATAGAGTTTTTCAGAGAGTGTCACTGACTGATAGAGAGTGTCAGAGAGTTTCAGAGAGTGATAGAGAGTGTCTGAGATTGTCTGAAAGTGACAGAGAGTGAAAGAGAGTGTCTGAGAGTGTCAGTGAGTGTCAGAGAGTGATAGGGAGTGTCTGAGAGTGTCAGTGAGTGATAGAGAGTGATAGAGAGCCTCTGAGAGTGTCAGAGAGATTCAGAGAGTGATAGAGAGTCTCAGAGAGTGATAGTGAGTGGCAGAGAGTGTCTGAGAGTGTCAGTGAGTGTCAGAGAGTGATAGAGAGTGTCAGAGAGTGTAAGAGAGTGATAGAGAGTGTCAGAGAGTGATAGAGAGTGATAGAGAGTGTCAGAGAGTGTCATAGAGTGATGGAGAGTTTCAGAGAGTCATAGAGAGTCATAGAGAGTGTCGCAGAGTGTCATTGATTAATAGAGAGTGTCAGAGATTGATTGAGAGTGATAGAGAGTGTCAGAGAGTGTCAGAGAGTGAAAGAGAGTGATAGAGAGTGTCAGAGTGAGTCAGAGAGTGATAGAGAGTGATAGAGAGTCAGAGAGTGATAGAGACTTTCAGAGAGTGTCAGAGAGTGATAGAGAGTGATAGAGAATGTCAGAGAGTGATAGAGAGTGTCAGAGAGTGTCAGGGAGTAATAAAGAGTGATAGAGAGTGTCTGAGATTGTCAGAGAGTGTCTGAGAGTGTCAGAGTGTGTCAGAGAGTGTCAGCGAGTGTCAGAGAATGATAGAGAGTGATAGAGTTTTTCAGCGAGTGTCACTGAGTGATAGAGAGTGTCAGAGAGTTATAGAGAGTGATAGAGAGTGTCTGAGAGTGTCAGAGAGTGTCAGAGTGTGTCAGAGAGTGATAGAGAGTGATAGAGAGTGATAGAGAGTGATATAGAGTGTCAGAGAGTGTCATGGAGTGATAGAGAGTGTCAGAGTGTGTCAGAGAGTGATAGAGAGTGATTGAGTGTGTCAGAGATTGTCAGAGAGCGATAGAGAGTGTCAGAGAGAGATAGACAGTGTCAGAGAGTGATAGAGAGTGTCTGAGAGTGTCTGAGAGTGACAGAGAGTGAAAGAGAGTGTCTGAGAGTGTCAGTGAGTGTCAGAGAGTGATAGAGAGTGTCTGAGAGTGTCAGTGAGTGATAGAGAGCCTCTGAGAGTGTCATAGAGTGTCAGAGAGTGATAGAGAGTGTCAGAGAGTGGGAGAGAGTGACAGAGAGTGTCTGAGAGTGATAGAGAGTGTCAGAGAGTGATAGAGAATGTCAGAGAGTGATAGAGAGTGACAGAGAGGGTCTGAGAGTGTCAGAGAGTGTCAGAGTGTGTCAGAGAGTGACAGAGAGTGATAGAGAGTGTCAGAGAGTGTCGTAGAGTGATAGTGAGAGTCAGATTGTGTCAGAGAGTGATAGAGTGTGATTGAGTGTGTCAGGGAGTGTCAGAGAGCTGTAGACAGTTTCAGAGAGTGATAGAGAGTGACTGAGATTGTCTGAGAGTGACAGAGAGTGACAGAGAGTGAAGGAGAGTGTCTGAGAGTGTCAGTGAGTGTCAGAGAGTGATAGAGAGTGTCTGAGAGTGTCAGTGAGTGATAGAGAGTGATAGAGAGTGATAGAGAGTGTCAGAGAGTGTAAGAGAGTGAAAGAGTGTGACAGAGAGTGATAGAGAGTGTCAGAGAGTGATAGTGAGTGGCAGAGAGTGTCTGAGAGTGTCAGTGAGTGTCATTGAGTGATAGAGAGTGTCAGAGAGTGTAAGAGAGTGATAGAGAGTGTCAGAGAGTGATAGAGAGTGATAGAGAGTGTCAGAGAGTGTCATAGAGTGATGGAGAGTTTCAGAGAGTCATAGAGAGTCATAGAGAGTGTCAGAGAGTGATAGAGAGTCTCTGAGAGTGTCAGAGAGTGTCAGAGAGCGAAAGAGAGTGTCAGTGAGTGATAGAGAGTTGCAGAGAGTGTCTGAGAGTGACAGCGAGTGTCTGAGAGTGTCAGTGAGTGTCAGAGAGTGATAGAGAGTGATAGGGAGTGATAGACAGTTTCAGAGTGTGTCATTGAGTGATAGAGAGTGTAGAGAGTGTCAGAGTGTGATAGAGAGTGTCAGAGAGTGATATAGCGTGTAAGAGAGTGATAGAGAGTGATAGAGAGTGTCAGAGATTGATAGAAAGTGACAGAGAGTGACAGAGAGTGTCTGAGAGTGTCAGAGAGTGTCAGAGTTTGTCAGAGAGTGATAGAGAGTGATAGAGAGTGATTGAGTGTGTCAGAGAGTGTCAGAGAGCGATAGAGAGTGTCAGAGAGTGATAGAGAGTGTCAGAGAGTGATAGAGAGTGTCTGAGAGTGTCTGAGAGTGACAGAGAGAGAAAGACAGTGTCTGAGAGTGTCAGTGAGTGTCAGAGAGTGAGAAAGAGTGATAGAGAGTGTCTGAGAGTGTCAGAGAGTGTCAGATAGTGTCAGAGAGTGATAGAGAGTGTCAGAGCGTGTCATTGAGTGATGGAGAGTGTCAGAGATTGTCAGAGAGTGATAGAGAGTGTCTGAGAGTGATAGAGAGTGTCAGACAGTGATAGAGAGTGATAGAGAGTGTCAGAGAGTGTCAGAGAGTGATAGAGAGTGATATAGAGTGATAGAGAGTGTCAGAGAGTGTCAGAGAGTGATAGAGAGTGATAGAGAATGTCAGAGAGTGATAGAGAGAGTCAGAGAGTGTCAGGGAGTGATAAAGAGTGATAGAGAGTGTCTGATATTGTCAGAGAGTGTCTGAGAGTGTCAGAGTGTGTCAGAGAGTGTCAGAGAATGATAGAGAGTGATAGAGTTTTTCAGCGAGTGTCACTGAGTGATAGAGAGTGTCAGAGAGTTATAGAGAGTGATAGAGAGTGTCTGAGAATGTCAGAGAGTGTC
Organism: Heterodontus francisci; assembly: GCF_036365525.1. NCBI lineage: Eukaryota > Metazoa > Chordata > Chondrichthyes > Heterodontiformes > Heterodontidae > Heterodontus > Heterodontus francisci. The sequence continues at coordinate 9,994,016 of NC_090395.1, read as the reverse complement.
AGAGTGTGTCAGTGAGTGATAGAGATTGATAGAGAGTGATAGAGAGTGTCAGAGAGTGTCATGGAGTGATAGAGTGTGTCAGAGTGTGTCAGAGAGTGATAGAGAGTGATTGAGTGTGTCAGAGATTGTCAGAGAGCGATAGAGAGTGTCAGAGAGAGATAGACAGTGTCAGAGAGTGATAGAGAGTGTCTGAGAGTGTCTGAGAGTGACAGAGAGTGAAAGAGAGTGTCTGAGAGTGTCAGTGAGTGTCAGAGAGTGATAGAGAGTGTCTGAGAGTGTCAGTGAGTGATAGAGAGTGATAGAGAGCCTCTGAGAGTGTCAGAGAGTGTCAGAGCGTGATAGAGAGTGTCAGAGAGTGGTAGAGAGTGACAGAGAGTGTCTGAGAGTGATAGAGAGTGTCAGAGAGTGATAGAGAATGTCAGAGAGTGTCATAGTGTGATAGAGAGTGTCAGAGTGCGTCACAGAGTATCTGAGTGTGTCAGAGAGTGTCAGAGAGTGATGGAGAGTGATAGAGAGTGTCACAGAGTGTCATTGAGTGATAGAGAGTGTCAGAGTGTGTCAGAGAGTGATAGAGAGTGATATGGAGTTTCAGAGAGAGTCAGAGAGTGATAGAGAGTGTCAGAGAGTGAAAGAGAGTGTCAGAGCGTGATATTGAGTGATAGAGAGCCTCAGAGAGTGTCAGAGAGTGATAGAGTGTGATAGAGAGTGTCAGAGAGTGTCAGAGAGTGATAGAGAGTGATAGAGAATGACAGAGAGTGATAGAGAGTGTCAGAGAGTGTCAGGGAGTGATAAAGAGTGATAGAGAGTGTCTGAGATTGTCAGAGAGTGTCTGAGAGTGTCAGAGTGTGTCAGAGAGTGTCAGAGAGTGTCAGAGAATGATAGAGAGCGGTAGAGTTTTTCAGAGAGTGTCACTGACTGATAGAGAGTGTCAGAGAGTTATAGAGAGTGATAGAGAGTGTCAGAGTGTGTCAGGGTGTGGCAGAGAGTGATAGAGAGTGATAGAGAGTGATAGAGAGTGATAGAGAGTGTCAGAGAGTGTCATGGAGTGATAGAGAGTGTCAGAGTGTGTCAGAGAGTGATAGAGAGTGATTGAGTGTGTCAGAGATTGTCAGAGAGCGATAGAGAGTGTCAGAGAGAGATAGACAGTGTCAGTGAGTGATAGAGAGTGTCTGAGAGTGTCTGAGAGTGACAGAGAGTGAAAGAGAGTGTCTGAGAGTGTCAGTGAGTGTCAGAGAGTGATAGAGAGTGTCTGAGAGTGTCAGTGAGTGATAGAGAGTGATAGAGAGCCTCTGAGACTGTCAGAGAGTGTCAGAGAGTGATAGAGAGTGTCAGAGAGTGGTAGAGAGTGACAGAGAGTGTCTGAGAGTGATAGAGAGTGTCAGAGAGCGATAGAGAATGTCAGAGAGTGATAGAGAGTGACAGACAGGGTCTGAGAGTGTCAGAGAGTGTCAGAGTGTGTCAGAGAGTGACAGAGAGTGATAGAGAGTGTCAGAGAGTGTCGTAGAGTGATAGTGAGAGTCAGATTGTGTCAGAGAGTGATAGAGTGTGATTGAGTGTGTCAGAGAGTGTCAGAGAGCGATAGACAGTTTCAGAGAGTGATAGAGAGTGTCTGAGATTGTCTGAGAGTGACAGAGAGTGAAAGAGAGTGTCTGAGAGTGTCAGTGAGTGTCAGAGAGTGATAGAGAGTGTCTGAGAGTGTCAGTGAGTGATAGAGAGTGATAGAGAGCCTCTGAGAGTGTCAGAGAGATTCAGAGAGTGATAGAGAGTGTCAGAGAGTGATAGTGAGTGGCAGAGAGTGTCTGAGAGTGTCAGTGAGTGTCAGAGAGTGATAGAGAGTGTCAGAGAGTGTAAGAGAGTGATATAGAGTGTCAGAGAGTCTCTGAGAGTGTCAGAGCGTGATATTGAGTGATAGAGAGCCTCAGAGAGTGTCAGAGAGTGATAGAGTGTGATAGAGAGTGATAGAGAGTGTCAGAGAGTGATATAGAGTGATAGAGAGTGTCAGAGAGTGATAGAGAGTGATAGAGAATGTCAGAGAGTGATAGAGCGTGTCAGAGAGTGTCAGGGAGTGATAAAGAGTGATAGAGAGTGTCTGAGATTGTCAGAGAGTGTCTGAGAGTGTCAGAGTGTGTCAGAGAGTGTCAGAGAATGATAGAGAGTGATAGAGTTTTTCAGAGAGTGTCACTGACTGATAGAGAGTGTCAGAGAGTTTCAGAGAGTGATAGAGAGTGTCTGAGATTGTCTGAGAGTGACAGAGAGTGAAAGAGAGTGTCTGAGAGTGTCAGTGAGTGTCAGAGAGTGATAGAGAGTGTCTGAGAGTGTCAGTGAGTGATAGAGAGTGATAGAGAGCCTCTGAGAGTGTCAGAGAGATTCAGAGAGTGATAGAGAGTGTCAGAGAGTGATAGTGAGTGGCAGAGCGTGTCTGAGAGTGTCAGGGAGTGTCAGAGAGTGATAGAGAGTGTCAGAGAGTGTAAGAGAGTGATAGAGAGTGTCAGAGAGTGATAGAGAGTGATAGAGAGTGTCAGAGAGTGACATAGAGTGATGGAGAGTTTCAGAGAGTCATAGAGAGTCATAGAGAGTGTCACAGAGTGTCATTGATTAATAGAGAGTGTCAGAGATTGATAGAGAGCGATAGAGAGTGTCAGAGAGTATCAGAGAGTGAAAGAGAGTGATAGAGAGTGTCAGAGTGAGTCAGAGAGTGATAGAGAGTGATAGAGAGTCAGATAGTGATAGAGACTTTCAGAGAGTGTCAGAGAGTGATAGAGAGTGATAGAGAATGTCAGAGAGTCATAGAGAGTGTCAGAGAGTGTCAGGGAGTGATAAAGAGTGATAGAGAGTGTCTGAGATTGTCAGAGAGTGTCTGCGAGTGTCAGAGTGTGTCAGAGCGTGTCAGCGAGTGTCAGAGAATGATAGAGAGTGATAGAGTTTTTCAGCGAGTGTCACTGAGTGATAGAGAGTGTCAGAGTTTTATAGAGAGTGATAGAGAGTGTCTGAGAGTGTCAGAGAGTGTCAGAGTGTGTCAGAGAGTTATAGAGAGTGATAGAGAGTGATAGAGAGTGTCAGAGAGTGTCATGGAGTGATAGAGAGTGTCAGAGTGTGTCAGAGAGTGATAGAGAGTGATTGAGTGTGTCAGAGATTGTCAGAGAGCGATAGAGAGTGTCAGAGAGAGATAGACAGTGTCAGAGAGTGATAGAGAGTGTCTGAGAGTGTCTGAGAGTGACAGAGAGTGAAAGAGAGTGTCTGAGAGTGTCAGTGAGTGTCAGAGAGTGATAGAGAGTGTCTGAGAGTGTCAGTGAGTGATAGAGAGCCTCTGAGAGTGTCATAGAGTGTCAGAGAGTGATAGAGAGTGTCAGAGAGTGGGAGAGAATGACAGAGAGTGTCTGAGAGTGATAGAGAGTGTCAGAGAGTGATAGAGAATGTCAGAGAGTGATAGAGAGTGACAGAGAGGGTCTGAGAGTGTCAGAGAGTGTCAGAGTGTGTCAGAGAGTGACAGAGAGTGATAGAGAGTGTCAGAGAGTGTCGTAGAGTGATAGTGAGAGTCAGATTGTGTTAGAGAGTGATAGAGTGTGATTGAGTGTGGCAGGGAGTGTCAGAGAGCGGTAGACAGTTTCAGAGAGTGATAGAGAGTGTCTGCGATTGTCTGAGAGTGACAGAGAGTGAAAGAGAGTGTCTGAGAGTGTCAGTGAGTGTCAGAGAGTGATAGAGAGTGTCTGAGAGTGTCAGTGAGTGATAGAGAGTGATAGAGAGCCTCTGAGAGTGTCAGAGAGATTCAGAGAGTGATAGAGAGTGTCAGAGAGTGATAGTGAGTGGCAGAGAGTGTCTGAGAGTGTCAGTGAGTGTCAGAGAGTGATAGAGAGTGTCAGAGAGTGTAAGAGAGTGATATAGAGTGTCAGAGAGTCTCTGAGAGTGTCAGAGCGTGATATTGAGTGATAGAGAGCCTCAGAGAGTGTCAGAGAGTGATAGAGTGTGATAGAGAGTGATAGAGAGTGTCAGAGAGTGATATAGAGTGATAGAGAGTGTCAGAGAGTGTCAGAGAGTGATAGAGAGTGATAGAGAATGTCAGAGAGTGATAGAGCGTGTCAGAGAGTGTCAGGGAGTGATAAAGAGTGATAGAGAGTGTCTGAGATTGTCAGAGAGTGTCTGCGAGTGTCAGAGTGTGTCAGAGCGTGTCAGCGAGTGTCAGAGAATGATAGAGAGTGATAGAGTTTTTCAGCGAGTGTCACTGAGTGATAGAGAGTGTCAGAGAGTTATAGAGAGTGATAGAGAGTGTCTGAGAGTGTCAGAGAGTGTCAGAGTGTGTCAGAGAGTTATAGAGAGTGATAGAGAGTGATAGAGAGTGTCAGAGAGTGTCATGGAGTGATAGAGAGTGTCAGAGTGTGTCAGAGAGTGATAGAGAGTGATTGAGTGTGTCAGAGATTGTCAGAGAGCGATAGAGAGTGTCAGAGAGAGATAGACAGTGTCAGAGAGTGATAGAGAGTGTCTGAGAATGTCTGAGAGTGACAGAGAGTGAAAGAGAGTGTCTGAGAGTGTCAGTGAGTGTCAGAGAGTGATAGAGAGTGTCTGAGAGTGTCAGTGAGTGATAGAGAGCCTCTGAGAGTGTCATAGAGTGTCAGAGAGTGATAGAGAGTGTCAGAGAGTGGGAGAGAGTGACAGAGAGTGTCTGAGAGTGATAGAGAGTGTCAGAGAGTGATAGAGAATGTCAGAGAGTGATAGAGAGTGACAGAGAGGGTCTGAGAGTGTCAGAGAGTGTCAGAGTGTGTCAGAGAGTGACAGAGAGTGATAGAGAGTGTCAGAGAGTGTCGTAGAGTGATAGTGAGAGTCAGATTGTGTCAGAGAGTGATAGAGTGTGATTGAGTGTGGCAGGGAGTGTCAGAGAGCGGTAGACAGTTTCAGAGAGTGATAGAGAGTGTCTGAGATTGTCTGAGAGTGACAGAGAGTGAAGGAGAGTGTCTGAGAGTGTCAGTGAGTGTCAGAGAGTGATAGAGAGTGTCTGAGAGTGTCAGTGAGTGATAGAGAGTGATAGAGAGTGATAGAGAGTGTCAGAGAGTGTAAGAGAGTGATAGAGAGTGTCAGAGAGTGATAGAGAGTGTCAGAGAGTGATAGTGAGTGGCAGAGAGTGTCTGAGAGTGTCAGTGAGTGTCATTGAGTGATAGAGAGTGTCAGAGAGTGTAAGAGAGTGATAGAGAGTGTCAGAGAGTGATAGAGAGTGATAGAGAGTGTCAGAGAGTGTCATAGAGTGATGGAGAGTTTCAGAGAGTCATAGAGAGTCATAGAGAGTGTCAGAGAGTGATAGAGAGGCTCTGAGAGTGTCAGAGAGTGTCAGAGAGCGAAAGAGAGTGTCAGTGAGTGATAGAGAGTGTCAGAGAGTGTCTGAGAGTGACAGCGAGTGTCTGAGAGTGTCAGTGAGTGTCAGAGAGTGATAGAGAGTGATAGGGAGTGATAGACAGTTTCAGAGTGTGTCATTGAGTGATAGAGAGTGTAGAGAGTGTCAGAGTGTGATAGAGAGTGTCAGAGAGTGTCAGAGAGTGATATAGAGTGTAAGAGAGTGATAGAGAGTGATAGAGAGTGTCAGAGATTGATAGAGAGTGACAGAGAGTGACAGAGAGTGTCTGAGAGTGTCAGAGAGTGTCAGAGTTTGTCAGAGAGTGATAGAGAGTGATAGAGAGTGATTGAGTGTGTCAGAGAGTGTCAGAGAGCGATAGAGAGTGTCAGAGAGTGATAGAGAGTGTCAGAGAGTGATAGAGAGTGTCTGAGAGTGTCTGAGAGTGACAGAGAGAGAAAGCCAGTGTCTGAGAGTGTCAGTGAGTGTCAGAGAGTGAGAAAGAGTGATAGAGAGTGTCAGAGAGTGTCAGATAGTGTCAGAGAGTGATAGAGAGTGATAGAGAGTGTCAGAGCGTGTCATTGAGTGATGGAGAGTGTCAGAGAGTGTCAGAGAGTGATAGAGAGTGTCTGAGAGTGATACAGAGTGTCAGACAGTGATAGAGAGTGATAGAGAGTGTCAGAGAGTGTCAGAGAGTGTCAGAGAGTGATAGAGAGCGATAGGGAGTGTCAGAGAGTGTCATTGAGTCTCAGAGAGTGGCAGAGAGTTTCAGAGAGTGAAAGAGAGTGTCAGAGAGTGTCAGAGAGTGATAGAGAGTGTCAGAAAGTGTCAGAGAGTGATAGAGAGTGATAGAGAGTATCAGAGAGTGTCAGAGAGTGATGGAGAGTGATAGAGAATGTCAGAGAGTGATAGAGAGTGTCAGAGAGTGATAGAGAGTGATAGAGAGCGTCAGAGAGTGTCATAGAGTGATAGAGAGTGTCAGAGTGCGTCACAGAGTATCTGAGTGTGTCAGAGAGTGTCAGAGAGTGATGGAGAGGGATAGAGAGTGTCACAGAGTGTCATTGAGTGATAGAGAGTGTCAGAGTGTGTCAGAAAGTGATAGAGAGTGATATAGAGTTTCAGAGAGTGTCAGAGAGTGATAGAGAGTGTCAGAGAGAGATAGAGAGTGTCAGAGCGTGATGTTGAGTGATAGAGAGCCTCAGAGAGTGTCAGAGAGTGATAGAGTGTGATGGAGAGTGTCAGAGAGTGATAGAGAGTGATAGAGAATGTCAGAGAGTGATAGAGAGTGTCAGAGAGTGTCAGGGAGTGATAAAGAGTGATAGAGAGTGTCTGAGATTGTCAGAGAGTGATAGAGAGTGTCTGAGATTGTCAGAGAGTGTCAGAGAGTGTCAGAGAATGATAGAGACTGATAGAGATTTTCAGAGAGTGTCACTGAGTGATAGAGAGTGTCAGAGAGTTATAGAGAGTGATAGAGAGTGCCTGAGAGTATCAGAGAGTGTCAGAGTGTGTCAGAGAGTGATAGAGAGTGATAGAGAGTGATAGAGAGTGTCAGAGAGTGTCATGGAGTGATAGAGAGTGTCAGAGTGTGTCAGCGTGTGATAGAGAATGATTGAGTGTGTCAGAGAGTGTCAGAGAGCGATAGAGAGTGTCAGAGAGAGATAGACAGTGTCAGAGAGTGATAGAGAGTGTCTGAGAGTGTCTGAGAGTGACAGAGAGTGAAAGAGAGTGTCTGAGAGTGACAGAGAGTGATAGAGAGTGTCTGAGAGTGTCAGTGAGTGATAGAGAGTGATAGAGAGCCTCTGAGAGTGTCAGAGAGTGATAGAGAGTGTCAGAGAGTGTCAGAGTGTGTCAGAGAGTGACAGAGAGTGATAGAGAGTGTCAGAGAGTGTCGCAGAGTGATAGAGAGAGTCAGATTGTGTCAGAGAGTGATAGAGTGTGATTGAGTGTGTCAGAGAGTGTCAGAGAGCGATAGACAGTTTCAGAGAGTGATAGAGAGTGTCTGAGATTGTCTGAGAGTGACAGAGAGTGAAAGAGAGTGTCTGAGAGTGTCAGTGAGTGTCAGAGAGTGATAGAGAGTGTCTGAGAGTGTCAGTGAGTGATAGAGAGTGATAGAGAGCCTCTGAGAGTGTCAGAGAGATTCAGAGAGTGATAGAGAGTATCAGAGAGTGATAGAGAGTGTCAGAGAGTGTAAGAGAGTGATAGAGATTGTCAGAGAGTGATAGAGAGTGATAGAGAGTGTCAGAGAGTGTCATAGAGTGATGGAGAGTGTCAGAGTGTGTCAGAGAGTGATAGAGAGTGATAGAGAGTGTCAGAGTGTGTCAGAGAGTTTCAGAGATTCATAGAGAGTCATAGAGAGTGTCACAGAGTGTCATTGATTAATAGAGAGTTTCAGAGATTGATAGAGAGTGAGAGAGAGTGTCAGAGAGTGTCAGAGAGTGAAAGAGAGTGATAGAGAGTGTCAGAGTGAGTCAGAGAGTGATAGAGAGTGTTAGAGAGTCAGAGAGTGATAGAGAGTTTCAGAGAGTGTCAGAGATTGATACGGAGTGTGATAGAGTTTGTCTGAGAGTGTCAGAGTGTGTCAGGGAGTGTCAGAGAGTGATGGAGAGTGATAGAGAGTGTCACAGAGGGTCATTGAGTGATAGAGAGTGTCAGAGAGTGTCAGAGAGTGATAGAGAGTGTCAGTGAGTGTCATGAAAGAGATAGGGAGTGTCAGAGAGTGACAGAGAGAGTCTGAGAATGTCAGAGAGTAATAGAGAATGTCAAAGAGTGAAAGAAAATGATAGAGAGTCTCTGAGAGTGTCAGAGAGTTTCAGAGAGTGAGAGAGAGATTCTGAGAGTGTCAGAGAGTGTCAGAGAGTGATAGTGAGTGATAGAGAGTGACGGAGAGTGATAGAGAGTGTCAGAGAGTGTCAGAGAGTGACAGAGAGTATCTGAGAGTGACAGCGTGTTTCTGAGAGTGTCCGTGAGTGTCAGAGAGTGATAGAGAGTGATAGGGAGTGATAGACAGTTTCAGAGTCTGTCATTGAGTGATAGAGAGTGTCAGAGAGTGTCAGAGTGTGATAGAGAGTGTCAGAGAGTGTCAGAGAGTGATAGAGAGTGTCAGAGAGTGTCAGAGAGTGATAGAGAGTGACAGAGAGTGATGGAGAATGATAGAGAGCCTATGAGAGTGTCAGAGAGTGACAGAGTGTGTCAGAGGGTGTCAGAGAGTGTCAGAGAGTGATAGAGAGTGATAGAGAGTTTCAGAGAGTGTCAGAGAGTGATGGAGAGTGTCAGAGAGTGTCACAGAGTGTCAGAGAGTGATAGAGAGTGTCAGAGTGTGTCAGAGAGTGTCAGAGAGTGATAGAGAGTGATAGAGAGTGATAGATAGCGTCAGAGAGTGTCATAGAGTGATAGAGAGGGATAGAGAGTGTCACAGAGTGTCATTGAGTAATAGAGAGTGTCAGAAAGTGTCAGAGAGTGATAGAGAATGTCAGAGAGTGTCAGAGAGTGTCAGAGAGTGATACGGAGTGTGATTGAGAGTGTCTGAGACTGTCAGAGTGTGTCAGAGAGTGTCAGAGAGTGATGGAGAGTGATAGAGAGTGTCATTGAGTGATAGAGAGTGTCAGAGAGTGTCAGAGAGTCATAGAGAGTGATAGAGAGTGTCAGAGAGTGTCAGAGAGTCATAGAGAGTGATAGAGAGTGTCAGAGAGTGTCAGAGAGTGATAGAGAGTGATAGAGAGTGTCAGAGAGTGTCTGAGAGTGTCTGAGTGTTTCAGAGAGTGATAGACAGTGATAGAGATTTTCAGAGAGTGTCATTGAGTGATAGAGAGTGTCAGAGAGTGATAGAGAGTGATAGAGAGTTTCTGAGAGTGTCAAAGAGTGTCAGAGTGTGTCAGAGAGTGATGAAGAATGTTAGAGCGTTTCAGAGAGTGTCTGAGAGCGTCAGAAAGTGTCAGAGAGTGAGAGCGAGTGTCTGAGAGTGATAGAGAGAGTCTGAGAGTGTCTGAGAGCGTCAGAGAGTGTCAGAGAGTGTCTGAGTGCGTCAGAGAGTGTCTGAGAATGTCAAAGAGCGTTAGAGTGTGATAGAGAATGTCTGAGAGTGACAGAGAGTTTCTGAGAGTGTCAGAGAGTGATAGAGAGTGTCAGAAGGTGATCGAGAGTGTCTGAGAATGTCAGAGAGTGATAGAGAGTGTCAGAGAGTGATAGAGAGAGTCTGAGAGTCTCAGAGAGTGAGAGAGAGTTTCTGAGTGTGTCAGATAGGGCCAGAGTGTGTGAGAGTGTCAAAGAGCGACAGAGAGTGTCAGAGAGTGTCAGAGAGTGTCAGAGAGTGATAGAGAGTGTCAGAGAGTGATAGAGAGTGTCTGAGCGTGTCTGAGAGTGACAGAGAGTGACAGAGAGTGTCTCAGAGTGGCAGTGAGTGTCAGAGAGTGATAGAGAGTGTCTGAGAGTGTCAGAGAGTGATAGAGAGTGTCTGAGAGTGTCAGAGAGTGTCAGAGAGTGATAGAGAGTGATAGAGAGTGTCAGCGAGTGTCAGAGACTGTCAGAGTGTGATAGAGAGAGATGGAGCGTGCCAGAGAGTGTCAGAGAGTGATGGAGAGTGATAGAGAGTGTCATTGAGTGATAGAGAGTGTCAGAGAGTGTCAGAGAGTCATAGAGAGTGATAGAGAGTGTCAGAGAGTGTCAGAGAGTGATAGAGAGTGATAGAGAGTGATAGAGAGTGTCAGAGAGTGATAGAGAGTGTCAGAGATTGATCGAGAGTGATAGAGAGCTTCAGAGAGTTTCAGAGTGTGATAGAGAGTGATAGGGAGTGTCAGAGAGTGTCAGAGAGTGTAGAGAGTGGTAGAGAGTGTCAGGGAGTGTCAGGGAGTGATAGAGAGTGATACAGAGTGTCAGAGAGTGATAGAGAGTGTCAGAGAGTGTCAGAGAGCGATAAAGAGTGATGGAGCGTGTCTGAGAGTGTCAGAGAGTGTCTGAGAGTGTCTGAGTGTGTCAGAGAGTGTCAGAGAGTGATAGACAGTGATAGAGATTTTCAGAGAGTGTCATTGAGTGATAGAGAGTGTCAGAGAGTGATAGAGAGTGATAGAGAGTTTCTGAGAGTGTCAAAGAGTGTCAGAGTGTGTCAGAGAGTGATGAAGAATGTTAGAGCGTTTCAGAGAGTGTCTGTGAGCGTCAGAAAGTGTCAGAGAGTGAGAGCGAGTGTCTGAGAGTGATAGAGAGAGTCTGAGAGTGTCTGAGAGCGTCAGAGAGTGTCAGAGAGTGAGAGAGAGTGATAGAGAGTGTCAGAGAGTGATAGAGAGTGTCAGTGCGTGATATTGAGTGATAGAGAGCCTCAGAGAGTGTCAGAGAGTGATAGAGTGTGATAGAGAGTGTCAGAGAGTGTCAGAGAGTGATATAGAGTGATAGAGAGTGTCACAGAGTGTCATTGATTGATAGAGAGTGTCAGAGTGTGTCAGAAAGTGATAGAGAGTGATATAGAGTTTCAGAGAGTGTCAGAGAGTGATAGAGAGTGATAGAGAGTGTCAGAGAGTGATAGAGAGTGTCAGAGCGTGATATTGAGTGATAGAGAGCCTCAGAGAGTGTCAGAGAGTGATAGAGTGTGATAGAGAGTGTCAGAGTGTGTCAGAGAGTGATAGAGAGTGATAGAGAATGTCAGAGATTGATAGAGAGTGTCAGAGAGTGTCAGGGAGTGATAAAGAGTGATAGAGAGTGTCTGAGATTGTCAGAGAGTGTCTGAGAGTGTCAGAGTGTGTCAGAGAGTGTCAGAGAGTGTCAGAGAATGATAGAGAGTGATAGAGATTTTCAGAGAGTGTCACTGAGTGATAGAGAGTGTCAGAGAGTTATAGAGAGTGATAGAGAGTGTCTGAGAGTGTCAGAGAGTGTCAGAGTGTGTCAGAGAGTGATAGAGAGTGATAGAGAGTGAGAGAGAGTGTCAGAGAGTGTCATGGAGTGATAGAGAGTGTCAGAGTGTGTCAGAGAGAGATAGAGAGTGATTGAATATGTCAGAGAGTGTCAGAGAGCGATAGAGAGTGTCAGAGAGAGATAGACAGTGTCAGAGAGTGATAGAGAGTGTCTGAGAGTGAAAGAGAGTGTCTGAGAGTGTCAGTGAGTGTCAGAGTGTGAGAGAGTGTCTGAGAGTGTCAGAGAGTGATAGAGAGTGATAGAGAGTGTCAGAGAGTGATAGAGAGTGTCAGAGAGTGATCGAGAGTGATAGAGAGCTTCAGAGAGTTTCAGAGTGTGATAGAGAGTGATAGGGAGTGTCAGAGAGTGTCAGAGAGTGATAGAGAGTGGTAGAGAGTGTCAGGGAGTGTCAGAGAGTGATAGAGAGTGATACAGAGTGTCAGAGAGTGATAGAGAGTGTCAGAGAGTGTCAGAGAGCGATAAAGAGTGATGGAGCGTGTCTGAGAGTGTCAGAGAGTGTCTGAGAGTGTCTGAGTGTGTCAGAGAGTGTCAGAGAGTGATAGACAGTGATAGAGATTTTCAGAGAGTGTCATTGAGTGTCAGAGAGTGTCAGAGAGTGATAGAGAGTGACAGAGAGTGTCAGAGTGTGTCAGTGAGTGTCATAGAGTGATAGAGAGTGTCAGAGTGTGTCACAGAAAGTCTGAGAGTGTCAGAGAGTGTCAGAGAGTGATCGAGAGTGTCAGAGAGTGATAGAGTGTGTCAGAGAGTGATAGTGAGTGTCAGAGAGTGATAGAGAGTGATAGAGAGTGTCACAGAGTGATTAAGAGTGTCAGACAATGATAGAGAGTGACAGAGAGTGTCAGAGAGTGATAGAGAGAGATAGAGAGAGTCTGAGAGTGTCAGAGAGTGATGGAGAGTGATAGAGAGTGTCACAGAGTGTCATTGAGTGATAGAGAGTGTCAGAGTGTGTCAGAAAGTGATAGAGAGTGATATAAAGTTTCAGAGAGTGTCAGAGAGTGATAGAGAGTGATAGAGAGTGTCAGAGAGTGATAGAGAGTGTCAGTGCGTGATATTGAGTGATAGAGAGCCTCAGAGAGTGTCAGAGAGTGATAGAGTGTGATAGAGAGTGTCAGAGAGTGTCAGAGAGTGATATAGAGTGATAGAGAGTGTCAGAGTGTGTCAGAGAGTGATAGAGAGTGATAGAGAATGTCAGAGAGTGATAGAGAGTGTCTGAGATTGTCAGAGAGTGTCTGAGAGTTTCAGAGTGTGTCAGAGAGTGTCAGAGAGTGTCCGAGAATGATAGAGAGTGATAGAGAGTGAGAGAGAGTGTCAGAGAGTGTCATGGAGTGATAGAGAGTGTCAGAGTGTGTCAGAGAGAGATAGAGAGTGATTGAGTGTGTCAGAGAGTGTCAGAGAGCGATAGAGAGTGTCAGAGAGAGATAGACAGTGTCAGAGAGTGATAGAGAGTGTCTGAGAGTGAAAGAGAGTGTCTGAGAGTGTCAGTGAGTGTCAGAGTGTGAGAGAGTGACAGAGAGTGTCAGAGAGTGATAGAGAGAGATAGAGAGAGTCTGAGAGTGTCAGAGAGTGATGGAGAGTGATAGAGAGTGTCACAGAGTGTCATTGATTGATAGAGAGTGTCAGAGTGTGTCAGAAAGTGATAGAGAGTGATATAGAGTTTCAGAGAGTGTCAGAGAGTGATAGAGAGTGATAGAGAGTGTCAGAGAGAGATAGAGAGTGTCAGAGAGTGATCGAGAGTGATAGAGAGCTTCAGAGAGTTTCAGAGTGTGATAGAGAGTGATAGGGAGTGTCAGAGAGTGTCAGAGAGTGATAGAGAGTGGTAGAGAGTGTCAGGGAGTGTCAGAGAGTGATAGAGAGTGATACAGAGTGTCAGAGAGTGATAGAGAGTGTCAGAGAGTGTCAGAGAGCGATAAAGAGTGATGGAGCGTGTCTGAGAGTGTCAGAGAGTGTCTGAGAGTGTCTGAGTGTGTCAGAGAGTGTCAGAGAGTGATAGACAGTGATAGAGATTTTCAGAGAGTGTCATTGAGTGTCAGAGAGTGTCAGAGAGTGATAGAGAGTGACAGAGAGTGTCAGAGTGTGTCAGTGAGTGTCATAGAGTGATAGAGAGTGTCAGAGTGTGTCACAGAAAGTCTGAGAGTGTCAGAGAGTGTCAGAGAGTGATCGAGAGTGTCAGAGAGTGATAGAGTGTGTCAGAGAGTGATAGTGAGTGTCAGAGAGTGATAGAGAGTGATAGAGAGTGTCACAGAGTGATTAAGAGTGTCAGACAATGATAGAGAGTGACAGAGAGTGTCAGAGAGTGATAGAGAGAGATAGAGAGAGTCTGAGAGTGTCAGAGAGTGATGGAGAGTGATAGAGAGTGTCACAGAGTGTCATTGATTGATAGAGAGTGTCAGAGTGTGTCAGAAAGTGATAGAGAGTGATATAAAGTTTCAGAGAGTGTCAGAGAGTGATAGAGAGTGATAGAGAGTGTCAGAGAGTGATAGAGAGTGTCAGTGCGTGATATTGAGTGATAGAGAGCCTCAGAGAGTGTCAGAGAGTGATAGAGTGTGATAGAGAGTGTCAGAGAGTGTCAGAGAGTGATATAGAGTGATAGAGAGTGTCAGAGTGTGTCAGAGAGTGATAGAGAGTGATAGAGAATGTCAGAGAGTGATAGAGAGTGTCTGAGATTGTCAGAGAGTGTCTGAGAGTGTCAGAGTGTGTCAGAGAGTGTCAGAGAGTGTCCGAGAATGATAGAGAGTGATAGAGAGTGAGAGAGAGTGTCAGAGAGTGTCATGGAGTGATAGAGAGTGTCAGAGTGTGTCAGAGAGAGATAGAGAGTGATTGAGTGTGTCAGAGAGTGTCAGAGAGCGATAGAGAGTGTCAGAGAGAGATAGACAGTGTCAGAGAGTGATAGAGAGTGTCTGAGAGTGAAAGAGAGTGTCTGAGAGTGTCAGTGAGTGTCAGAGTGTGAGAGAGTGACAGAGAGTGTCAGAGAGTGATAGAGAGAGATAGAGAGAGTCTGAGAGTGTCAGAGAGTGATGGAGAGTGATAGAGAGTGTCACAGAGTGTCATTGATTGATAGAGAGTGTCAGAGTGTGTCAGAAAGTGATAGAGAGTGATATAGAGTTTCAGAGAGTGTCAGAGAGTGATAGAGAGTGATAGAGAGTGTCAGAGAGAGATAGAGAGTGTCAGAGCGTGATGTTGAGTGATAGAGAGCCTCAGAGAGTGTCAGAGAGTGATAGAGTGTGATGGAGAGTGTCAGAGAGTGTCAGAGAGTGATAGAGAATGTCAGAGAGTGATAGAGAGTGTCAGAGAGTGTCAGGGAGTGATAAAGAGTGATAGAGAGTGTCTGAGATTGTCAGAGAGTGATAGAGAGTGTCTGAGATTGTCAGAGAGTGTCAGAGAGTGTCAGAGAATGATAGAGACTGATAGAGATTTTCAGAGAGTGTCACTGAGTGATAGAGAGTGTCAGAGAGTTATAGAGAGTGATAGAGAGTGCCTGAGAGTGTCAGAGAGTGTCAGAGTGTGTCAGAGAGTGATAGAGAGTGATAGAGAGTGATAGAGAGTGTCAGAGAGTGTCATGGAGTGATAGAGAGTGTCAGAGTGTGTCAGAGAGTGATAGAGAGTGATTGAGTGTGTCAGAGAGTGTCAGAGAGCGATAGAGAGTGTCAGAGAGAGATAGACAGTGTCAGAGAGTGATAGAGAGTGTCTGAGAGTGCCTGAGATTGACAGAGAGTGAAAGAGAGTGTCTGAGAGTGACAGAGAGTGATAGAGAGTGTCTGAGAGTGTCAGTGAGCGATAGAGAGTGATAGAGAGCCTCTGAGAGTGTCAGAGAGTGATAGAGAGTGTCAGAGAGTGTCAGAGTGTGTCAGAGAGTGACAGAGAGTGATAGAGAGTGTCAGAGAGTGTCGCAGAGTGATAGAGAGAGTCAGATTGTGTCAGAGAGTGATAGAGTGTGATTGAGTGTTTCAGAGAGTGTCAGAGAGCGATAGACAGTTTCAGAGAGTGATAGAGAGTGTCTGAGATTGTCTGAGAGTGACAGAGAGTGAAAGAGAGTGTCTGAGAGTGTCAGTGAGTGTCAGAGAGTGATAGAGAGTGTCTGAGAGTGTCAGTGAGTGATAGAGAGTGATAGAGAGCCTCTGAGAGTGTCAGAGAGATTCAGAGAGTGATAGAGAGTGTCAGAGAGTGATAGTGAGATGCAGAGAGTGTCTGAGAGTGTTAGTGAGTGTCAGAGAGTGATAGAGAGTGTCAGAGAGTGTAAGAGAGTGATAGAGATTGTCAGAGAGTGATAGAGAGTGATAGAGAGTATCATAGAGTGATGGAGAGTTTCAGAGAGTCATAGAGAGTCATAGAGAGTGTCACAGAGTGTCATTGATTAATAGAGAGTGTCAGAGATTGATAGAGAGTGATAGAGAGTGTCAGAGAGTGTCAGAGAGTGATATAGAGTGATAGAGAGTGTCACAGAGTGTCATTGATTGATAGAGAGTGTCAGAGTGTGTCAGAAAGTGATAGAGAGTGATATAGAGTTTCAGAGAGTGTCTGAGAGTGATAGAGAGTGATAGAGAGTGTCAGAGAGTGATAGAGAGTGTCAGAGCGTGATATTGAGTGATAGAGAGCCTCAGAGAGTGTCAGAGAGTGATAGAGTGTGATAGAGAGTGTCAGAGAGTGTCAGAGAGTGATATAGAGTGATAGAGAGTGTCAGAGTGTGTCAGAGAGTGATAGAGAGTGATAGAGAATGTCAGAGTGTGATAGAGAGTGTCAGAGAGTGTCAGAGTGTGATAGAGAGTGTCAGAGTGTGTCAGAGAGTGTCAGAGAGTGTCAGAGAATGATAGAGAGTGATAGAGATTTTCAGAGAGTGTCACTGAGTGATAGAGAGTGTCAGAGAGTTATAGAGAGTGATAGAGAGTGATAGAGAATGTCAGAGAGTGATAGAGAGTGTCAGAGTGTGTCAGAGAGTGTCAGAGAGTGTCAGAGAATGATAGAGAGTGATAGAGATTTTCAGAGAGTGTCACTGAGTGATAGAGAGTGTCAGAGAGTTATAGAGAGTGATAGAGAGTGTCTGAGAGTGTCTGAGAGTGTCAGAGAGTGTCAGAGTGTGTCAGAGAGTGATAGAGAGTGATAGAGAGTGATAGAGAGTGAGAGAGAGTGTCAGAGAGTGTCATGGAGTGATAGAGAGTGTCAGAGTGTGTCAGAGAGAGATAGAGAGTGATTGAGTATGTCAGAGAGTGTCAGAGAGCGATAGAGAGTGTCAGAGAGAGATAGACAGTGTCAGAGAGTGATAGAGAGTGTCTGAGAGTGAAAGAGAGTGTCTGAGAGTGTCAGTGAGTGTCAGAGTGTGAGAGAGTGTCTGAGAATGTCAGAGAGTGATAGAGAGTGATAGAGAGTGATAGAGAGTGTCAGAGAGTGATAGAGAGTGTCAGAGAGTGATCGAGAGTGATAGAGAGCTTCAGAGAGTTTCAGAGTGTGATAGAGAGTGATAGGGAGTGTCAGAGAGTGTCAGAGAGTGATAGAGAGTGGTAGAGAGTGTCAGGGAGTGTCAGAGAGTGATAGAGAGTGATACAGAGTGTCAGAGAGTGATAGAGAGTGTCAGAGAGTGTCAGAGAGCGATAAAGAGTGATGGAGCGTGTCTGAGAGTGTCAGAGAGTGTCTGAGAGTGTCTGAGTGTGTCAGAGAGTGTCAGAGAGTGTCAAAGAATGATAGAGAGTGATAGAGATTTTCAGAGAGTGTCACTGAGTGACAGAGAGTGTCAGAGAGTGATAGAGAGTGATAGAGAATGTCAGAGAGTGATAGAGAGTGTCAGAGAGTGTCAGGGAGTGATAAAGAGTGATAGAGAGTGTCTGAGATTGTCAGAGAGTGTCTGAGAGTGTCAGAGTGTGTCAGAGAGTGTCAGAGAGTGTCAAAGAATGATAGAGAGTGATAGAGATTTTCAGAGAGTGTCACTGAGTGACAGAGAGTGTCAGAGAGTTATAGAGAGTGATAGAGAGTGTCTGAGAGTGTCAGAGAGTGTCAGAGTGTGTCAGAGAGTGATAGAGAGTGATAGAGAGTGAGAGAGAGTGTCAGAGAGTGTCAGAGAGTGTCATGGAGTGATAGAGAGTGTCAGAGTGTGTCAGAGAGAGATAGAGAGTGATTGAGTGTGTCAGAGAGTGTCAGAGAGCGATAGAGAGTGTCAGAGAGAGATAGACAGTGTCAGAGAGTGATAGAGAGTGTCTGAGAGTGAAAGAGAGTGTCTGAGAGTGTCAGTGAGTGTCAGAGTGTGAGAGAGTGACAGAGAGTGTCAGAGAGTGATAGAGAGAGATAGAGAGAGTCTGAGAGTGTCAGAGAGTGATGGAGAGTGATAGAGATTGTCACAGAGTGTCATTGATTGATAGAGAGTGTCAGAGTGTGTCAGAAAGTGATAGAGAGTGATATAGAGTTTCAGAGAGTGTCAGAGAGTGATAGAGAGTGATAGAGAGTGTCAGAGAGAGATAGAGAGTGTCAGAGCGTGATGTTGAGTGATAGAGAGCCTCAGAGAGTGTCAGAGAGTGATAGAGTGTGATGGAGAGTGTCAGAGAGTGTCAGAGAGTGATAGAGAGTGATAGAGAATGTCAGAGAGTGATAGAGAGTGTCAGAGAGTGTCAGGGAGTGATAAAGAGTGATAGAGAGTGTCTGAGATTGTCAGAGAGTGATCGAGAGTGTCTGAGATTGTCAGAGAGTGTCAGAGAGTGTCAGAGAATGATAGAGACTGATAGAGATTTTCAGAGAGTGTCACTGAGTGATAGAGAGTGTCAGAGAGTTATAGAGATTGATTGAGTGTGTCAGAGAGTGTCAGAGAGCGATAGAGAGTGTCAGAGAGAGATAGACAGTGTCAGAGAGTTATAGAGAGTGTCTGAGAGTGTCTGAGAGTGACAGAGAGTGAAAGAGAGTGTCTGAGAGTGACAGAGAGTGATAGAGAGTGTCTGAGAGTGTCAGTGAGTGATAGAGAGTGATAGAGAGCCTCTGAGAGTGTCAGAGAGTGATAGAGAGTGTCAGAGAGTGTCAGAGTGTGTCAGAGAGTGACAGAGAGTGATAGAGAGTGTCAGAGAGTGTCGCAGAGTGATAGAGAGAGTCAGATTGTGTCAGAGAGTGTTAGAGTGTGATTGAGTGTGTCAGAGAGTGTCAGAGAGCGATAGACAGTTTCAGAGAGTGATAGAGAGTGTCTGAGATTGTCTGAGAGTGACAGAGAGTGAAAGAGAGTGTCTGAGAGTGTCAGTGAGTGTCAGAGAGTGATAGAGAGTGTCTGAGAGTGTCAGTGAGTGATAGAGAGTGATAGAGAGCCTCTGAGAGTGTCAGAGAGATTCAGAGAGTGATAGAGAGTGTCAGAGAGTGATAGTGAGTGGCAGAGAGTGTCTGAGAGTGTTAGTGAGTGTCAGAGAGTGATAGAGAGTGTCAGAGAGTGTAAGAGAGTGATAGAGATTGTCAGAGAGTGATAGAGAGTGATAGAGAGTGTCAGAGAGTGTCATAGAGTGATGGAGAGTGTCAGAGTGTGTCAGAGAGTGATAGAGAGTGATAGAGAGTGTCAGAGTGTGTCAGAGAGTTTCAGAGAGTCATAGAGAGTCATAGAGAGTGTCACAGAGTGTCATTGATTAATAGAGAGTGTCAGAGATTGATTGAGAGTGATAGAGAGTGTCAGAGAGTGTCAGAGAGTGAAAGAGAGTGATAGAGAGTGTCAGAGTGAGTCAGAGAGTGATAGAGAGTTTCAGAGAGTGTCAGAGAGTGATACGGAGTGTGATAGAGTGTGTCTGAGAGTGTCAGAGTTTGTCAGAGAGTGTCAGAGAGTGATGGAGAGTGATAGAGAGTGTCACAGAGGGTCATTGAGTGATAGAGAGTGTCAGAGAGTGTCAGAGAGTGATAGAGAGTGTCAGAGAGAGATAGGGAGTGTCAGAGAGTGACAGAGAGAGTCTGAGAATGTCAGAGAGTGATAGAGAATGTCAAAGAGTGAAAGAAAGTGATAGAGAGTCTCTGAGAGTGTCAGAGAGTTTCAGAGAGTGAGAGAGAGATTCTGAGAGTGTCAGAGAGTGTCAGAGAGTGATAGTGAGTGATAGAGAGTGTCGGAGAGTGATAGAGAGTGTCAGAGAGTGTCAGAGAGTGACAGAGAGTGTCTGAGAGTGACAGCGAGTGTCTGAGAGTGTCCGTGAGTGTCAGAGAGTGATAGAGAGCGATAGGGAGTGATAGACAGTTTCAGAGTGTGTCATTGAGTGATAGAGAGTGTCAGAGAGTGTCAGAGTGTGATAGAGAGTGTCAGAGAGTGTCAGAGAGTGATAGAGAGTGTCAGAGAGTGTCAGAGAGTGATAGAGAGTGACAGAGAGTGATGGAGAATGATAGAGAGCTTATGAGAGTGTCAGAGTGTGTCAGAGGGTGTCAGAGAGTGTCAGAGAGTGATAGAGAGTGATAGAGAGTTTCAGAGAGTGTCAGAGAGTGATGGAGAGTGTCAGAGAGTGTCACAGAGTGTCAGAGAGTGATAGAGAGTGATAGAGAGTGTCAGAGTGTGTCAGAGAGTTTCAGAGAGTCATAGAGAGTCATAGAGAGTGTCACAGAGTGTCATTGATTAATAGAGAGTGTCAGAGATTGATAGAGAGTGATAGAGAGTGTCAGAGAGTGTCAGAGAGTGAAAGAGAGTGATAGAGAGTGTCAGAGTGAGTCAGAGAGTGATAGAGAGTGTTAGAGAGTCAGAGAGTGATAGAGAGTTTCAGAGAGTGTCAGAGAGTGATACGGAGTGTGATAGAGTGTGTCTGAGAGTGTCAGAGTGTGTCAGAGAGTGTCAGAGAGTGATGGAGAGTGATAGAGAGTGTCACAGAGGGTCATTGAGTGATAGAGAGTGTCAGAGAGTGATAGAGAGTGTCAGAGAGAGATAGGGAGTGTCAGAGAGTGACAGAGAGAGTCTGAGAATGTCAGAGAGTGATAGAGAATGTCAAAGAGTGAAAGAAAGTGATAGAGAGTCTCTGAGAGTGTCAGAGAGTTTCAGAGAGTGAGAGAGAGATTCTGAGAGTGTCAGAGAGTGTCAGAGAGTGATAGTGAGTGATAGAGAGTGTCGGAGAGTGATAGAGAGTGTCAGAGAGTGTCAGAGAGTGACAGAGAGTGTCTGAGAGTGACAGCGAGTGTCTGAGAGTGTCAGTGAGTGTCAGAGAGTGATAGAGAGTGATAGGGAGTGATAGACAGTTTCAGAGTGTGTCATTGAGTGATAGAGAGTGTCAGAGAGTGTCAGAGTGTGATAGAGAGTGTCAGAGAGTGTCAGAGAGTGATAGAGAGTGTCAGAGAGTGTCAGAGAGTGATAGAGAGTGACAGAGAGTGATGGAGAATGATAGAGAGCCTATGAGAGTGTCAGAGAGTGTCAGAGTGTGTCAGAGGGTGTCAGAGAGTGTCAGAGAGTGATAGAGAGTGATAGAGAGTTTCAGAGAGTGTCAGAGAGTGATGGAGAGTGTCAGAGAGTGTCACAGAGTGTCAGAGAGTGATAGAGAGTGATAGAGAGTGATAGAGAGTGTCAGAGTGTGTCAGAGAGTGTCAGAGAGTGATAGAGAGTGATAGAGAGTGATAGATAGCGTCAGAGAGTGTCATAGAGTGATAGAGAGGGATAGAGAGTGTCACAGAGTGTCATTGAGTAATAGAGAGTGTCAGAAAGTGTCAGAGAGTGATAGAGAATGTCAGAGAGTGTCAGAGTGTCAGAGAGTGATACGGAGTGTGATTGAGAGTGTCTGAGACTGTCAGAGTGTGTCAGAGAGTGTTAGAGAGTGATGGAGAGTGATAGAGAGTGTCATTGAGTGATAGAGAGTGTCAGAGAGTGTCAGAGAGTCATAGAGAGTGATAGAGAGTGTCAGAGAGTGTCAGAGTGTGATAGAGAGTGATAGAAAGTGTCAGAGAGTGATAGAGAGTGTCAGAGATTGATCGAGAGTGATAGAGAGCTTCAGAGAGTTTCAGAGTGTGATAGAGAGTGATAGGGAGTGTCAGAGAGTGTCAGAGAGTGATAGAGAGTGGTAGAGAGTGTCAGGGAGTGTCAGAGAGTGATAGAGAGTGATAGAGAGTGTCAGAGAGTGATAGAGAGTGTCAGAGAGTGTCAGAGAGCGATAAAGAGTGATGGAGCGTGTCTGAGAGTGTCAGAGAGTGTCTGAGAGTGTCTGAGTGTGTCAGAGAGTGTCAGAGAGTGATAGACAGTGATAGAGATTTTCAGAGAGTGTCATTGAGTGATAGAGAGTGTCAGAGAGTGATAGAGAGTGATAGAGAGTTTCTGAGAGTGTCAAAGAGTGTCAGAGTGTGTCAGAGAGTGATGAAGAATGTTAGAGCGTTTCAGAGAGAGTCTGAGAGCGTCAGAGAGTGTCAGAGAGTGAGAGCGAGTGTCTGAGAGTGATAGAGAGAGTCTGAGAGTGTCTGAGAGCGTCAGAGAGTGTCAGAGAGTGTCTGAGTGCGTCAGAGAGTGACTGAGAGTGTCAAAGAGCGTTAGAGTGTGATAGAGAATGTCTGAGAGTGACAGAGAGTGTCTGAGAGTGTCAGAGAGTGATAGAGAGTGTCAGAAGGTGATCGAGAGTGTCTGAGAATGTCAGAGAGTGATAGAGAGTGTCAGAGAGTGATAGAGAGAGTCTGAGAGTCTCAGAGAGTGAGAGAGAGTTTCTGAGTGTGTCAGATAGGGCCAGAGTGTGTGAGAGTGTCAAAGAGCGACAGAGAGTGTCAGAGAGTGTCAGAGAGTGTCAGAGAGTGTCAGAGAGTGATAGAGAGTGTCAGTGAGTGATAGAGAGTGTCTGAGCGTGTCTGAGAGTGACAGAGAGTGACAGAGAGTGTCTCAGAGTGTCAGTGAGTGTCAGAGAGTGATAGAGAGTGATAGAGAGTGTCAGAGAGTGATAGAGAGTGTCTGAGAGTGTCAGAGAGTGTCAGAGAGTGATAGAGAGTGATAGAGAGTGTCAGCGAGTGTCAGAGACTGTCAGAGTGTGATAGAGAGAGATGGAGCGTGTCAGAGAGTGTCAGAGAGTGATAGAGAGAGTCAGAGAGTGTCAGAGAGTGTCAGAGAGCGATAGAGAGTGACAGAGAGTGTCAGAGTGTGTCAGTGAGTGTCATAGAGTGATAGAGAGTGTCAGAGTGTGTCACAGAAAGTCTGAGAGTGTCAGAGAGTGTCAGAGAGTGATCGAGAGTGTCAGAGAGTGATAGAGTGTGTCAGAGAGTGATAGTGAGTGTCAGAGAGTGATAGAGAGTGATAGAGAGAGATAGAGAGAGTCTGAGAGTGTCAGAGAGTGATGGAGAGTGATAGAGAGTGTCACAGAGTGTCATTGATTGATAGAGAGTGTCAGAGTGTGTCAGAAAGTGATAGAGAGTGATATAGAGTTTCAGAGAGTGTCAGAGAGTGATAGAGAGTGATAGAGAGTGTCAGAGAGTGATAGAGAGTGTCAGAGCGTGATATTGAGTGATAGAGAGCCTCAGAGAGTGTCAGAGAGTGATAGAGTGTGATAGAGAGTGTCAGAGAGTGTCAGAGAGTGATAGAGAGTGATAGAGAGTGTCAGAGAGTGTCAGAGAGCGATAACGAGTGATGGAGCGTGTCTGAGAGTGTCAGAGAGTGTCTGAGAGTGTCTGAGTGTGTCAGAGAGTGTCAGAGAGTGATAGACAGTGATAGAGATTTTCAGAGAGTGTCATTGAGTGTCAGAGAGTGTCAGAGAGTGATAGAGAGTGACAGAGAGTGTCAGAGTGTGTCAGTGAGTGTCATAGAGTGATAGAGAGTGTCAGAGTGTGTCACAGAAAGTCTGAGAGTGTCAGAGAGTGTCAGAGAGTGATCGAGAGTGTCAGAGAGTGATAGAGTGTGTCAGAGAGTGATAGTGAGTGTCAGAGAGTGATAGAGAGTGATAGAGAGTGTCACAGAGTGATTAAGAGTGTCAGACAATGATAGAGAGTGATAGAGAGTGTCAGAGAGTGATAGAGAGAGATAGAGAGAGTCTGAGAGTGTCAGAGAGTGATGGAGAGTGATTGAGTGTCACAGAGTGTCATTGATTGATCGAGAGTGTCAGAGTGTGTCAGAAAGTGATAGAGAGTGATATAGAGTTTCAGAGAGTGTCAGAGAGTGATAGAGAGTGTCAGAGCGTGATATTGAGTGATAGAGAGCCTCAGAGAGTGTCAGAGAGTGATAGAGTGTGATAGAGAGTGGCAGAGAGTGTCAGAGAGTGATATAGAGTGATAGAGAGTGTCAGAGTGAGTCAGAGAGTGATAGAGAGTGATAGAGAATGTCAGAGAGTGATAGAGAGTGTCAGAGAGTGTCAGGGAGTGATAAAGAGTGATAGAGAGTGTCTGAGATTGTCAGAGAGTGTCTGAGAGTGTCAGAGTGTGTCAGAGAGTGTCAGAGAGTGTCAGAGAATGATAGAGAGTGATAGAGATTTTCAGAGAGTGTCACTGAGTGATAGAGAGTGTCAGAGAGTTATAGAGAGTGATAGAGAGTGTCTGAGAGTGTCAGAGAGTGTCAGAGTGTGTCAGAGAGTGATAGAGAGTGATAGAGAGTGAGAGAGAGTGTCAGAGAGTGTCATGGAGTGATAGAGAGTGTCAGAGTGTGTCAGAGAGAGATAGAGAGTGATTGAGTGTGTCAGAGAGTGTCAGAGAGCGATAGAGAGTGTCAGAGAGAGATAGACAGTGTCAGAGAGTGATAGAGAGTGTCTGAGAGTGAAAGAGAGTGTCTGAGAGTGTCAGTGAGTGTCAGAGTGTGAGAGAGTGTCTGAGAGTGTCAGAGAGTGATAGAGAGTGATAGAGAGTGTCAGAGAGTGATAGAGAGTGTCAGAGAGTGATCGAGAGTGATAGAGAGCTTCAGAGAGTTTCAGAGTGTGATAGAGAGTGATAGGGAGTGTCAGAGAGTGTCAGAGAGTGATAGAGAGTGGTAGAGAGTGTCAGGGAGTGTCAGAGAGTGATAGAGAGTGATACAGAATGTCAGAGAGTGATAGAGAGTGTCAGAGAGTGTCAGAGAGCGATAAAGAGTGATGGAGCGTGTCTGAGAGTGGCAGAGAGTGTCTGAGAGTGTCTGAGTGTGTCAGAGAGTGTCAGAGAGTGATAGACAGTGATAGAGATTTTTAGACAGTGTCATTGAGTGTTAGAGAGTGTCAGAGAGTGATAGAGAGTGATAGAGAGTTTCTGAGAGTGTCAAAGAGTGTCAGAGTGTGTCAGAGAGTGATGAAGAATGTTAGAGCGTTTCAGAGAGAGTCTGAGAGCGTCAGAGAGTGTCAGAGAGTGATAGAGAGTGTCTGAGAGTGATAGAGAGAGTCTGAGAGTGTCTGAGAGCGTCAGAGAGTGTCAGAGAGTGTCTGAGTGCGTCAGAGAGTGTCTGAGAGTGTCAAAGAGCGTTAGAGTGTGATAGAGAGTGTCTGAGAGTGACAGAGAGTGTCTGAGAGTGTCAGAGAGTGATAGAGAGTGTCAGAAGGTGATCGAGAGTGTCTGAGAATGTCAGAGAGTGATAGAGAGCGTCAGAGAGTGATAGAGAGAGTCTGAGAGTCTCAGAGAGTGAGAGAGAGTTTCTGAGTGTGTCAGATAGGGCCAGAGTGTGTGAGAGTGTCAAAGAGCGACAGAGAGTGTCAGAGAGTGTCTCAGAGTGTCAGTGAGTGTCAGAGAGTGATAGAGAGTGATAGAGAGTGTCAGAGAGTGATAGAGAGTGTCTGAGAGTGTCAGTGAGTGTCAGAGAGTGATAGAGAGTGATAGAGAGTGTCAGAGAGTGATAGAGAGTGTCAGCGAGTGTCAGAGACTGTCAGAGTGTGATAGAGAGAGATGGAGCGTGTCAGAGAGTGTCAGAGAGTGATAGAGAGAGTCAGAGAGTGTCAGAGAGTGTCAGAGAGCGATAGAGAGTGACAGAGAGTGTCAGAGTGTGTCAGTGAGTGTCATAGAGTGATAGAGAGTGTCAGAGTGTGTCACAGAAAGTCTGAGAGTGTCAGAGAGTGTCAGAGAGTGATCGAGAGTGTCAGAGAGTGATAGAGTGTGTCAGAGAGTGATAGTGAGTGTCAGAGAGTGATAGAGAGTGATAGAGAGAGATAGAGAGAGTCTGAGAGTGTCAGAGAGTGATGGAGAGTGATAGAGAGTGTCACAGAGTGTCATTGATTGATAGAGAGTGTCAGAGTGTGTCAGAAAGTGATAGAGAGTGATATAGAGTTTCAGAGAGTGTCAGAGAGTGATAGAGAGTGATAGAGAGTGTCAGAGAGTGATAGAGAGTGTCAGAGCGTGATATTGAGTGATAGAGAGCCTCAGAGAGTGTCAGAGAGTGATAGAGTGTGATAGAGAGTGTCAGAGAGTGTCAGAGAGTGATAGAGAGTGATAGAGAGTGTCAGAGAGTGTCAGAGAGCGATAAAGAGTGATGGAGCGTGTCTGAGAGTGTCAGAGAGTGTCTGAGAGTGTCTGAGTGTGTCAGAGAGTGTCAGAGAGTGATAGACAGTGATAGAGATTTTCAGAGAGTGTCATTGAGTGTCAGAGAGTGTCAGAGAGTGATAGAGAGTGACAGAGAGTGTCAGAGTGTGTCAGTGAGTGTCATAGAGTGATAGAGAGTGTCAGAGTGTGTCACAGAAAGTCTGAGAGTGTCAGAGAGTGTCAGAGAGTGATCGAGAGTGTCAGAGAGTGATAGAGTGTGTCAGAGAGTGATAGTGAGTGTCAGAGAGTGATAGAGAGTGATAGAGAGTGTCACAGAGTGATTAAGAGTGTCAGACAATGATAGAGAGTGATAGAGAGTGTCAGAGAGTGATAGAGAGAGATAGAGAGAGTCTGAGAGTGTCAGAGAGTGATGGAGAGTGATTGAGTGTCACAGAGTGTCATTGATTGATCGAGAGTGTCAGAGTGTGTCAGAAAGTGATAGAGAGTGATATAGAGTTTCAGAGAGTGTCTGAGAGTGATAGAGAGTGATAGAGAGTGTCAGAGAGTGATAGAGAGTGTCAGAGCGTGATATTGAGTGATAGGGAGCCTCAGAGAGTGTCAGAGAGTGATAGAGTGTGATAGAGAGTGGCAGAGAGTGTCAGAGAGTGATATAGAGTGATAGAGAGTGTCAGAGTGAGTCAGAGAGTGATAGAGAGTGATAGAGAATGTCAGAGAGTGATAGAGAGTGTCAGAGAGTGTCAGGGAGTGATAAAGAGTGATAGAGAGTGTCTGAGATTGTCAGAGAGTGTCTGAGAGTGTCAGAGTGTGTCAGAGAGTGTCAGAGAGTGTCAGAGAATGCTAGAGAGTGATAGAGATTTTCAGAGAGTGTCACTGAGTGATAGAGAGTGTCAGAGAGTTATAGAGAGTGATAGAGAGTGTCTGAGAGTGTCAGAGAGTGTCAGAGTGTGTCAGAGAGTGATAGAGAGTGATAGAGAGTGAGAGAGAGTGTCAGAGAGTGTCATGGAGTGATAGAGAGTGTCAGAGTGTGTCAGAGAGAGATAGAGAGTGATTGAGTGTGTCAGAGAGTGTCAGAGAGCGATAGAGAGTGTCAGAGAGAGATAGACAGTGTCAGAGAGTGATAGAGAGTGTCTGAGAGTGAAAGAGAGTGTCTGAGAGTGTCAGTGAGTGTCAGAGTGTGAGAGAGTGTCTGAGAGTGTCAGAGAGTGATAGAGAGTGATAGAGAGTGTCAGAGAGTGATAGAGAGTGTCAGAGAGTGATCGAGAGTGATAGAGAGCTTCAGAGAGTTTCAGAGTGTGATAGAGAGTGATAGGGAGTGTCAGAGAGTGTCAGAGAGTGATAGAGAGTGGTAGAGAGTGTCAGGGAGTGTCAGAGAGTGATAGAGAGTGATACAGAATGTCAGAGAGTGATAGAGAGTGTCAGAGAGTGTCAGAGAGCGATAAAGAGTGATGGAGCGTGTCTGAGAGTGGCAGAGAGTGTCTGAGAGTGTCTGAGTGTGTCAGAGAGTGTCAGAGAGTGATAGACAGTGATAGAGATTTTTAGACAGTGTCATTGAGTGTTAGAGAGTGTCAGAGAGTGATAGAGAGTGATAGAGAGTTTCTGAGAGTGTCAAAGAGTGTCAGAGTGTGTCAGAGAGTGATGAAGAATGTTAGAGCGTTTCAGAGAGAGTCTGAGAGCGTCAGAGAGTGTCAGAGAGTGATAGAGAGTGTCTGAGAGTGATAGAGAGAGTCTGAGAGTGTCTGAGAGCGTCAGAGAGTGTCAGAGAGTGTCTGAGTGCGTCAGAGAGTGTCTGAGAGTGTCAAAGAGCGTTAGAGTGTGATAGAGAGTGTCTGAGAGTGACAGAGAGTGTCTGAGAGTGTCAGAGAGTGATAGAGAGTGTCAGAAGGTGATCGAGAGTGTCTGAGAATGTCAGAGAGTGATAGAGAGCGTCAGAGAGTGATAGAGAGAGTCTGAGAGTCTCAGAGAGTGAGAGAGAGTTTCTGAGTGTGTCAGATAGGGCCAGAGTGTGTGAGAGTGTCAAAGAGCGACAGAGAGTGTCAGAGAGTGTCAGAGAGTGTCAGAGAGTGATAGAGAGTGTCAGAGAGTGATAGAGTGTCTGAGAGTGACAGAGAGTGACAGAGAGTGACAAAGAGTGACAGAGAGTGTCTCAGAGTGTCAGTGAGTGTCAGAGAGTGATAGAGGGTGTCTGAGAGTGTCAGAGAGTGATAGAGAGTGTCTGAGAGTGTCAGAGAGTGTCCGAGAGTGATAGAGAGAGATAGAGCGTGTCAGAGAGTGTCAGAGAGTGATAGAGAGAGTCAGAGAGTGTCAGAGAGTGTCAGAGAGTGATAGAGAGTGACAGAGAGTGTCAGAGTGTGTCAGAGTGTGTCAGTGAGTGTCATAGAGTGATAGAGAGTGTCAGAGTTGTCACAGGAAGTCTGAGAGTGTCAGAGAGTGTCAGAGAGTGATCGAGAGTGTCAGAGAGTGATAGAGTGTGTCAGAGAGTGATAGTGAGTGTCAGAGAGTGATAGAGAGTGACAGAGAGTGTCAGAGAGTGATAGAGAGATAGAGAGAGAGTCTGAGAGTTTCAGAGAGTGATGGAGAGTGATAGAGAGTGTCACAGAGTGTCATTGATTGATAGAGAGTGTCAGAGTGTGTCAGAAAGTGATAGAGAGTGATATAGAGTTTCAGAGAGTGTCAGAGAGTGATGGAGAGTGATAGAGAGTGTCAGAGAGTGATAGAGAGTGTCAGAGCGTGATATTGAGTGATAGAGAGCCTCAGAGAGTGTCAGAGAGTGATATAGAGTGATAGAGAGTGTCAGAGTGTGTCAGAGAGTGATAGAGAGTGATAGAGAATGTCAGAGAGTGATAGAGAGTGTCAGAGAGTGTCAGGGAGTGATAAAGAGTGATAGAGAGTGTCTGAGATTGTCAGAGAGTGTCTGCGAGTGTCAGAGTGTGTCAGAGAGTGTCAGAGAATGATAGAGAGTGATAGAGATTTTCAGAGACTGTCACTGAGTGATAGAGAGTGTCAGAGAGTTATAGAGAGTGATAGAGAGATAGAGAGAGAGTCTGAGAGTGTCAGAGAGTGATGGAGAGTGATAGAGAGTGTCACAGAGTGTCATTGATTGATAGAGAGTGTCAGAGTGTGTCAGAAAGTGATAGAGAGTGATATAGAGTTTCAGAGAGTGTCAGAGAGTGATGGAGAGTGATAGAGAGTGTCAGAGAGTGATAGAGAGTGTCAGAGCGTGATATTGAGTGATAGAGAGCCTCAGAGAGTGTCAGAGAGTGATATAGAGTGATAGAGAGTGTCAGAGTGTGTCAGAGAGTGATAGAGAGTGATAGAGAATGTCAGAGAGTGATAGAGAGTGTCAGAGAGTGTCAGGGAGTGATAAAGAGTGATAGAGAGTGTCTGAGATTGTCAGAGAGTGTCTGCGAGTGTCAGAGTGTGTCAGAGAGTGTCAGAGAGTGTCAGAGAATGATAGAGAGTGATAGAGATTTTCAGAGAGTGTCACTGAGTGTCTGAGAGTGTCAGAGAGTGTCAGAGTGTGTCAGAGAGTGATAGAGAGTGATAGAGAGTGATAGAGAGTGTCAGAGAGTGTCATGGAGTGATAGAGAGTGTCAGAGTGTGTCAGAGAGAGATAGAGAGTGATTGAGTGTGTCAGAGAGTGTCAGAGAGCGATAGAGAGTGTCAGAGAGATATATACAGTGTCAGAGAGTGATAGAGAGTGTCAGAGAGTGATAGAGAGTGTCTGAGAGTGTCAGTGAGTGATAGAGAGTGTCAGAGAGTGGTAGAGAGTGACAGATAGTGTCTGAGAGTGATAGAGAGTGTCAGAGAGTAATAGAGAATGTCAGAGAGTGATAGAGAGTGACAGAGAGGGTCTGAGAGTGTCAGAGAGTGTCAGAGTGTGTCAGGGAGTGACAGAGAGTGTCAGAGAGTGTCGTAGAGTGATAGAGAGAGTCAGATTGTGTCAGAGAATGATAGAGTGTGATTGAGTGTGTCAGAGAGTGTCAGAGAGCGATAGACAGTTTCAGAGAGTGATAGAGAGTGTCTGAGATTGTCTGCGAGTGACAGAGAGTGAAAGAGAGTGTCTGAGAGTGTCAGTGAGTGATAGAGAGTGATAGAGAGCCTCTGAGAGTGTCAGAGAGATTCAGAGAGTGATAGAGAGTGTCAGAGAGTGATAGAGAGTGGCAGAGAGTGTCAGTGAGTGTCAGAGAGTGATAGAGAGTGTCAGAGAGTGTAAGAGAGTGATAGAGAGTGTCAGAGAGTGATAGAGAGTGATAGAGAGTGTCAGAGAGTGTCAGAGAGTGATAGAGAGTGATAGAGAGTGTCAGAGTGTGTCAGAGTGTTGCAGAGAGTCATAGAGAGTCATAGAGAGTGTCACAGAGTGTCATTGATTAATAGAGAGTGTCAGAGATTGATAGAGAGTGATAGAGAGTGTCAGAGAGTGTCAGAGAGTGAAAGAGAGTTATAGAGAGTGTCAGAGTGAGTCAGAGAGTGATAGAGAGTGATAGAGAGTCAGAGAGTGATAGAGAGTGTCAGAGAGTGTCAGAGAGTGACAGAGAGTGTCAGAGAGTGACAGCGAGTGTCTGACAGTGTCAGTGAGTTTCAGAGAGTGATAGAGAGTGATAGGGAGTGATAGACAGTTTCACAGTGTGTAATTGAGTGATAGAGAGTGTCAGAGAGTGTCAGAGTGTGCTAGAGAGTGTCAGAGAGTGTCACAGAGTGATAGAGAGTGTCAGAGAGTGTCAGAGAGTGACAGAGAGTGATGGAGAATGATAGAGAGCCTATGAGAGTGTCAGAGAGTGTCAGAGTGTGTCAGAGGGTGTCAGAGAGTGTCAGAGAGTGAGAGAGAGTGATAGAGAGTCAGAGAGTGATAGAGAGTGTCAGAGAGTGTCAGAGAGTGACAGAGAGTGTCTGAGAGTGACAGCGAGTGTCTGAGAGTGTCAGTGAGTGTCAGAGAGTGATAGAGAGTGATAGGGAGTGATAGACAGTTTCAGAGTGTGTAATTGAGTGATAGAGAGTGTCAGAGAGTGTCAGAGTGTGATAGAGAGTGTCAGAGAGTGTCACAGAGTGATAGAGAGTGTCAGAGAGTGTCAGAGAGTGATAGAGAGTGACAGAGTGTGATGGAGAATGATAGAGAGCCTATGAGAGTGTCAGAGAGTGTCAGAGTGTGTCAGAGGGTGTCAGAGAGTGTCAGAGAGTGATAGAGAGTGATAGAGAGTTTCAGAGAGTGTCAGAGAGTGATGGCGAGTGTCAGAGAGTGTCACAGAGTGTCACAGAGTGTCAGAGAGTGATACAGAGTGATAGAGAGAGATAGAGAGTGTCAGAGTGTGTCAGAGAGTGTCAGAGAGTGATAGAGAGTGATAGAGAGAGATAGATAGCGTCAGAGAGTGTCATAGAGTGATAGAGAGGGATAGAGAGTGTCACAGAGTGTCATTGAGTAATAGAGAGTGTCAGAAAGTGTCAGAGAGTGATAGAGAGTGTCAGAGAGTGTCAGAGAGTGTCAGAGAGTGATACGGAGTGTGATTGAGAGTGTCTGAGACTGTCAGAGTGTGTCAGAGAGTGTCAGGGAGTGATGGAGAGTGAAAGAGAGTGTCATTGAGTGATAGAGAGTGTCAGAGAGTGTCAGAGAGACATAGAGAGTGATAGAGAGTGTCAGAGAGTGTCAGAGAGTGATAGAGACTGATAGAGAGTGTCAGAGAGTGATAGAGAGTGTCTGAGAGTGTCAGAGAGTGTCAGAGAGTGATAGAGAGTGACAGAGAGTGTCAGAGAGTGATAGAGAGAGATAGAGCGTGTCAGAGAGTGTCATTGAGTGATAGAGAGAGTCAGAGAGTGTCAGAGAGTGTCAGAGAGTGATAGAGAGTGACAGAGAGTGTCAGAGTGTGTCAGTGAGTGTCATAGAGTGATAGAGAGTGTCAGAGTGTGTCACAGAAAGTCTGAGAGTGTCAGAGAGTGTCAGAGAGTGATCGAGAGTGTCAGAGAGTGATCGAGTGTGTCAGAGAGTGGTAGTGAGTGTCAGAGAGTGATAGAGAGTGATAGAGAGTGTCACAGAGTGATTAAGAGTGTCAGAGAGGGTTAGAGAGTGATACAGAGTGATAGAGAGTATCTGAGAGAGTCTGTGAGTGTCAGAGAGTGTCAGAGAAAGTCAGAGAGTGTCAAAGAGTGTCAGAGAGTGTCAGAGAGCGTCAGAGAGTGTCAGAGAGCGTCAGAGAGTGTCAGAGAGTGTCAGAGAGTGATAAAGAGTGATGAAGAGTGATAGAGAGTGTCAGAGAGTGTCAGAAAGTGTCAGAGAGTGATAGAGAGTGATGTAGATGTCAGAGAGTGTCATTGAGTGATGGAGAGTGTCAGAGAGTGATAGAGAGTGATAGAGAGTTTCTGAGAGTGTCAAAGAGTGTCAGAGTGTGTCAGAGAGTGATGAAGAATGTTAGAGCGTTTCAGAGAGAGTCTGAGAGCGTCAGAGAGTGTCAGAGAGTGATAGAGAGTGTCTGAGAGTGATAGAGAGAGTCTGAGAGTGTCTGAGAGCGTCAGAGAGTGTCAGAGAGTGTCTGAGTGCGTCAGAGAGTGTCTGAGAGTGTCAAAGAGCATTAGAGTGTGATAGAGAGTGTCTGAGAGTGACAGAGAGTGTCTGAGAGTGTCAGAGAGTGATAGAGAGTGTCAGAAGGTGATCGAGAGTGTCTGAGAATGTCAGAGAGTGATAGAGAGTGTCAGAGAGTGATAGAGAGAGTCTGAGAGTCTCAGAGAGTGAGAGAGAGTTTCTGAGTGTGTCAGATAGGGCCAGAGTGTGTGAGAGTGTCAAAGAGCGACAGAGAGTGTCAGAGAGTGATAGAGAGTGTCAGAGAGTGATAGAGAGTGTCTGAGCGTGTCTGAGAGTGACAGAGAGTGACAAAGAGTGACAGAGAGTGTCTCAGAGTGTCAGTGAGTGTCAGAGAGTGATAGAGGGTGTCTGAGAGTGTCAGAGAGTGTTAGAGAGTGTCTGAGAGTGTCTGAGAGTGTCAGAGAGTGTCAGAGAGTGATAGAGAGTGATAGAGAGTGTCAGCGAGTGTCAGAGAGTGTCAGAGAGTGATAGAGAGAGATAGAGCGAGTCAGAGAGTGTCAGAGAGTGATAGAGAGAGTCAGAGAGTGTCAGAGAGTGTCAGAGAGTGTCAGAGAGTGTCAGAGAGTGATAGAGAGTGACAGAGAGTGTCAGAGTGTGTCAGTGAGTGTCATAGAGTGATAGAGAGTGTCAGAGTGTGTCACAGAAAGTCTGAGAGTGTCAGAGTGTGTCAGAGAGTGATCGAGAGAGTCAGAGAGTGATAGAGTGTGTCAGAGAGTGATAGTGAGTGTCAGAGAGTGATAGAGAGTGATAGAGAGTGTCACAGAGTGATTAAGAGTGTCAGACAATGATAGAGAGTGACAGAGAGTGTCAGAGAGTGATAGAGAGAGATAGAGAGAGTCTGAGAGTGTCAGAGAGTGATGGAGAGTGATAGAGAGTGTCACAGAGTGTCATTGATTGATAGAGAGTGTCAGAGTGTGTCAGAAAGTGATAGAGAGTGATATAGAGTTTCAGAGAGTGTCAGAGAGTGATAGAGAGTGATAGAGAGTGTCAGAGAGTGATAGAGAGTGTCAGAGCGTGATATTGAGTGATAGAGAGCCTCAGAGAGTGTCAGAGAGTGATAGAGTGTGATAGAGAGTGTCAGAGAGTGTCAGAGAGTGATATAGAGTGATAGAGAGTGTCAGAGTGTGTCAGAGAGTGATAGAGAGTGATAGAGAATGACAGAGAGTGATAGAGAGTGTCAGAGAGTGTCAGGGAGTGATAAAGAGTGATAGAGAGTGTCTGAGATTGTCAGAGAGTGTCTGCGAGTGTCAGAGTGTGTCAGAGAGTGTCAGAGAGTGTCAGAGAATGATAGAGAGTGATAGAGGTTTTCAGAGAGTGTCACTGAGTGATAGAGAGTGTCAGAGAGTTATAGAGAGTGATAGAGAGTGTCTGAGAGTGTCAGAGAGTGTCAGAGTGTGTCAGAGAGTGATAGAGAGTGATAGAGAGTGATAGAGAGTGTCAGAGAGTGTCATGGAGTGATAGAGAGTGTCAGAGTGTGTCAGAGAGAGATATTGAGTGTGTCAGAGAGTGTCAGAGAGCGTTAGAGAGTGTCAGAGAGAGATAGACAGTGTCAGAGAGTGATGGAGAGTGTCTGAGAGTGTCTGAGAGTGACAGAGAGTGACAGAGAGTGAAAGAGAGTGTCTGAGAGTGTCAGTGAGTGTCAGAGAGTGATAGAGAGTGTCTGAGAGTGTCAGTGAGTGACAGAGAGTGTCAGAGAGTGGTAGAGAGTGACAGATAGTGCCTGAGAGTGATAGAGAGTGTCAGAGAGTGATAGAGAATGTCAGAGAGTGATAGAGAGTGACAGAGAGGGTCTGAGAGTGTCAGAGAGTGTCAGAGTGTGTCAGAGAGTGACAGAGAGTGTCAGAGAGTGTCGTAGAGTGATAGAGAGAGTCAGATTGTGTCAGAGAGTGATAGAGTGTGATTGAGTGTGTCAGAGAGTGTCAGAGAGCGATAGACAGTTTCAGAGAGTGATAGAGAGTGTCTGAGATTGTCTGCGAGTGACAGAGAGTGAAAGAGAGTGTCTGAGAGTGTCAGTGAGTGATAGAGAGTGATAGAGAGCCTCTGAGAGTGTCAGAGAGAT
This sequence comes from Heterodontus francisci, assembly GCF_036365525.1. Taxonomy (NCBI): domain Eukaryota; kingdom Metazoa; phylum Chordata; class Chondrichthyes; order Heterodontiformes; family Heterodontidae; genus Heterodontus; species Heterodontus francisci. The sequence continues at coordinate 9,959,879 of NC_090395.1, read as the reverse complement.
TCAGAGAGTGATAGAGAGTGTCAGAGAGTGATAGTGAGTGGCAGAGAGTTTCTGAGAGTGTCAGTGAGTGTCAGAGAGTGATAGAGAGTGTCAGAGAGTGTAAGAGAGTGATAGAGAGTGTCAGAGAGTGATAGAGAGTGTCAGAGAGTGTCAGAGAGTGATAGAGAGTGTCAGAGTGTGTCAGAGAGTTGCAGAGAGTCATAGAGAGTGTCACAGAGTGTCATTGATTAATAGAGAGTGTCAGAGAGTGATAGAGAGTGTCAGAGAGTGTCAGAGAGTGAAAGAGAGTGATAGAGAGAGTCAGAGTGAGTCAGAGAGTGATAGAGAGTGATAGAGAGTCAGAGAGTGATAGAGAGTGTCAGAGAGTGTCTGAGAGTGACAGAGAGTGTCTGAGAGTGACAGCGAGTGTCTGAGAGTGTCAGTGAGTGTCAGAGAGTGATAGAGAGTGATAGGGAGTGATAGACAGTTTCAGAGTGTGTAATTGAGTGATAGAGAGTGTCAGAGAGTGTCAGAGTGTGATAGAGAGTGTCAGAGAGTGTCAGAGAGTGATAGAGAGTGTCAGAGAGTGTCAGAGAGTGATAGAGAGTGACAGAGAGTGATGGAGAATGATAGAGAGCCTATGAGAGTGTCAGAGAGTGTCAGAGGGTGTCAGAGGGTGTCAGAGAGTGTCAGAGAGTGATAGAGAGTGATAGAGAGAGATAGAGAGTGTCAGAGTGTGTCAGAGAGTGTCAGAGAGTGATAGAGAGTGATAGAGAGTGTCAGAGAGTGTCAGAGAGTGAAAGAGAGCGATAGAGAGTGTCAGAGAGTGTCACAGAGTGTCAGAGAGTGATAGAGAGTGATAGAGAGAGATAGAGAGTGTCAGAGTGTGTCAGAGAGTGTCAGAGAGTGATAGAGAGTGATAGAGGGTGATGTATAGCGTCAGAGAGTGTCATAGAGTGATAGAGAGGGATAGAGAGTGTCACAGAGTGTCATTGAGTAATAGAGAGTGTCAGAAAGTGTCAGAGAGTGATAGAGAGTGTCAGAGAGTGTCAGAGAGTGATACGGAGTGTGATTGAGAGTGTCTGAGACTGTCAGAGTGTGTCAGAGAGTGATGGAGAGTGATAGAGAGTGATAGAGAGTGTCATTGAGTGATAGAGAGTGTCAGAGAGTGTCAGAGAGTCAGAGAGAGTGATAGAGAGTGTCAGAGAGTGTCAGAGAGTGATAGAGAGTGATAGAGAGTGTCAGAGAGTGATAGAGAGTGTCAGAGAGTGATCGAGAGTGATAGAGAGCTTCAGAGAGTTTCAGAGAGTGATAGAGAGTGATAGGGAGTGTCAGAGAGTGTCAGAGAGTGATAGAGAGTGGTAGAGAGTGTCAGGGAGTGTCAGGGAGTGATAGAGAGTGATACAGAGTGTCAGAGAGTGATAGAGAGTGTCAGAGAGTGTCAGAGAGCGATAAAGAGTGATGGAGCGTGTCTGAGAGTGTCAGAGAGTGTCTGAGAGTGTCTCAGTGTGTCAGAGAGTGTCAGAGAGTGATAGACAGTGATAGAGATTTTCAGAGAGTGTCATTGAGTGATAGAGAGTGTCAGAGAGTGTTAGAGAGTGATAGAGAGTGATCGAGAGTGATAGAGAGCTTCAGAGAGTTTCAGAGAGTGATAGAGAGTGATAGGGAGTGTCAGAGAGTGTCAGAGAGCGATAAAGAGTGATGGAGCGTGTCTGAGAGTGTCAGAGAGTGTCTGAGAGTGTCTGAGAGTGTCTGAGTGTGTCAGAGAGTGATAGACAGTGATAGAGATTTTCAGAGAGTGTCATTGAGTGATGGAGAGTGTCAGAGAGTGATAGAGAGTGATAGAGAGTTTCTGAGAGTGTCAAAGAGTGTCAGAGTGTGTCAGAGAGTGATGAAGAATGTTAGAGCGTTTCAGAGAGTGTCTGAGAGCGTCAGAGAGTGTCAGAGAGTGATAGAGAGTGTCTGAGAGTGATAGAGAGAGTCTGAGAGTGTCTGAGAGCGTCAGAGAGTGTTAGAGAGTGTCTGAGAGTGTCTGAGAGTGGCAGAGAGTGTCTGAGAGTGTCTGAGAGTGTCAGAGAGTGATAGAGAGTGTCAGAGAGTGTAAGAGAGTGATAGAGAGTGTCAGAGAGTGATAGAGAGTGATAGAGAGTGTCAGTGAGTGTCATAGAGTGATGGAGAGTGTCAGAGAGTGTCAGAGAGTGATAGAGAGTGATAGAGAGTGTCAGAGTGTGTCAGAGAGTTTCAGAGAGTCATAGAGAGTCATAGAGAGTGTCACAGAGTGTCATTGATTAATAGAGAGTGTCAGAGATTGATAGAGAGTGATAGTGTCAGAGAGTGTCAGAGAGTGAAAGAGATTGATAGAGAGTGTCAGAGAGTGTCACAGAGTGTCAGAGAGTGATAGAGAGTGATAGAGAGAGATGGAGAGTGTCAGAGTGTGTCAGACAGTGTCAGAGAGTGATAGAGAGTGATAGAGAGTGATAGATAGCGTCAGAGAGTGTCATAGAGTGATAGAGAGGGATAGAGAGTGTCACAGAGTGTCATTGAGTAATAGAGAGTGTCAGAAAGTGTCAGAGAGTGATAGAGAGTGTCAGAGAGTGTCAGAGAGTGATACGGAGTGTGATTGAGAGTGTCTGAGACTGTCAGAGTGTGTCAGAGAGTGATAGAGAGTGTCATTGAGTGATAGAGAGTGTCATTGAGTGATAGAGAGTGTCATTGAGTGATAGAGAGTGTCAGAGAGTGTCAGAGAGTCAGAGAGAGTGATAGAGAGTGTCAGAGAGTGTCAGAGAGTGATAGAGAGTGATAGAGGGTGTCAGAGAGTGATAGAGAGTGTCAGAGAGTGATCGAGAGTGATAGAGAGCTTCAGAGAGTTTCAGAGAGTGATAGAGAGTGATAGGGAGTGTCAGAGAGTGTCAGAGAGTGATAGAGAGTGGTAGAGAGTGTCAGGGAGTGTCAGGGAGTGATAGAGAGTGATACAGAGTGTCAGAGAGTGATAGAGAGTGTCAGAGAGTGTCAGAGAGCGATAAAGAGTGATGGAGCGTGTCTGAGAGTGTCAGAGAGTGTCTGAGTGTGTCAGAGAGTGTCAGAGAGTGATAGACAGTGATAGAGATTTTCAGAGAGTGTCATTGAGTGATGGAGAGTGTCAGAGAGTGATAGAGAGTGATAGAGAGTTTCTGAGAGTGTCAAAGAGTGTCAGAGTGTGTCAGAGAGTGATGAAGAATGTTAGAGCGTTTCAGAGAGTGTCTGAGAGCGTCAGAGAGTGTCAGAGAGTGATAGAGAGTGTCTGAGAGTGATAGAGAGAGTCTGAGAGTGTCTGAGAGCGTCAGAGAGTGTCAGAGAGTGTCTGAGAGTGTCAGAGAGTGTCAGAGAGTGATAGAGAGTGTCAGAGAGTGTAAGAGAGTGATAGAGAGTGTCAGAGAGTGATAGAGAGTGATAGAGAGTGTCAGTGAGTGTCATAGAGTGATGGAGAGTGTCAGAGAGTGTCAGAGAGTGTCAGAGAGTGATAGAGAGTGATAGAGAGTGTCAGAGTGTGTCAGAGAGTTTCAGAGAGTCATAGAGAGTCATAGAGAGTGTCACAGAGTGTCATTGATTAATAGAGAGTGTCAGAGATTGATAGAGAGTGATAGAGAGTGTCAGAGAGTGTCAGAGAGTGAAAGAGAGTGAAATAGAGTGATAGAGAGTGTCAGAGAGTGTCACAGAGTGTCAGAGAGTGATAGAGAGTGATAGAGAGAGATAGAGAGTGTCAGAGTGTGTCAGAGAGTGTCAGAGAGTGATAGAGAGTGATAGATAGCGTCAGAGAGTGTCATAGAGTGATAGAGAGGGATAGAGAGTGTCACAGAGTGTCTTTGAGTAATAGAGAGTGTCAGAGAGTGATAGAGAGTTTCAGAGAGTGTCAGAGAGTGACAGAGAGTGTCAGAGAGTGATAGAGAGTGCCTGAGAGTGACAGAGAGTGACAGAGAGTGTCAGAGAGTGACAGAAAGTGTCAGAGTGTGATAGAGAGTGTCAGAGAGTGATAGAGAGTGCCAGAGAGTGTCAGAGTGTGATAGAGAGTGTCAGAGAGTGATAGAGAGTGCCAGAGAGTGTCTGAGAGTGTCTGAGAGTGTCTGAGATTGTCTGAGAGTGTCAGAAAGTGAAAAAAAGTGTCAGAGAGTTTTGCGAGTGTCAGAATGTTTCAGCGAGTGACAGAGAGTGATAGAGAGTGCCTGAGAGTGATAGAGAGTGACAGAGAGTGTCAGAGAGTGTCAGAGAGTGATAGAGAGAGATAGAGCGTGTCAGAGAGTGTCATAGAGTGATAGAGAGAGTCAGAGAGTGTCAGAGAGTGTCAGAGAGTGATAGAGAGTGACAGAGAGTGTTGCGAGTGTCAGAATGTTTCAGCGAGTGACAGAGAGTGATAGAGAGTGCCTGAGAGTGATAGAGAGTGACAGAGAGTGTCAGAGAGTGACATAAAGTGTCAGAGTGTGATAGAGAGTGTCAGAGAGTGATAGAGAGTGCCAGAGAGTGTCTGAGAGTGTCAGTGAGTGTCTGAGAGTGTCAGAGAGTGATAGAGAGTGATAGCGAGTGTTTGGGAGTGTCAGAGAGTGTCAGAGTGTGTCAGAGAGTGATAGAGAGTGTCTGAGAGTTTCCTGGAGTGATAGAGAGTGTCTGAGAATGTCAGAGAGAGATAGAGAGTGTCAAATTGTGTCAGAGAGTGATGGAGAGTAATAGAGATTGTCAGAGAGTTTCAGAGTGTGTCAGAGAATGTCAGAGAGTGATAGAAAGTGTCAGAGAGAGATAGAGAGTGTCTGAGAGTGACAGTGGGTGTCTGAGGGTGTCAGTCAGTGTCAGAGACTGATAGAGAGTGTCTGAGAGTGTCAGAGATTGTCAGATTGTGTCAGAGAGTGATGGAGAGTGATAGAGAGTGTCTGAAAGTGTCAGAGAGTGTCAGAGTGTGTCAGAGAATGTCAGAGAGCAATAGAGTGTGTCAGAGTGTGTCAGAGAGTGTAGGAGAGCAATAGAGTGTGTCAGAGTGTGTCAGAGAGTGTAGGAGAGTTTCAGAGAGTGATAGAGAGTGTCAGAGAGTGTCAGAGTGTGTCAGAGATTGTCAGAGACTGAGAGAGAGTGTCTGAGAGTGTCAGAGAGTGATAGAAAGTGTCAGAGAGTGATAGAGAGAGTCAGAGAGTGTCAGAAAGTGACAGAGAGTGGTAGAGAGTGTTAGAGAGTGTCAGAGAGTGATAGAGAGAGTCAGAGAGTGTCAGAAAGTGACAGAGAGTGGTAGAGAGTGTTAGAGAGTGTCAGAGAGTGACAGAGAGTGTCAGAGAGTGATAGAGAGTGCCTGAGAGTGATAGAAAGTGATAGATAGTGTCAGAGAGTGACAGAAAGTGTCAGAGTGTGATAGAGAGTGTCAGAGAGTGACAGAGAGTGCCAGAGAGTGCCAGAGAGTGTCTGAGAGTGTCTGAGAGTGTCTGAGATTCTCTGAGAGTGTCAGAAAGTGATAAAATGTGTCAGAGAGTGTCTGCGAGTGTCAGACAGTTGCAGCGAGTGATAGAGAGTTTCAGAGAATGCCTGAGAGTGTCAGTGTGTGTCAGAGAGTGTCTGAGAGTGTCTCAGGGTGTCAGAGAGTGATAGAGAGTTATAGCGAGTGTCTGGGAGTGTCAGAGAGTGTCAGAGAGTGAAAGAGAGTGATAGAGAGTGTCAGAGAGTGTCACAGAGTGTCAGAGAGTGATAGAGTGATAGAGAGAGATAGAGAGTGTCAGAGTGTGTCAGAGAGTGTCAGAGAGTGATAGAGAGTGATAGAGAGTGATAGATAGCCTCAGAGAGTGTCATAGAGTGATAGAGAGGGATAGAGAGTGTCACAGAGTGTCTTTGAGTAATAGAGAGTGTCAGAAAGTGTCAGAGAGTGATAGAGAGTGTCAGAGAGTGTCAGAGAGTGATACGGAGTGTGATTGAGAGTGTCTGAGACTGTCAGAGTGTGTCAGAGAGTGTCAGAGAGTGATGGAGAGTGATAGAGAGTGTCATTGAGTGATAGAGAGTGTCAGAGAGTGTCAGAGAGTCAGAGAGAGTGATAGAGAGTGTCAGAGAGTGTCAGAGAGTGTCAGAGAGTGATAGAGAGTGATAGAGAGTGTCAGAGAGTGATAGAGAGTGTCAGAGAGTGATCGAGATAGATAGAGAGCTTCAGAGAGTTTCAGAGAGTGATAGGGAGTGTCAGAGAGTGTCAGAGAGTGATAGAGAGTGGTAGAGAGTGTCAGGGAGTGTCAGGGAGTGATAGAGAGTGATACAGAGTGTCAGAGAGTGATAGAGAGTGTCAGAGAGTGTCAGAGAGCGATAAAGAGTGATGGAGCGTGTCTGAGAGTGTCTGAGAGTGTCTGAGTGTGTCAGAGAGTGTCAGAGAGTGATAGACAGTGATAGAGATTTTCAGAGAGTGTCATTGAGTGATAGAGAGTGTCAGAGAGTGTCAGAGAGTGATAGAGAGAGATAGAGAGTGATCGAGAGTGATAGAGAGCTTCAGAGAGTTTCAGAGAGTGATAGAGAGTGATAGGGAGTGTCAGAGAGTGTCAGAGAGTGATAGAGAGTGGTAGAGAGTGTCAGGGAGTGTCAGAGAGTGATAGAGAGTGTCAGAGAGTGTCAGAGAGCGATAAAGAGTGATGGAGCGTGTCTGAGAGTGTCAGAGAGTGTCTGAGAGTGTCTGAGTGTGTCAGAGAGTGATAGACAGTGATAGAGATTTTCAGAGAGTGTCATTGAGTGATGGAGAGTGTCAGAGAGTGATAGAGAGTGATAGAGAGTTTCTGAGAGTGTCAAAGAGTGTCAGAGTGTGTCAGAGAGTGATGAAGAATGTTAGAGCGTTTCAGAGAGTGTCGGAGAGCGTCAGAGTGTGTCAGAGAGTGATAGAGAGTGTCTGAGAGTGATAGAGAGAGTCTGAGAGTGTCTGAGAGCGTCAGAGAGTGTCAGAGAGTGTCTGAGAGTGTCTGAGAGTGTCTGAGTGCGTCAGAGAGTGTCTGAGAGTGTCAAAGAGCGTTAGAGTGTGATAGAGAGTGTCTGAGAGTGACAGAGAGTGTCTGAGATTGTCAGAGAGTGATAGAGAGTGTCAGAAGTTGATCGAGAGTGTCTGAGAATGTCAGAGAGTGATAGGGAGTGTCAGAGAGTAATAGAGAGAGTCTGAGAGTCTCAGAGAGTGAGAGAGAGTTTCTGAGTGTGTCAGATAGGGCCAGAGTGTGTGAGAGTGTCAAAGAGCGACAGAGAGTGTCAGAGAGTGTCAGAGAGTGTCAGAGAGTGATAGAGAGTGTCTGAGCGTGTCTGAGAGTGACAGAGAGTGACAGAGAGTGTCTCAGAGTGTCTCAGAGTGTCAGTGAGTGTCAGAGAGTGTCAGAGTGTGGCAGAGAGTAACAGAGAGGGATAGAGTGATAGAGAGTGTCTGAGAGTGTCAGAAAGTGTCAGAGAGTGTCAGAGAGTGATAGAGAGAGTCAGAGAGTGTCTCAGAGTGTCAGAGAGTGACAGAGCGTGTCAGAGAGTGACAGAAAGTGTCAGAGTGTGATAGAGAGTGTCAGAGAGTGATAGAGAGTGCCAGAGAGTGTCTGAGAGTGTCAGAGAGTGATAGAAAGTGTCAGAGAGTGTCTGAGAGGGTCTGAGAGGGTCTGAGAGATTCAGAGAGGGTCTGAGAGTGTCAGAGAGTGATAGAAAGTGTCAGAGAGTGATAGAGAGTTTCAGAGAGTGTCAGAGAGTGACAGAGAGTGTCAGAGAGTGATAGAGAGTGCCTGAGAGTGATAGAGAGTGACAGAGAGTGTCAGAGAGTGACAGAAAGTGTCAGAGTGTGATAGAGAGTGTCAGAGAGTGATAGAGAGTGCCAGAGAGTGTCAGAGTGTGATAGAGCGTGTCAGAGAGTGATAGAGAGTGCCAGAGAGTGTCTGAGAGTGTCTGAGAGTGTCTGAGATTGTCTGAGAGTGTCAGAAAGTGAAAAAAGTGTCAGAGAGTTTTGCGAGTGTCAGAATGTTTCAGCGAGTGACAGAGAGTGATAGAGAGTGCCTGAGAGTGATAGAGAGTGACAGAGAGTGTCAGAGAGTGTCAGAGAGTGATAGAGAGAGATAGAGCGTGTCAGAGAGTGTCATAGAGTGATAGAGAGAGTCAGAGAGTGTCAGAGAGTGTCAGAGAGTGATAGAGAGTGACAGAGAGTGTTGCGAGTGTCAGAATGTTTCAGCGAGTGACAGAGAGTGATAGAGAGTGATAGAGAGTGCCTGAGAGTGATAGAGAGTGACAGAGAGTGTCAGAGAGTGACATAAAGTGTCAGAGTGTGATAGAGAGTGTCAGAGAGTGATGGAGAGTGCCAGAGAGTGTCTGAGAGTGTCAGTGAGTGTCTGAGAGTGTCAGAGAGTGATAGAGAGTGATAGCGAGTGTTTGGGAGTGTCAGAGAGTGTCAGAGTGTGTCAGAGAGTGATAGAGAGTGTCTGAGAGTTTCCTGGAGTGATAGAGAGTGTCTGAGAATGTCAGAGAGTGTTAGAGAGTGTCAAATTGTGTCAGAGAGTGATGGAGAGTAATAGAGAGTGTCAGAGAGTTTCAGAGTGTGTCAGAGAATGTCAGAGAGTGATAGAAAGTGTCAGAGAGAGATAGAGAGTGTCTGAGAGTGACAGAGAGTGTCTGAGGGTGTCAGTCAGTGTCAGAGACTGATAGAGAGTGTCTGAGAGTGTCAGAGATTGTCAGATTGTGTCAGAGAGTGATGGAGAGTGATAGAGAGTGTCTGAAAGTGTCAGAGAATGTCAGAGTGTGTCAGAGAATGTCAGAGAGCAATAGAGTGTGTCAGAGTGTGTCAGAGAGTGTAGGAGAGCAATAGAGTGTGTCAGAGTGTGTCAGAGAGTGTAGGAGAGTTTCAGAGAGTGATAGAGAGTGTCAGAGAGTGTCAGAGTGTGTCAGAGATTGTCAGAGACTGAGAGAGAGTGTCTGAGAGTGTCAGAGAGTGATAGAAAGTGTCAGAGAGTGATAGAGAGAGTCAGAGAGTGTCAGAAAGTGACAGAGAGTGGTAGAGAGTGTTAGAGAGTGTCAGAGAGTGATAGAGAGAGTCAGAGAGTGTCAGAAAGTGACAGAGAGTGGTAGAGAGTGTTAGAGAGTGTCAGAGAGTGACAGAGAGTGTCAGAGAGTGATAGAGAGTGCCTGAGAGTGATAGAAAGTGATAGATAGTGTCAGAGAGTGACAGAAAGTGTCAGAGTGTGATAGAGAGTGTCAGAGAGTGACAGAGAGTGCCAGAGAGTGCCAGAGAGTGTCTGAGAGTGTCTGAGAGTGTCTGAGAGTCTCTGAGAGTGTCAGAAAGTTATAAAATGTGTCAGAGAGTGTCTGCGAGTGTCAGACAGTTGCAGCGAGTGATAGAGAGTTTCAGAGAATGCCTGAGAGTGTCAGTGTGTGTCAGAGAGTGTCTGAGAGTGTCTCAGGGTGTCAGAGAGTGATAGAGAGTTATAGCGAGAGTCTGGGAGTGTCAGAGAGTGTCAGAGTGTATCAGAGAGTGATAGAGAGTGTCTGAGAGTGTCATTGAGTGATAGAGAGTGTCTGAGAGTGTCAGATAGTGATAGAGAGTGTCAAATTGTGTCAGAGAGTGATAGAGAGTGATAGAGAGTGTCAGAGAGTTTCAGAGTGTGTCAGAGTGTGTCAGAGAGTGATAGAAAGTGTCAGAGAGTGATAGAGAGTGTCTGAGAGTTTCTGAGAGTGTCAGAGAGTGTCAGAGTTTGTCAGAGAATGTCAGAGAGCGATAGAGTGTGTCAGAGTGTGTCAGAGAGTGTCAGAGAGTTTCAGAGATTGTTAGAGAGTGTCAGAGTGTGTCAGAGTGTGTCAGAGAGTGTCAGAGAGTGAGAGAGAGTGTCTGAGAGTGTCTGAGAGTGACAGAGAGTGTCTGAGAGTTTCAGTGAGTGTCAGAGAGTGACAGAGAGTGTCTGAGTGTGTCTGAGAGTGTCAGCGAGTGTTACAGAGTGATAGAGAGAGTCTGAGAGTGTCTGAGAGTGTCAGCGAGTGATAGGGAGTGATAGAGAGTGTCTGAGAATGTCAGAGAGTGTCAGAGAGTGATAGAGAGTGATAGAGAGTGTCTGAGAGAGTCAGAGAGTGACCAAGCGTGTCTGAGAGTGTCAGTGACTGTCAGAGAGTGTTTAGAGAGTGTCTGAGAGTGTCTGAGAGTGTCTGAGATTGTCAGAGTGTGTCAGAGAGTGATAGAGAGTGTCTGAGAGTGTCAGAGTGCGTCCGAGAGTTTCAGTGAGTGAAAGAGAGTGTCAGAGAGTGATGGAGAGTGTCTGAGAGTGTCAGAAGGTGATAGAGAGTGTCAGAGAGTGATAGAGAGTGTCAGAGAGTGTCAGAGACAGTCAGAGTGTGTCAGAGATTGATAGAGAGTGTCTGAGAGTGTCAGAGAGTGTCAGAGTGTGTCAGAGAGTGATAGAGAGTGATCGAGTGTGATAGACGGCCATAGAGAGTGATGGAGAGTGTCTGAGTGTGTCAGAGTGTCAGAGAGTGTCAGATAGTGTCAGAGAGTGTCAGAGAGTGTCCGTGAATTTCAGAGAGTGATGGAGAGTGATAGAGAGTGTCAGAGTGTGATAGAGAGTGATAGAGAGTGTCTGAGAGTGTCTGAGAGTGTTCGAGTGAGTCAGAGTGTGCCAGAGAGTGATAGAGAGTGATGGAGTGTGTCAGGGAGTTTCATAGAGTGATAGATAGTGTCACAGAGTGATACAGATTGATAGAGAGTGTCTGAGAATGTCTGAGAGAGTCAGTGAGTGTCTGAGAGTGTCAGAGAGTGTCTGAAAGTGTCAGAGAGTGATGGAGAGTGAAAGAGAGTGTCATAGAGAATCTGAGAGTGATGGGAGTGATAGGGACTGTCATAGAGGGATAGAGATTGAAAGAGAGTGTCTGAGAGTGTCAGAGATTGTCAGACATTGTCAGAGAGTGACAGAAAGTGTCTGAGACTGTCTGAGATTATCTGAGAGTGTCAGAGTGTGATAGAAAGTGTCAGAGAGTGTCTGAGAGATTCAGAGAGTGATATAAAGTGTCAGAGAGTGTCTGAGAGAGTCAGAGAGAGTCAGAGAGTGTCAGAGAGTAATAGAGAGTGTCCGAGAGTGTCAGAGAGTGATAGAGAGTGATAGAGTGTGATGGAGAGTGTCTTTGAGTGTCAGAGAGTGTCAGAGAGTGATAGTGAATGTCAGAGAGTGATCGAGAGTGTCTGAGAGTGTCTGTGAGTGACAGAGTGTGTCAGAGAGTGATAGAGAGTTTCAGAGATTGTCAGAGTGTGTCAGAGAATGTCAGAGAGTGTCAGAGAGTGTCAGAGTGTGGCACAGAGTAACAGAGAGGGACAGAGTGATAGAGAGTGTCTGAGAGTGTCAGAAAGTGTCAGAGAGTGTCAGAGAGTGATAGAGAGTGGCAGAGAGTGTCTCAGAGTGTCAGAGAGTGACAGAGAGTGTCAGAGAGTGACAGAAAGTGTCAGAGTGTGATAGAGAGTGTCAGAGAGTGATAGAGAGTGCCAGAGAGTGTCTGAGAGTGTCAGAGAGTGATAGAAAGTGTCAGAGAGTGTCTGAGAGGGTCTGAGAGATTCAGAGAGTGTCTGAGAGTGTCAGAGAGTGATAGAAAGTGTCAGAGAGTGATAGAGAGTTTCAGAGAGTGTCAGAGAGTGACAGAGAGTGTCAGAGAGTGATAGAGAGTGCCTGAGAGTGAGAGAGAGTGACAGAGAGTGTCAGAGAGTGACAGAAAGTGTCAGAGTGTGATAGAGAGTGTCAGAGAGTGATAGAGAGTGCCAGAGAGTGTCTGAGAGTGTCTGAGAGTGTCTGAGATTGTCTGAGAGTGTCAGAAAGTGATAAAAAGTGTCAGACAGTGTTGCGAGTGTCAGAATGTTTCAGCGAGTGACAGAGAGTGATAGAGAGTGCCTGAGAGTGATAGAGAGTGACAGTGAGTGTCAGAGAGTGACAGAAAGTGTCAGAGTGTGATAGAGAGTGTCAGAGAGTGATAGAGAGTGCCAGAGAGTGTCTGAGAGTGTCAGTGAGTGTCTGAGAGTGACTGTGAGTGTCAGAGAGTGATAGAGAGTGATAGCGAGTTTTTGGGAGTGTCAGAGAGTGTCAGAGTGTGTCAGAGAATGTCAGAGAGCAAGAGAGTGTGTCAGAGTGTGTCATAGAGTGTAGGAGATCAATAGAGTGTGTCAGAGTGTGTCAGAGAGTGTAGGAGAGTTTCAGAGAGTGATAGAGTGTCAGAGAGTGTCAGAGTGTGTCAGAGAGTGTCAGAGAGTGTCAGAGAGTGAGAGAGACTGTCTGAGAGTGTCTGAGAGTGACAGAGAGTGTCTGAGAGTTTCAGTGAGTGTCAGCGAGTGATAGAGAGTGTCTGAGAGTGTCTGAGAGTGTCAGAGAGTGTCAGAGAATGTCAGAGAGCTATAGAGTGTGTCAGAGTGTGTCAGAGAGTGTCAGAGAGTTTCAGAGATTGTTAGAGAGTGTCAGAGAGTGTCAGAGTGTGTCAGAGAGTGTCAGAGAGTGAGAGAGAGTGTCTGAGAGTGTCTGAGAGTGACAGAGAGTGTCTGAGAGTTTCAGTGAGTGTCAGAGAGTGACAGAGAGTGTCTGAGACTGTCTGAGAGTGTCAGCGAGTGTTAGAGAGTGTCTGAGAGTGTCTGAGAGTGTCTGAGAGTGTCAGCGAGTGATAGAGAGTGATAGAGAGTGTCTGAGAATGTCAGAGAGTGTCAGAGAGTGATAGAGAGTGATAGAGAGTGTCTGAGAGTGTCAGAGAGTGACAAAGCGTGTCTGAGAGTGTCAGTGAGTGTCAGAGAGTGTTTAGAGAGTGACAGAAAGTGTCTGAGACTGTCTGAGATTATCTGAGAGTGTCAGAGTGTGATAGAAAGTGTCAGAGAGTGTCTGAGAGAGTCAGAGAGAGTCAGAGAGTGTCAGTGAGTAATAGAGAGTGTCCGAGAGTGTCAGAGAGTGATAGAGAGTGATAGAGTGTGATAGAGAGTGTCTTTGAGAGTCAGAGAGTGTCAGAGAGTGATAGAGAATGTCAGAGAGTGATCGACAGTGTCTGAGAGTGTCTGTGAGTGACAGAGTGTGGCAGAGAGTAACAGAGAGGGATAGAGAGTGTCAGAGAGTGTCTCAGAGTGTCAGAGAGTGACACAGAGTGTCAGAGTGTGACAGAATGTGTCAGAGTGTGATAGAAAGTGTCAGAGAGTGATAGAGAGTTTCAGAGATTGTCAGAGTGTGTCAGAGAATGTCAGAGAGTGTCAGAGAGTGTCAGTGTGGCAGAGAGTAACAGAGAGGGATAGAGAGTGTCAGAGAGTGTCTCAGAGTGTCAGAGAGTGACACAGAGTGTCAGAGTGTGACAGAATGTGTCAGAGTGTGATAGAGAGTGTCAGAGAGTGATAGAGAGTGCCAGAGAGTGTCTGAGAGTGTCAGAGAGTGATAGAAAGTGTCAGAGAGTGTCTGAGAGGGTCTGAGAGATTCAGAGAGTGTCTGAGAGTGTCAGAGAGTGTCAGAGAGTGATAGAAAGTGTCAGAGAGTTTCAGAGAGTGTCAGAGAGTGACAGAGAGTGGTAGAGAGTGTTAGAGAGTGTCAGAGAGTGACAGAGAGTGTCAGAGAGTGATAGAGAGTGCCTGAGAGTGATAGAGAGTGACAGAGAGTGTCAGAGAGTGACAGAAAGTGTCAGAGTGTGATAGAGAGTGTCAGAGAGTGATAGAGAGTGCCAGAGAGTGTCTGAGAGTGTCTGAGAGTGTCTGAGAGTGTCAGAAAGTGAGAGAAAGTGTCAGATAGTGTTGCGAGTGTCAGAATGTTTCAGCGAGTGACAGAGAGTGATAGAGAGTGCCTGAGAGTGATAGAGAGTGACAGAGAGTGTCAGAGTGTGACATAAAGTGTCAGAGTGTGATAGAGAGTGTCAGAGAGTGATAGAGAGTGCCAGAGAGTGTCTGCGAGTGTCAGTGAGCGTCTGAGAGTGTCAGAGAGTGATAGAGAGTGTCTGAGAGTTTCATGGAGTGATAGAGAGTGTCTGAGAGTGTCAGAGAGTGATAGAGAGTGTCAAATTGTGTCAGAGAGTGATGGAGAGTGATAGAGAGTGTCAGAGAGTTTCAGAGTGTGTCAAAGAATGTCAGAGAGTGATAGAAAGTGTCAGAGAGAGATAGAGAGTGTCTGAGAGTGTCTGAGAGTGACACAGAGTGTCTGAGGGTGTCAGTCAGTGTCAGAGAGTGATAGAGAATGTCTGAGAGTGTCAGAGATTGTCAGATTGTGTCAGAGAGTGATGGAGAGTGATAGAGAGTGTCTGACAGTGTCAGAGAGTGTCAGAGTGTGTCAGAGAATGTCAGAGAGCAATAGAGTGTGTCAGAGTGTGTCAGAGAGTGTAGGAGAGTTTCAGAGAGTGATAGAAAGTGTCAGAGAGTGTCAGAGTGTGTCAGAGAGTGTCAGAGAGTGTTAGAGAGTGTTAGAGAGTGTCAGAGAGTGTGTGAGTGTGTCAGACAGTTTCAGAGAGTGTCAGAGAGTGAGAGAGAGTGTCTGAGAGTGACAGAGAGTGTCTGAGAGTTGCAGTGAGTGTCAGAGAGTGACAGAGAGTGTCTGAGAGTGTCTGAGAGTGTCAGCGAGTGTTAGAGTGTAATGGAGAGTGTCTTTGAGTGTCAGAGAGTGTCAGAGTGTGTCAGAGAATGTCAGAGAGTGTCAGAGAGTGTCAGAGTGTGGCAGAGAGTAACAGAGAGGGATAGAGAGTGATAGAGAGTGTCTGAGACTGTCAGAAAGTGTCAGAGAGTGTCAGAGAGTGATAGAGAGTTTCAGAGAGTGTCTGAGAGTGTCAGAGAGTGACAGAGAGTGTCAGAGAGTGACAGAAAGTGTCAGAGTGTGATAGAGAGTGTCCGAGAGTGATAGAGAGTGCCAGAGAGTGTCTGAGAGTGTCAGAGAGTGATAGAAAGTGGCAGAGAGTGTCTGAGTGGGTCTGAGAGAGTCAGAGAGTGTCTGAGAGTGTCAGAGAGTGTCAGAGAGAGATAGAAAGTGTCAGAGAGTGATAGAGAGTTTCAGAGAGTGACAGGGAGTGGTAGAGAGTGTTAGAGAGTATCAGAGAGTGAAAGAAAGTGTCAGAAAGTGATAATAGGTGTCAGAGAGTGTCTGCGAGTGTCAGAATGTTTCATCGAGTGATAGAGAGTTTCAGAGAATGCCTGAGAGTGTCAATGTGTGTCAGTGAGTGTCTGAGAGTGTCTGAGAGTGTCAGAGAGTAATAGAGAGTGTCCGAGAGTGTCAGAGAGTGATAGAGAGTGATAGAGTGTGATAGAGAGTGTCTTTGAGTGTCAGAGAGTGTCAGAGAGTGATGGAGAATGTCAGAGAGTGATCGAGAGTGTCTGAGAGTTTCTGTGAGTGACAGAGTGTGTCAGAGAGTGATAGAGAGTTTCAGAGATTGTCAGAGTGTGTCAGAGAATGTCAGTGAGTGTCAGAGAGTGTCAGAGAGTGTCAGAGTGTGGCAGAGAGTAACAGAGAGGGATAGAGTGATAGAGAGTGTCTGAGAGTGTCAGAAAGTGTCAGAGAGTGTCAGAGAGTGATAGAGAGTGTCAGAGAGTGTCTCAGAGTGTCAGAGAGTGACAGAGAGTGTCAGAGTGTGACAGAATGTGTCAGAGTGTGATAGAGAGTGTCAGAGAGTGATAGAGAGTGCCAGAGAGTGTCTGAGAGTGTCAGAGAGTGATAGAAAGTGTCAGAGAGTGTCTGAGAGGGTCTGAGAGATTCAGAGAGTGTCTGAGAGTGTCAGAGAGTGTCAGAGAGTGATAGAAAGAGTCAGAGAGTTTCAGAGAGTGTCAGAGAGTGACAGAGAGTGGTAGAGAGTGTTAGAGAGTGTCAGAGAGTGACAGAGAGTGTCAGAGAGTGTCAGAGAGTGATAGAGAGTGCCTGCGAGTGATAGAGAGTGACAGAGAGTGTCAGAGAGTGACAGAAAGTGTCAGAGTGTGATAGAGAGTGTCAGAGAGTGATAGAGAGTGCCAGAGAGTGTCTGAGAGTGTCTGAGAGTGTCTGAGAGTGTCAGAAAGTGATAAAAAGTGTCAGGGAGTGTTGCGAGTGTCAGAATGTTTCAGCGAGTGACAGAGAGTGATAGAGAGTGCCTGAGAGTGATAGAGAGTGACAGAGAGTGTCAGAGTGTGACAGAAAGTGTCAGAGTGTGATAGAGAGTGTCAGAGAGTGATAGAGAGTGCCAGAGAGTGTCTGTGAGTGTCAGTGAGCGTCTGAGAGTGTCAGAGAGTGATAGAGAGTGTCTGAGAGTTTCATGGAGTGATAGAGAGTGTCTGAGAGTGTCAGAGAGTGATAGAGAGTGTCAAATTGTGTCATAGAGTGATGGAGAGTGATAGAGAGTGTCAGAGAGTTTCAGAGTGTGTCAAAGAATGTCAGAGAGTGATAGAAAGTGTCAGAGAGAGATAGAGAGTGTCTGAGTGTGACACAGAGTGTCTGAGGGTGTCAGTCAGTGTCAGAGAGTGATAGAGAATGTCTGAGAGTGTCAGAGATTGTCAGATTGTGTCAGAGAGTGATGGAGAGTGATAGAGAGTGTCTGACAGTGTCAGAGAGTGTCAGAGTGTGTCAGAGAATGTCAGAGAGCAATAGAGTGTGTCAGAGTGTGTCAGAGAGTGTAGGGGAGTTTCAGAGAGTGATAGAAAGTGTCAGAGAGTGTCAGAGTGTGTCAGAGAGTGTCAGAGAGTGTTAGAGAGTGTTAGAGAGTGTCAGAGAGTGTGTGAGTGTGTCAGACAGTTTCAGAGAGTGTCAGAGAGTGAGAGAGAGTGTCTGAGAGTGACAGAGAGTGTCTGAGAGTTGCAGTGAGTGTCAGAGAGTGACAGAGAGTGTCTGAGAGTGTCTGAGAGTGTCAGCGAGTGTTAGAGTGTAATGGAGAGTGTCTTTGAGTGTCAGAGAGTGTCATAGTGTGTCAGAGAATGTCAGAGAGTGTCAGAGAGTGTCAGAGTGTGGCAGAGAGTAGCAGAGAGGGATAGAGAGTGATAGAGAGTGTCTGAGACTGTCAGAGAGTGATAGAAAGTGTCAGAGAGTGTCTGAGAGGGTCTGAGAGATTCAGAGAGTGTCTGAGAGTGTCAGAGAGTGTCAGAGAGTGATAGAAAGTGTCAGAGAGTGATAGAGAGTGCCAGAGAGTGTCTGAGATTGTCAGAGAGTGATAGAAAGTGTCAGAGAGTGTCTGAGAGGGTCTGAGAGATTCAGAGAGTGTCTGAGAGTGTCAGAGAGTGTCAGAGAGTGATAGAAAGTGTCAGAGAGTTTCAGAGAGTGTCAGAGAGTGACAGAGAGTGGTAGAGAGTGTTAGAGAGTGTCAGAGAGTGACAGAGAGTGTCAGAGAGTGTCAGAGAGTGATAGAGAGTGGTAGAGAGTGTTAGAGAGTGTCAGAGAGTGACAGAGAGTGTCAGAGAGTGTCAGAGAGTGATAGAGAGTGCCTGCGAGTGATAGAGAGTGACAGAGAGTGTCAGAGAGTGACAGAAAGTGTCAGAGTGTGATAGAGAGTGTCAGAGAGTGATAGAGAGTGCCAGAGAGTGTCTGAGAGTGTCTGAGAGTGTCTGAGAGTGTCAGAAAGTGATAAAAAGTGTCAGAGAGTGTTGCGAGTGTCAGAATGTTTCAGCGAGTGACAGAGAGTGATAGAGAGTGCCTGAGAGTGATAGAGAGTGTCAGAGAGTGTCAGAGTGTGACAGAAAGTGTCAGAGAGTGTCTGCGAGTGTCAGTGAGCGTCTGAGAGTGTCAGAGAGTGATAGAGAGTGTCTGAGAGTTTCATGGAGTGATAGAGAGTGTCTGAGAGTGTCAGAGAGTGATAGAGAGTGTCAAATTGTGTCAGAGAGTGATGGAGAGTGATAGAGAGTGTCAGAGAGTTTCAGAGTGTGTCAAAGAATGTCAGAGAGTGATAGAAAGTGTCAGAGAGAGATAGAGAGTGTCTGAGAGTGTCTGAGAGTGACACAGAGTGTCTGAGGGTGTCAGTCAGTGTCAGAGAGTGATAGAGAATGTCTGAGAGTGTCAGAGATTGTCAGATTGTGTCAGAGAGTGATGGAGAGTGATAGAGAGAGTCTGACAGTGTCAGAGAGTGTCAGAGTGTGTCAGAGAATGTCAGAGAGCAATAGAGTGTGTCAGAGTGTGTCAGAGAGTGTAGGAGAGTTTCAGAGAGTGATAGAAAGTGTCAGAGAGTGTCAGAGTGTGTCAGAGAGTGTCAGAGAGTGTTAGAGAGTGTTCGAGAGTGTCAGAGAGTGTGTGACTGTGTCAGACAGTTTCAGAGAGTGTCAGAGAGTGAGAGAGAGTGTCTGAGAGTGACAGAGAGTGTCTGAGAGTTGCAGTGAGTGTCAGAGAGTGACAGAGAGTGTCTGAGAGTGTCAGCGAGTGTTAGAGTGTAATGGAGAGTGTCTTTGAGTGTCAGAGAGTGTCAGAGTGTGTCAGAGAATGTCAGAGAGTGTCAGAGAGTGTCAGAGAGTGTCAGAGTGTGGCAGAGAGTAACAGAGAGGGATAGAGAGTGATAGAGAGTGTCTGAGACTGTCAGAAAGTGTCAGAGAGTGTCAGAGAGTGATAGAGAGTTTCAGAGAGTGTCTGAGAGTGTCAGAGAGTGACAGAGAGTTTCAGAGAGTGACAGAAAGTGTCAGAGTGTGATAGAGAGTGTCCGAGAGTGATAGAGAGTGCCAGAGAGTGTCTGAGAGTGTCAGAGAGTGATAGAAAGTGGCAGAGAGTGTCTGAGCGGGTCTGAGAGAGTCAGAGAGTGTCTGAGAGTGTCAGAGAGTGTCAGAGAGAGATAGAAAGTGTCAGAGAGTGGTAGAGAGTGTTAGAGAGTATCAGAGAGTGAAAGAAAGTGTCAGAAAGTGATAATAAGTGTCAGAGAGTGTCTGCGAGTGTCAGAATGTTTCATCGAGTGATAGAGAGTTTCAGAGAATGCCTGAGAGTGTCAATGTGTGTCAGTGAGTGTCTGAGAGTGCCTGAGAGTGTCTGAGAGTGTCAGAGAGTAATAGAGAGTGTCCGAGAGTGTCAGAGAGTGATAGAGAGTGATAGAGAGTGATAGAGTGTGATAGAGAGTGTCTTTGAGTGTCAGAGAGTGTCAGAGAGTGATAGAGAATGTCAGAGTGTGATAGAGAGTGTCAGAGAGAGATAGAGAGTGCCAGAGAGTGTCTGAGAGTGTCTGAGTGAGTCTGAGATTGTCTGAGAGTGTCAGAAAGTGATGAAAAGTGTCAGAGAGTGTTGCGAGTGTCAGAATGTTTCAGCGAGTGACAGAGAGTGATAGAGAGTGCCTGAGAGTGATAGAGAGTGACAGAGAGTGTCAGAGAGTGCCTGAGAGTGATAGAGAGTGACAGAGAGTGTCAGAGAGTGACAGAAAGTGTCAGAGTGTGATAGAGAGTGTCAGAGAGAGATAGAGAGTGCCAGAGAGTGTCTAAGAGTTTCTGAGTGTGTCTGAGATTGTCTGAGAGTGTCAGAAAGTGATAAAAAGTGTCAGAGAGTGTTGCGAGTGTCAGAATGTTTCAGCGAGTGACAGAGATTGATAGAGAGTGCCTGAGAGTGATAGAGAGTGACAGAGAGTGTCAGAGAGTGACAGAAAGTGTCAGAGTGTGATAGAGAGTGTCAGAGAGTGATAGAGAGTGCCAGAGAGTGTCTGAGAGTGTCAGTGAGTGTCTGAGAGTGTCAAAGAGTGATAGAGAGTGTCTGAGAGTTTCATGGAGTGATAGAGAGTGTCTGAGAGTGTCAAAGAGTGATAGAGAGTGTCAAATTGTGTCAGAGAGTGATGGAGAGTGATAGAGAGTGTCAGAGAGTTTCAGAGTGTGTCAGAGAATGTCAGAGAGTGATAGAAAGTGTCAGAGAGAGATAGAGAGTGTCTGAGAGTGTCTGAGAGTGACACAGAGTGTCTGAGGGTGTCAGTCAGTGTCAGAGAGTGATAGAGAGTGTCTGAGAGTGTCAGAGATTGTCAGATTGTGTCAGAGAGTGATGGAGAGTGATAGAGAGTGTCTGACAGTGTCAGAGAGTGTCAGAGTGTGTCAGAGAATGTCAGAGAGCAATAGAGTGTGTCAGAGAGTGTAGGAGACTTTCAAAGAGTGATAGAGAGTGTCAGAGAGTGTCAGAGTGTGTCAGAGAGTGTCAGAGAGTGTTAGAGAGTGTCAGAGAGTGTCAGAGTGTGTCAGAGAGTGTCAGAGAGTGTTAGAGAGTGTCAGAGAGTGTGTGAGTGTGTCAGACAGTTTCAGAGAGTGTCAGAGAGTGAGAGAGAGTGTCTGAGAGTGTCTGAGAGTGACAGAGAGTGTCTGAGAGTTGCAGTGAGTGTCAGAGAGTGACAGAGAGTGTCTGAGTGTTGCAGTGAGTGTCAGAGAGTGACAGAGAGTGTCTGAGAGTGCCTGAGAGTGTCAGCGAGTGTTAGAGTGTAATGGAGAGTGTCTTTGAGTGTCAGAGACTGTCAGAGTGTGTCAGAGAATGTCAGAGAGTGTCAGAGAGTGTCAGAGTGTGGCAGAGAGCAACAGAGAGGGATAGAGACTGATAGAGAGTGTCTGAGACTGTCAGAAAGTGTCAGAGAGTGTCAGAGAATGATAGAGAGTTTCAGAGAGTGCCTGAGAGTGTCAGAGAGTGACAGAGAGTGTCAGAGAGTGACAGAAAGTGTCAGAGTGTGATAGAGAGTGTCCGAGAGTGATAGAGAGTGCCAGAGAGTGTCTGAGAGTGTCAGAGAGTGATAGAAAGTGGCAGAGAGTGTCTGAGTGGGTCTGAGAGAGTCAGAGAGTGTCTGAGAGTGTCAGAGAGTGTCAGAGAGAGATAGAAAGTGTCAGAGAGTGATAGAGAGTTTCAGAGAGTGACAGAGAGTGGCAGAGAGTGTTAGAGAGTATCAGAGAGTGAAAGAAAGTGTCAGAAAGTGATAATAAGTGTCAGAGAGTGTCTGCTAGTGTCAGAATGTTTCATCGAGTGATAGAGAGTTTCAGAGAATGCCTGAGAGTTTCAATGTGTGTCAGTGAGTGTCTGAGAGTGTCTGAGAGTGTCAGAGAGTGATAGAGAGTGATGGCGAGTGCTTGGGAGTGTCAGAGAGTGTCAGAGTGTGTCAGAGAGTGATAGAGAGTGTCTGAGAGTTTCATAGAGTGATAGAGAGTGTCGGAGAGTGTCAGAGAGTGATAGAGAGTGTCAAATTGTGTCAGAGAGTGATAGAGAGTGATAGAGAGTGTCAGAGAGTTTCAGAGTGTGTCAGAGAATGTCAGAGAGTGATAGAAAGTGTCAGAGAGAGATAGAGATTGTCTGAGAGTGTCTGTGAGTGACACAGAGTGTCTGAGGGTGTCAGTCAGTGACAGAGAGTGATAGAGAGTGTCTGAGAGTGTCAGAGATTGTCAGATTGTGTCAGAGAGTGATGGAGAGTGATAGAGAGTGTCTGACAGTGTCAGAGAGTGTCAGAGTGTGTCAAAGAATGTCAGAGAGCAATAGAGTGTGTCAGAGTGTGTCAGAGAGTGTCAGAGAGTTTCAGAGAGTGATGCAGAGTGTCAGAGAGTGTCAGAGAGTGTCAGAGAGTGTTAGAGAGTGCTAGAGAGTGTCAGAGAGTGTGTGAGTGTGTCAGACAGTTTCAGAGAGTGTCAGAGAGTGAGACAGAGTGTCTGAGAGTGTCTGAGAGTGACAGAGAGTGTCTGAGAGTTGCAGTAGGTGTCAGAGAGTGACAGAGAGTGTCTGAGAGTGTCTGAGAGTGTCAGCGAGTGTTAGAGTGTGATGGAGAGTGTCTTTGAGTATCAGAGAGTGTCAGAGAGTGATAGAGAATGTCAGAGAGTGATCAAGAGTGTCTGAGAGTGTCTGTGAGTGGCAGAGTGTGTCAGAGAGTGATAGAGAGTTTCAGAGATTGTCAGAGTGTGTCAGAGAATGTCAGAGAATGTCAGAGAGTGTCAGAGAGTGTCAGAGTGTGTCAGAGAGTAACAGAGAGGGATAGAGAGTGATAGAGAGTGTCTGAGAGTGTCAGAAAGTGTCAGACAGTGTCAGAGAGTGATAGAGAGTTTCAGAGAGTGTCTGAGAGTGTCAGAGAGTGACAGAGAGTGTCAGAGAGTGACTGAAGGTGTCAGAGTGTGATAGAGAATGTCAGAGAGTGTTAGAGAGTGCCAGAGAGTGTCAGAGAGTGATAGAATGTGTCAGAGTGTGATAGAGAGTGTCAGAGAGTGATAGAGAGTGTCTGAGAATGTCAGAGAGTGTCAGAGAGTGATAGAAAGTGATAGAGAGTGTCTTTGAGTGTCAGAGAGTGTCAGAGTGTGTCAGAGAATGTCAGAGAGTGTCAGAGTGTGTCAGAGTGTGGCAGAGAGTAACAGAGAGGGATAGAGAGTGATAGAGAGTGTCTGAGACTGTCAGAAAGTGTCAGAGAGTGTCAGAGAATGATAGAGAGTTTCAGAGAGTGCCTGAGAGTTTCAGAGAGTGACAGAGAGTGTCAGAGAGTGACAGAAAGTGTCAGGATGTGATAGAGAGTGTCCGAGAGTGATAGAGAGTGCCAGAGAGTGTCTGAGAGTGTCAGAGAGTGATAGAAAGTGTCAGAGAGAGATAGAGAGTGTCTGAGAGTGTCTGCGAGTGACACAGAGTGTCTGAGGGTGTCAGTCAGTGTCAGAGAGTGATAGAGAGTGTCTGAGAGTGTCAGAGATTGTCAGATTGTGTCAGAGAGTGATGGAGGGTGATAGAGAGTGTCTGACAGTGTCAGAAAGTGTCAGAGTGTGTCAGAGAATGTCAGTGAGTGTCAGAGTGTCAGAGTGTGGCAGAGAGTAACAGAGAGGGATAGAGTGATAGAGAGTGTCTGAGAGTGTCAGAAAGTGTCAGAGAGTGTCAGAGAGTGATAGAGAGTGTCAGAGAGTGTCTCAGAGTGTCAGAGAGTGACAGAGAGTGTCAGAGTGTGACAGGAAGTGTCAGAGTGTGATAGAGAGTGTCAGAGAGTGATAGAGAGTGCCAGAGAGTGTCTGAGAGTGTCAGAGAGTGATAGAAAGTGTCAGAGAGTGTCTGAGAGGGTCTGAGAGATTCAGAGAGTGTCTGAGAGTGTCAGAGAGTGTCAGAGAGTGATAGAAAGTGTCAGAGAGTGATAGAGAGTTTCAGAGAGTGTCAGAGAGTGACAGAGAGTGGTAGAGAGTGTTAGAGAGTGTCAGAGAGTGACAGAGAGTGTCAGAGAGTGATAGAGAGTGTCAGAGAGTGATAGAGAGTGCCTGAGAGTGATAGAGAGTGACAGAGAGTGTCAGAGAGTGACAGAAAGTGTCATAGTGTGATAGAGAGTGTCAGAGAGAGATAGAGAGTGCCAGAGAGTGTCTGAGAGTGTCTGAGTGTGTCTGAGATTGTCTGAGAGTGTCAGAAAGTGATAAAAAGTGTCAGAGAGTGTTGCGAGTGTCAGAATGTTTCAGCGAGTGACAGAGAGTGATAGAGAGTGCCTGAGAGTGATAGAGAGTGACAGAGAGTGTCAGAGAGTGACAGAAAGTGTCAGAGTGTGATAGAGAGTGTCAGAGAGTGATAGAGAGTGCCAGAGAGTGTCTGAGAGTGTCAGTGAGTGTCTGAGAGTGTCAGAGAGTGATAGAGAGTGTCTGAGAGTTTCATGGAGTGATAGAGAGTGTCTGAGAGTGTCAAAGAGTGATAGAGAGTGTCAAATTGTGTCAGAGAGTGATGGAGAGTGATAGAGAGTGTCAGAGAGTTTCAGAGTGTGTCAGAGAATGTCAGAGAGAGATAGAGAGTGTCTGAGAGTGTCTGAGAGTGACACAGAGTGTCTGAGGGTGTCAGTCAGTGTCAGAGAGTGATAGAGAGTGTCTGAGAGTGTCAGAGATTGTCAGATTGTGTCATAGAGTGATGGAGAGTGATAGAGAGTGTCTGACAGTGTCAGAGAGTGTCAGGGTGTGTCAGAGAATGTCAGAGAGCAATAGAGTGTGTCAGAGAGTGTAGGAGACTTTCAGAGAGTGATAGAGAGTGTCAGAGAGTGTCAGAGTGTGTCAGAGAGTGTCAGAGTGTTAGAGAGTGTCAGAGAGTGTCAGAGAATGTCAGAGAGTGTCAGAGAGTGTCAGAGAGTGTCAGAGTGTGGCAGAGAGTAACAGAGAGGGATAGAGACTGATCGAGAGTGTCTGAGACTGTCAGAAAGTGTCAGAGAGTGTCAGAGAATGATAGAGAGTTTCAGAGAGTGCCTGAGAGTGTCAGAGAGTGACAGAGAGTGTCAGAGAGTGACAGAAAGTGTCAGAGTGTGATAGAGAGTGTCCGAGAGTGATAGAGAGTGCCAGAGGGTGTCTGAGAGTGTCAGAGAGTGATAGAAAGTGGCAGAGAGTGTCTGAGTGGGTCTGAGAGAGTCAGAGAGTGTCTGAGAGTGTCAGAGAGTGTCAGAGAGAGATAGAAAGTGTCAGAGAGTGATAGAGAGTTTCAGAGAGTGACAGAGAGTGGCAGAGAGTGTTAGAGAGTATCAGAGAGTGAAAGAAAGTGTCAGAAAGTGATAATAAGTGTCAGAGAGTGTCTGCTAGTGTCAGAATGTTTCATCGAGTGATAGAGAGTTCAGAGAATGCCTGAGAGTTTCAATGTGTGTCAGTGAGTGTCTGAGAGTGTCTGAGAGTGTCAGAGAGTGATAGAGAGTGATGGCGAGTGCTTGGGAGTGTCATAGAGTGTCAGAGTGTGTCAGAGAGTGATAGAGAGTGTCTGAGAGTTTCATAGAGTGATAGAGAGTGTCGGAGAGTGTCAGAGAGTGATAGAGAGTGTCAAATTGTGTCAGAGAGTGATAGAGAGTGATAGAGAGTGTCAGAGAGTTTCAGAGTGTGTCAGAGAATGTCAGAGAGTGATAGAAAGTGTCAGAGAGAGATAGAGAGTGTCTGACAGTGTCAGAGAGTGTCAGAGTGTGTCAGAGAATGTCAGAGAGCAATAGAGTGTGTCAGAGTGTGTCAGAGAGTGTCAGACAGTTTCAGAGAGTGATAGAGAGTGTCAGAGAGTGTCAGAGAGTGTCAGAGAGTGTTAGAGAGTGTTAGAGAGTGTCAGAGAGTGTGTGAGTGTGTCAGACAGTTTCAGAGAGTGTCAGAGAGTGAGAGAGAGTGTCTGAGAGTGTCTGAGAGTGACAGAGAGTGTCTGAGAGTTGCAGTAGGTTTCAGAGAGTGACAGAGAGTGTCTGAGAGTGTCTGAGAGTGTCAGCGAGTGTTAGAGTGTGATGGAGAGTGTCTTTGAGCGTCAGAGAGTGTCAGAGAGTGATAGAAAGTGTCAGAGAGTGATAGAGAGTTTCAGAGAGTGTCAGAGAGTGACAGAGAGTGGTAGAGTGTGTTAGAGAGTGTCAGAGAGTGTCAGAGAGTGATAGAGAGTTTCAGAGAGTGTCTGAGAGTGTCAGAGAGTGACAGAGAGTTTCAGAGAGTGACAGAAAGTGTCAGAGTGTGATAGAGAGTGTCCGAGAGTGATAGAGAGTGCCAGAGAGTGTCTGAGAGTGTCAGAGAGTGATAGAAAGTGGCAGAGAGTGTCTGAGTGGGTCTGAGAGAGTCAGAGAGTGTCTGAGAGTGTCAGAGAGTGTCAGAGAGAGATAGAAAGTGTCAGAGAGTGGTAGAGAGTGTTAGAGAGTATCAGAGAGTGAAAGAAAGTGTCAGAAAGTGATAATAAGTGTCAGAGAGTGTCTGCGAGTGTCAGAATGTTTCATCGAGTGATAGAGAGTTTCAGAGAATGCCTGAGAGTGTCAATGTGTGTCAGTGAGTGTCTGAGAGTGTCTGAGAGTGTCTGAGAGTGTCAGAGAGTAATAGAGAGTGTCCGAGAGTGTCAGAGAGTGATAGAGAGTGATAGAGAGTGATAGAGTGTGATAGAGAGTGTCTTTGAGTGTCAGAGAGTGTCAGAGAGTGATAGAGAATGTCAGAGAGTGATCGAGAGTCTCTGAGAGTGTCTGTGAGTGACAGAGTGTGTCAGAGAGTGATAGAGAGTTTCAGAGATTGTCAGAGTGTGTCAGAGAATGTCAGTGAGTGTCAGAGAGTGTCAGAGTGTGGCAGAGAGTAACAGAGAGGGATAGAGTGATAGAGAGTGTCTGAGAGTGTCAGAAAGTGTCAGAGAGTGTCAGAGAGTGATGGAGAGTGTCAGAGAGTGTCTCAGAGTGTCAGAGAGTGACAGAGAGTGTCAGAGTGTGACAGGAAGTGTCAGAGTGTGATAGAGAGTGTCAGAGAGTGATAGAGAGTGCCAGAGAGTGTCTGAGAGTGTCAGAGAGTGACAGAAACTGTCAGAGAGTGTCTGAGAGGGTCTGAGAGATTCAGAGAGTGTCTGAGAGTGTCAGAGAGTGTCAGAGAGTGATAGAAAGTGTCAGAGAGTGATAGAGAGTTTCAGAGAGTGTCAGAGAGTGACAGAGAGTGGTAGAGAGTGTTAGAGAGTGTCAGAGAGTGACAGAGAGTGTCAAAGAGTGATAGAGAGTGCCTGAGAGTGATAGAGAGTGACAGAGAGTGTCAGAGAGTGACAGAAAGTGTCAGAGTGTGATAGAGAGTGTCAGAGAGAGATAGAGAGTGCCAGAGAGTGTCTGAGAGTGTCTGAGTGTGTCTGAGATTGTCTGAGAGTGTCAGAAAGTGATAAAAAGTGTCAGAGAGTGTTGCGAGTGTCAGAATGTTTCAGCGAGTGACAGAGAGTGATAGAGAGTGCCTGAGAGTGATAGAGAGTGACAGAGAGTGTCAGAGAGTGACAGAAAGTGTCAGAGTGTGATAGAGAGTGTCAGAGAGTGATAGAGAGTGCCAGAGAGTGTCTGAGAGTGTCAGTGAGTGTCTGAGAGTGTCAGAGAGTGATAGAGAGTGTCTGAGAGTTTCATGGAGTGATAGAGAGTGTCTGAGAGTGTCAAAGAGTGATAGAGAGTGTCAAATTGTGTCAGAGAGTGATGGAGAGTGATAGAGAGTGTCAGAGAGTTTCAGAGTGTGTCAGAGAATGTCAGAAAGTGATAGAAAGTGTCAGAGAGAGATAGAGAGTGTCTGAGAGTGTCTGAGTGTGACACAGAGTGTCTGAGGGTGTCAGTCAGTGTCAGAGAGTGATAGAGAGTGTCTGAGAGTGTCAGAGATTGTCAGATTGTGTCAGAGAGTGATGGAGAGTGATAGAGAGTGTCTGACAGTGTCAGAGAGTGTCAGAGTGTGTCAGAGAATGTCAGAGAGCAATAGAGTGTGTCAGAGAGTGTAGGAGACTTTCAGAGAGTGATAGAGAGTGTCAGAGAGTGTCAGAGTGTGCCAGAGAGTGTCAGAGAGTGTTAGAGAGTGTCAGAGAGTGTGTGAGTGTGTCAGACAGTTTCAGAGAGTGTCAGAGAGTGAGAGAGAGTGTCTGAGAGTGTCTGAGAGTGACAGAGAGTGTCTGAGAGTTGCAGTGAGTGTCAGAGAGTGACAGAGAGTGTCTGAGTGTTGCAGTGAGTGTCAGAGAGTGACAGAGAGTGTCTGAGAGTGCCTGAGAGTGTCAGCGAGTGTTAGAGTGTAATGGAGAGTGTCTTTGAGTGTCAGAGAGTGTCAGAGTGTGTCAGAGAATGTCAGAGAGTGTCAGAGAGTGTCAGAGTGTGGCAGAGAGTAACAGAGAGGGATAGAGACTGATAGAGAGTGTCTGAGACTGTCAGAAAGTGTCAGAGAGTGTCAGAGAATGATAGAGAGTTTCAGAGAGTGCCTGAGAGTGTCAGAGAGTGACAGAGAGTGTCAGAGAGTGACAGAAAGTGTCAGAGTGTGATAGAGAGTGTCCGAGAGTGATAGAGAGTGCCAGAGAGTGTCTGAGAGTGTCAGAGAGTGATAGAAAGTGGCAGAGAGTGTCTGAGTGGGTCTGAGAGTGTCAGAGAGTGTCAGAGAGAGATAGAAAGTGTCAGAGAGTGATAGAGAGTTTCAGAGAGTGACAGAGAGTGGTAGAGAGTGTTAGAGAGTATCAGAGAGTGAAAGAAAGTGTCAGAAAGTGATAATAAGTGTCAGAGAGTGTCTGCTAGTGTCAGAATGTTTCATCGAGTGATAGAGAGTTTCAGAGAATGCCTGAGAGTTTCAATGTGTGTCAGTGAGTGTCTGAGAGTGTCAGAGAGTGTCTGAGAGTGTCAGAGAGTGATAGAGAGTGATGGCGAGTGCTTGGGAGTTTCATAGAGTGATAGAGAGTGTCAAATTGTGTCAGAGAGTGATAGAGAGTGTCAGAGAGTTTCAGAGTGTGTCAGAGAATGTCAGAGAGTGATAGAAAGTGTCAGAGAGAGATAGAGAGTGTCTGAGAGTGTCTGTGAGTGACACAGAGTGTCTGAGGGTGTCAGTCAGTGTCAGAGAGTGATAGAGAGTGTCTGAGAGTGTCAGAGATTGTCAGATTGTGTCAGAGAGTGATGGAGAGTGATAGAGAGTGTCTGACAGTGTCAGAGAGTGTCAGAGTGTGTCAGAGAATGTCAGAGAGCAATAGAGTGTGTCAGAGTGTGTCAGAGAGTGTCAGAGAGTTTCAGAGAGTGATACAGAGTGTCAGAGAGTGTCAGAGAGTGATAGAGAGTTTCAGAGAGTGTCTGAGAGTGTCAGAGAGTGACAGAGAGTGTCAGAGAGTGACAGAAGGTGTCAGAGTGTGATAGAGAATGTCAAAGAGTGTTAGAGAGTGCCAGAGATTGTCAGAGAGTGATAGAATGTGTCAGAGTGTGATAGAGAGTGTCAGAGAGTGATAGAGAGTGTCTGAGAATGTCAGAGAGTGTCAGAGAGTGATAGAAAGTGATAGAGAGTGTCTTTGAGTGTCAGAGAGTGTCAGAGTGTGTCAGAGAATGTCAGAGAGTGTCAGAGAGTGTCAGAGTGTGTCAGTGTGTGGCAGAGAGTAACAGAGAGGGATAGAGAGTGATAGAGAGTGTCTGAGACTGTCAGAAAGTGTCAGAGAGTGTCAGAGAATGATAGAGAGTTTCAGAGAGTGCCTGAGAGTGTCAGAGAGTGACAGAGAGTGTCAGAGAGTGACATAAAGTGTCAGAGTGTGATAGAGAGTGTCCGAGAGTGATAGAGAGTGCCAGAGAGTGTCTGAGAGTGTCAGAGAGTGTCAGAGTGTGTCAGAGAATGTCAGAGAGCAATAGAGTGTGTCAGAGTGTGTCAGAGAGTGTCAGAGAGTTTCAGAGAGTGATACAGAGTGTCAGAGAGTGTCAGAGAGTGTCAGAGAGTGTTAGAGAGTTTTAGAGAGTGTCAGAGAGTGTGTGAGTGTGTCAGACAGTTTCAGAGAGTGTCAGAGAGTGAGAGAGAGTGTCTGAGAGTGTCTGAGAGTGACAGAGAGTGTCTGAGAGTTGCAGTAGGTGTCAGAGAGTGACCGAGAGTGTCTGAGAGTGTCTGAGAGTGTCAGCGAGTGTTAGAGTGAGATGGAGAGTGTCTTTGAGTATCAGAGAGTGTCAGAGAGTGATAGAGAATGTCAGAGAGTGATCGAGAGTGTCTGAGAGTGTCTGTGAGTGGCAGAGTGTGTCAGAGAGTGATAGAGAGTTTCAGAGATTGTCAGAGTGTGTCAGAGAATGTCAGAGAGTGTCAGAGAGTGTCAGAGTGTGTCAGAGAGTAACAGAGAGGGATAGAGAGTGATAGAGAGTGTCTGAGAGTGTCAGAAAGTGTCTGACAGTGTCAGAGAGTGATAGAGAGTTTCAGAGAGTGTCTGAGAGTGTCAGAGAGTGACAGAGAGTGTCAGAGAGTGACAGAAGGTGTCAGAGTGTGATAGAGAATGTCAGAGAGTGTTAGAGAGTGCCAGAGAGTGTCAGAGAGTGATAGAATGTGTCAGAGTGTGATAGAGAGTGTCAGAGAGTGATAGAGAGTGTCTGAGAATGTCAGAGAGTGTCAGAGAGTGATAGAAAGTGATAGAGAGTGTCTTTGAGTGTCAGAGAGTGTCAGAGTGTGTCAGAGAATGTCAGAGAGTGTCAGAGTGTGTCAGAGTGTGGCAGAGAGTAACAGAGAGGGATAGAGAGTGATAGAGAGTGTCTGAGACTGTCAGAAAGTGTCAGAGAGTGTCAGAGAATGATAGAGAGTTTCAGAGAGTGCCTGAGAGTGTCAGAGAGCGACAGAGAGTGTCAGAGAGTGACAGAAAGTGTCAGAGTGTGATAGAGAGTGTCCGAGAGTGATAGAGAGTGCCAGAGAGTGTCTGAGAGTGTCAGAGAGTGATAGAAAGTGGCAGAGAGTGTCTGAGTCTGTCTGAGAGAGTCAGAGAGTGTCTGAGAGTGTCAGAGAGTGTCAGAGAAAGATAGAAAGTGTCAGAGAGTGATAGAGAGTTTCAGAGAGTGACAGAGAGTGGTAGAGAGTGTTAGAGAGTATCAGAGAGTGAAAGAAAGTGTCAGAAAGTGATAATAAGTGTCAGAGAGTGTCTGCTAGTGTCAGAATGTTTCATCGAGTGATAGAGAGTTTCAGAGAATGCCTGAGAGTGTCAATGTGTGTCAGTGAGTGTCTGAGAGTGTCTGAGAGTGTCTGAGAGTGTCAGAGAGCGATAGAGAGTGATGGCGAGTGCTTGGGAGTGTCAGAGAGTGTCAGAGTGTGTCAGAGAGTGATAGAGAGTATCTGAGAGTTTCATAGAGTGATAGAGAGTGTCGGAGAGTGTCAGAGAGTGATAGAGAGTGTCAAATTGTGTCAGAGAGTGATAGAGAGTGTCAGAGAGTTTCAGAGTGTGTCAGAGAATGTCAGAGAGTGATAGAAAGTGTCAGAGAGAGATAGAGAGTGTCTGAGAGTGTCTGCGAGTGACACAGAGTGTCTGAGGGTGTCAGTCAGTGTCAGAGAGTGATAGAGAGTGTCTGAGAGTGTCAGAGATTGTCAGATTGTGTCAGAGAGTGATGGAGAGTGATAGAGAGTGTCTGACAGTGTCAGA
Organism: Heterodontus francisci; assembly: GCF_036365525.1. Lineage (NCBI taxonomy): Eukaryota > Metazoa > Chordata > Chondrichthyes > Heterodontiformes > Heterodontidae > Heterodontus > Heterodontus francisci. The sequence goes on along the minus strand of NC_090395.1, from coordinate 9,929,331 downwards.
GAGTGTCAGAGTGTGTCAGAGAGTGTCAGAGAGTTTCAGAGAGTGATAGAGAGTGTCAGAGAGTGAGAGAGAGTGTCTGAGAGTGTCTGAGAGTGACAGAGAGTGTCTGAGAGTTGCAGTAGGTGTCAGAGAGTGACAGAGAGTGTCTGAGAGTGTCTGAGAGTGTCAGCGAGTGTTAGAGTGTGATGGAGAGTGTCTTTGAGTGTCAGAGAGTGTCAGAGAGTGATAGAGAATGTCAGAGAGTGATCGAGAGTGTCTGAGAGTGTCTGTGAGTGGCAGAGTGTGTCAGAGAGTGATAGAGAGTTTCAGAGATTGTCAGAGTGTGTCAGAGAATGTCAGAGAGTGTCAGAGAGTGTCAGAGTGTGTCAGAGAGTAACAGAGAGGGATAGAGAGTGATAGAGAGTGTCTGAGAGTGTCAGAAAGTGTCAGACAGTGTCAGAGAGTGATAGAGAGTTTCAGAGAGTGTCTGAGAGTGTCAGAGAGTGACAGAGAGTGTCAGAGAGTGACAGAAAGTGTCAGAGTGTGATAGAGAATGTCAGAGAGTGTTAGAGAGTGCCAGAGAGTGTCAGAGAGTGATAGAAAGTGGCAGAGAGTGTCTGAGAGGGTCTGAGAGAGTCAGAGAGTGTCTGAGAGTGTCAGAGAGTGTCAGAGATTGATAGAAAGTATCAGAGAGTGATAGAGAGTTTCAGAGAGTGTCAGAGAGTGACAGAGAGTGATAGAGAGTGTCTGAGAGTTTCATAGAGTGATAGAGAGTGTCGGAGAGTGTCAGAGAGTGATAGAGAGTGTCAAATTGTGTCAGAGAGTGATAGAGAGTGATAGAGAGTGTCAGAGAGTTTCAGAGTGTGTCAGAGAATGTCAGAGAGTGATAGAAAGTGTCAGAGAGAGATAGAGAGTGTCTGAGAGTGTCTGTGAGTAACACAGAGTGTCTGAGGGTGTCAGTCAGTGTCAGAGAGTGATACAGAGTGTCTGAGAGTGTCAGAGATTGTCAGATTGTGTCAGAGAGTGATGGAGAGTGATAGAGAGTGTCTGACAGTGTCAGAGAGTGTCAGAGTGTGTCAGAGAATGTCAGAGAGCAATAGAGTGTGTCAGAGTGTGTCAGAGAGGGTCAGAGAGTTTCAGAGAGTGATACAGAGTGTCAGAGAGTGTCAGAGAGTGTCAGAGAGTGTTAGAGAGTGTTAGAGAGTGTCAGAGAGTGTGTGAGTGTGTCAGACAGTTTCAGAGAGTGTCAGAGAGTGAGAGAGAGTGTCTGAGAGTGTCTGAGAGTGACAGAGAGTGTCTGAGAGTTGCAGTAGGTGTCAGAGAGTGACCGAGAGTGTCTGAGAGTGTCTGAGAGTGTCAGCGAGTGTTAGAGTGTGATGGAGAGTGTCTTTGAGTATCAGAGAGTGTCAGAGAGTGATAGAGAATGTCAGAGAGTGATCGAGAGTGTCTGAGAGTGTCTGTGAGTGGCAGAGTGTGTCAGAGAGTGATAGAGAGTTTCAGAGATTGTCAGAGTGTGTCAGAGAATGTCAGAGAGTGTCAGAGTGTCAGAGTGTGTCAGAGAGTAACAGAGAGGGATAGAGAGTGATAGAGAGTGTCTGAGAGTGTCAGAAAGTGTCAGACAGTGTCAGAGAGTGATAGAGGGTTTCAGAGAGTGTCTGAGAGTGTCAGAGAGTGACAGAGAGTGTCAGAGAGTGACAGAAGGTGTCAGAGTGTGATAGAGAATGTCAGAGAGTGTTAGAGAGTGCCAGAGAGTGTCAGAGAGTGATAGAATGTGTCAGAGTGTGATAGAGAGTGTCAGAGAGTGATAGAGAGTGTCTGAGAATGTCAGAGAGTGTCAGAGAGTGATAGAAAGTGATAGAGAGTGTATTTGAGTGTCAGAGAGTGTCAGAGTGTGTCAGAGAATGTCAGAGAGTGTCAGAGAGTGTCAGAGTGTGGCAGAGAGCAACAGAGAGGGATAGAGAGTGATAGAGAGTGTCTGAGACTGTCAGAAAGTGTCAGAGAGTGTCAGAGAATGATAGAGAGTTTCAGAGAGTGCCTGAGAGTGTCAGAGAGTGACAGAGAGTGTCAGAGAGTGACAGAAAGTGTCAGAGTGTGATAGAGAGTGTCCGAGAGTGATATAGAGTGTCAGAGAGTGTCTGAGAGTGTCAGAGAGTGATAGAAAGTGGCAGAGAGTGTCTGAGTGGGTCTGAGAGAGTCAGAGAGTGTCTGAGAGTGTCAGAGAGTGTCAGAGAGAGATAGAAAGTGTCAGAGAGTGATAGAGAGTTTCAGAGAGTGACAGAGAGTGAAAGAAAGTGTCAGAAAGTGATAATAAGTGTCAGAGAGTGTCTGCTAGTGTCAGAATGTTTCATCGAGTGATAGAGAGTTTCAGAGAATGCCTGAGAGTGTCAATGTGTGTCAGTGAGTGTCTGAGAGTGTCTGAGAGTGTCAGAGAATGTCAGAGAATGTCAGAGAGCAATAGAGTTTGTCAGAGAGTGTCGGAGAGTTTCAGAGAGTGATAGAGAGTGTCAGAGAGTGTCAGAGAGTGTCAGAGAGTGTCAGAGTGTGTCAGAGAGTGTCAGAGAGTGTTAGAGAGTGTCAGAGAGTGTGTGAGTGTGTCAGACAGTTTCAGAGAGTGTCAGGGAGTGAGAGAGAGTGTCTGAGAGTGTCTGAGAGTGACAGAGAGTGTCTGAGAGTTGCAGTGAGTGTCAGAGAGTGACAGAGAGTGTCTGAGTGTTGCAGTGAGTGTCAGAGAGTGACAGAGAATGTCAGAGAGTGATCGAGAGTGTCTGAGAGTGTCTGTGAGTGGCAGAGTGTGTCAGAGAGTGATAGAGAGTTTCAGAGATTGTCAGAGTGTGTCAGAGAATGTCAGAGAGTGTCAGAGTGTCAGAGTGTGTCAGAGAGTAACAGAGAGGGATAGAGAGTGATAGAGAGTGTCTGAGAGTGTCAGAAAGTGTCAGACAGTGTCAGAGAGTGATAGAGAGTTTCAGAGAGTGTCTGAGAGTGTCAGAGAGTGACAGAGAGTGTCAGAGAGTGACAGAAGGTGTCAGAGTGTGATAGAGAATGTCAGAGAGTGATATAGAGTGTCAGAGAGTGTCTGAGAGTGTCAGAGAGTGATAGAAAGTGGCAGAGAGTGTCTTTGAGTGTCAGAGAGTGTCAGAGAGTGTCAGAGAGTGTCAGAGAGTGATAGAAAGTGATAGAGAGTGTCTTTGAGTGTCAGAGAGTGTCAGAGTGTGTCAGAGAATGTCAGAGAGTGTCAGAGAGTGTCAGAGTGTGGCAGAGAGTAACAGAGAGGGATAGACAGTGATAGAGAGTGTCTGAGACTGTCAGAAAGTGTCAGAGAGTGTCAGAGAATGATAGAGAGTTTCAGAGAGTGCCTGAGAGTGTTAGAGAGTGACAGAGAGTGTCAGAGAGTGACAGAAAGTGTCAGAGTGTGATAGAGAGTGTCCGAGAGTGATATAGAGTGTCAGAGAGTGTCTGAGAGTGTCAGAGAGTGATAGAAAGTGGCAGAGAGTGTCTGAGTGGGTCTGAGAGAGTCAGAGAGTGTCTGAGAGTGTCAGAGAGTGTCAGAGAGAGATAGAAAGTGTCAGAGAGTGATAGAGAGTTTCAGAGAGTGACAGAGAGTGAAAGAAAGTGTCAGAAAGTGATAATAAGTGTCAGAGAGTGTCTGCTAGTGTCAGAATGTTTCATCGAGTGATAGAGAGTTTCAGAGAATGCCTGAGAGTGTCAATGTGTGTCAGTGAGTGTCTGAGAGTGTCTGAGAGTGTCAGAGAATGTCAGAGAATGTCAGAGAATGTCAGAGAGTGTAGATTAGATTAGAGATACAGCACTGAAACAGGCCCTTCGGCCCACCGAGTCTGCGCCGAACATCAACCACCCATTTATACTAATCCTACACTAATCCCATATTCCTACCAAACATCCCCACCTGTCCCTATATTTCCCTACCACCTACCTACACTAGTGACAATTTATAATGGCCAATTTACCTATCAACCTGCAAGTCTTTTGGCTTGTGGGAGGAAACCGGAGCACCCGGAGAAAACCCACGCAGACACAGGGAGAACTTGCAAACTCCACACAGGCAGTACCTGGAATCGAACCCGGGTCCCTGGAGCTGTGAGGCTGCGGCGCTAACCACTGCGCCACTTTGCAGTGTAGGAGAGTTTCAGAGAGTGATAGAGAGTGTCAGAGTGTCAGAGAGTGTCAGAGTGTGTCAGAGAGTGTCAGAGAGTGTTAGAGAGTGTCAGAGAGTGTGTGAGTGTGTCAGACAGTTTCAGAGAGTGTCAGAGAGTGAGAGAGAGTGTCTGAGAGTGTCTGAGAGTGACAGAGAGTGTCTGAGAGTTGCAGTGAGTGTCAGAGAGTGACAGAGAGTGTCTGAGTGTTGCAGTGAGTGTCAGAGAGTGACAGAGAGTGTCTGAGAGTGCCTGAGAGTGTCAGCGAGTGTTAGAGTGTAATGGAGAGTGTCTTTGAGTGTCAGAGAGTGTCAGAGTGTGTCAGAGAATGTCAGAGAGTGTCAGAGAGTGTCAGAGTGTGGCAGAGAGTAACAGAGAGGGATAGAGACTGATAGAGAGTGTCTGAGACTGTCAGAGAGTGTCAGAGAATGATAGAGAGTTTCAGAGAGTGCCTGAGAGTGTCAGAGAGTGACAGAGAGTGTCAGAGAGTGACAGAAAGTGTCAGAGTGTGATCGAGAGTGTCCGAGAGTGATAGAGAGTGCCAGAGAGTGTCTGAGAGTGTCAGAGAGTGATAGAAAGTGGCAGAGAGTGTCTGAGTGGGTCTGAGAGAGTCAGAGAGTGTCTGAGAGTGTCAGAGAGTGTCAGAGAGAGATATAAAGTGTCAGAGAGTGATAGAGAGTTTCAGAGAGTGACAGAGAGTGGTAGAGAGTGTTAGAGAGTATCAGAGAGTGAAATAAAGTGTCAGAAAGTGATAATAAGTGTCAGAGAGTGTCTGCTTGTGTCAGAATGTTTCATCGAGTGATAGAGAGTTTCAGAGAATGCCTGAGAGTTTCAATGTGTGTCAGTGAGTGTCTGATAGTGTCTGAGAGTGTCAGAGAGTGATAGAGAGTGATGGCGAGTGCTTGGGAGTGTCAGAGAGTGTCAGAGTGTGTCAGAGAGTGATAGAGAGTGTCTGAGAGTTTCATAGAGTGATAGAGAGTGTCAAATTGTGTCAGAGAGTGATAGAGAGTGTCAGAGAGTTTCAGAGTGTGTCAGAGAATGTCAGAGAGTGATAGAAAGTGTCAGAGAGAGATAGAGAGTGTCTGAGAGTGTCTGTGAGTGACACAGAGTGTCTGAGGGTGTCAGTCAGTGTCAGAGAGTGATAGAGAGTGTCTGAGAGTGTCAGAGATTGTCAGATTGTGTCAGAGAGTGATGGAGAGTGATAGAGAGTGTCTGACAGTGTCAGAGAGTGTCAGAGTGTGTCAGAGAATGTCAGAGAGCAATAGAGTGTGTCAGAGTGTGTCAGAGAGTGTCAGAGAGTTTCAGAGAGTGATACAGAGTGTCAGAGAGTGTCAGAGAGTGTCAGAGAGTGTTAGAGAGTGTTAGAGAGTGTCAGAGAGTGTCAGAGAGTGTCAGACTGTTTCAGAGAGTGTCAGAGAGTGAGAGAGAGAGTGTCTGAGAGTGTCTGAGAGTGACAGAGAGTGTCTGAGAGTTGCAGTAGGTGTCAGAGAGTGACCGAGAGTGTCTGAGAGTGTCTGAGAGTGTCAGCGAGTGTTAGAGTGTGATGGAGAGTGTCTTTGAGTATCAGAGAGTGTCAGAGAGTGATAGAGAATGTCAGAGAGTGATCGAGAGTGTCTGAGAGTGTCTGTGAGTGGCAGAGTGTGTCAGAGAGTGATAGAGAGTTTCAGAGATTGTCAGAGTGTGTCAGAGAATGTCAGAGTGTGTCAGAGAGTGTCAGAGTGTGTCAGAGAGTAACAGAGAGGGATAGAGAGTGATAGAGAGTGTCTGAGAGTGTCAGAAAGTGTCAGACAGTGTCAGAGAGTGATAGAGAGTTTCAGAGAGTGTCTGAGAGTGTCAGAGAGTGACAGAGAGTGTCAGAGAGTGACAGAAGGTGTCAGAGTGTGATAGAAAATGTCAGAGAGTGTTAGAGAGTGCCAGAGAGTGTCAGAGAGTGATAGAATGTGTCAGAGTGTGATAGAGAGTGTCAGAGAGTGATAGAGAGTGTCTGAGAATGTCAGAGAGTGTCAGAGAGTGATAGAAAGTGATAGAGAGTGTCTTTGAGTGTCAGAGAGTGTCAGAGTGTGTCAGAGAATGTCAGAGAGTGTCAGAGAGTGTCAGAGTGTGGCAGAGAGTAACAGAGAGGGATAGAGAGTGATAGAGAGTGTCTGAGACTGTCAGAAAGTGTCAGAGAGTGTCAGAGAATGATAGAGAGTTTCAGAGAGTGCCTGAGAGTGTCAGAGAGTGACAGAAAGTGTCAGAGTGTGATAGAGAGTGTCCGAGAGTGATATAGAGTGTCAGAGAGTTTCAGAGTGTGTCAGAGAATGTCAGAGAGTGATAGAAAGTGTCAGAGAGAGATAGAGAGTGTCTGAGAGTGTCAGAGATTGTCAGATTGTGTCAGAGAGTGATGGAGAGTGATAGAGAGTGTCTGACAGTGTCAGAGAGTGTCAGAGTGTGTCAGAGAATGTCAGAGAGCAATAGAGTGTGTCAGAGTGTGTCAGAGAGTGTCAGAGAGTTTCAGAGAGTGATACAGAGTGTCAGAGAGTGTCAGAGAGTGATAGAGAGTTTCAGAGAGTGTCTGAGAGTGTCAGAGAGTGACAGAGAGTGTCAGAGAGTGACAGAAGGTGTCAGAGTGTGATAGAGAATGTCAGAGAGTGTTAGAGAGTGCCAGAGAGTGTCAGAGAGTGATAGAATGTGTCAGAGTGTGATAGAGAGTGTCAGAGAGTGATAGAGAGTGGCTGAGAATGTCAGAGAGTGTCAGAGAGTGATAGAAAGTGATAGAGAGTGTCTTTGAGTGTCAGAGAGTGTCAGAGTGTGTCAGAGAATGTCAGAGAGTGTCAGAGAGTGTCAGAGTGTGTCAGTGTGTGGCAGAGAGTAACAGAGAGGGATAGAGAGTGATAGAGAGTGTCTGAGACTGTCAGAAAGTGTCAGAGAGTGTCAGAGAATGATAGAGAGTTTCAGAGAGTGCCTGAGAGTGTCAGAGAGTGACAGAGAGTGTCAGAGAGTGACAGAAAGTGTCAGAGTGTGATAGAGAGTGCCAGAGAGTGTCTGAGAGTGTCAGAGAGTGTCAGAGTGTGTCAGAGAATGTCAGAGAGCAATAGAGTGTGTCAGAGTGTGTCAGAGAGTGTCAGAGAGTTTCAGAGAGTGATACAGAGTGTCAGAGAGTGTCAGAGAGTGTCAGAGAGTGTTAGAGAGAGTTAGAGAGTGTCAGAGAGTGTGTGAGTGTGTCAGACAGTTTCAGAGAGTGTCAGAGAGTGAGAGAGAGTGTCTGAGAGTGTCTGAGAGTGACAGAGAGTGTCTGAGAGTTGCAGTAGGTGTCAGAGAGTGACCGAGAGTGTCTGAGAGTGTCTGAGAGTGTCAGCGAGTGTTAGAGTGTGATGGAGAGTGTCTTTGAGTATCAGAGAGTGTCAGAGAGTGATAGAGAATGTCAGAGAGTGATCGAGAGTGTCTGAGAGTGTCTGTGAGTGGCAGAGTGTGTCAGAGAGTGATAGAGAGTTTCAGAGATTGTCAGAGTGTGTCAGAGAATGTCAGAGAGTGTCAGAGAGTGTCAGAGTGTGTCAGAGAGTAACAGAGAGGGATAGAGAGTGATAGAGAGTGTCTGAGAGTGTCAGAAAGTGTCTGACAGTGTCAGAGAGTGATAGAGAGTTTCAGAGAGTGTCTGAGAGTGTCAGAGAGTGACAGAGAGTGTCAGAGAGTGACAGAAGGTGTCAGAGTGTGATAGAGAATGGCAGAGAGTGTTAGAGAGTGCCAGAGAGTGTCAGAGAGTGATAGAATGTGTCAGAGTGTGATAGAGAGTGTCAGAGAGTGATAGAGAGTGTCTGAGAATGTCAGAGAGTGTCAGAGAGTGATAGAAAGTGATAGAGAGTGTCTTTGAGTGTCAGAGAGTGTCAGAGTGTGTCAGAGAATGTCAGAGAGTGTCAGAGTGTGGCAGAGAGTAACAGAGAGGGATAGAGAGTGATAGAGAGTGTCTGAGACTGTCAGAAAGTGTCAGAGAGTGTCAGAGAATGATAGAGAGTTTCAGAGAGTGCCTGAGAGTGTCAGAGAGCGACAGAGAGTGTCAGAGAGTGACAGAAAGTGTCAGAGTGTGATAGAGAGTGTCCGAGAGTGATAGAGAGTGCCAGAGAGTGTCTGAGAGTGTCAGAGAGTGATAGAAAGTGGCAGAGAGTGTCTGAGTGGGTCTGAGAGAGTCAGAGAGTGTCTGAGAGTGTCAGAGAGTGTCAGAGAGAGATAGAAAGTGTCAGAGAGTGATAGAGAGTTTCAGAGAGTGACAGAGAGTGGTAGAGAGTGTTAGAGAGTATCAGAGAGTGAAAGAAAGTGTCAGAAAGTGATAATAAGTGTCAGAGAGTGTCTGCTAGTGTCAGAATGTTTCATCGAGTGATAGAGAGTTTCAGAGAATGCCTGAGAGTGTCAATGTGTGTCAGTGAGTGTCTGAGAGTGTCTGAGAGTGTCTGAGAGTGTCAGAGAGCGATAGAGAGTGATGGCGAGTGCTTGGGAGTGTCAGAGAGTGTCAGAGTGTGTCAGAGAGTGATAGAGAGTGTCTGAGAGTTTCATAGAGTGATAGAGAGTGTCGGAGAGTGTCAGAGAGTGATAGAGAGTGTCAAATTGTGTCAGAGAGTGATAGAGAGTGTCAGAGAGTTTCAGAGTGTGTCAGAGAATGTCAGAGAGTGATAGAAAGTGTCAGAGAGAGATAGAGAGTGTCTGAGAGTGTCTGCGAGTGACACAGAGTGTCTGAGGGTGTCAGTCAGTGTCAGAGAGTGATAGAGAGTGTCTGAGAGTGTCAGAGATTGTCAGATTGTGTCAGAGAGTGATGGAGAGTGATAGAGAGTGTCTGACAGTGTCAGAGAGTGTCAGAGTGTGTCAGAGAGTGTCAGAGAGTTTCAGAGAGTGATAGAGAGTGTCAGAGAGTGAGAGAGAGTGTCTGAGAGTGTCTGAGAGTGACAGAGAGTGTCTGAGAGTTGCAGTAGGTGTCAGAGAGTGACAGAGAGTGTCTGAGAGTGTCTGAGAGTGTCAGCGAGTGTTAGAGTGTGATGGAGAGTGTCTTTGAGTGTCAGAGAGTGTCAGAGAGTGATAGAGAATGTCAGAGAGTGATCGAGAGTGTCTGAGAGTGTCTGTGAGTGGCAGAGTGTGTCAGAGAGTGATAGAGAGTTTCAGAGATTGTCAGAGTGTGTCAGAGAATGTCAGAGAGTGTCAGAGAGTGTCAGAGTGTGTCAGAGAGTAACAGAGAGGGATAGAGAGTGATAGAGAGTGTCTGAGAGTGTCAGAAAGTGTCAGACAGTGTCAGAGAGTGATAGAGAGTTTCAGAGAGTGTCTGAGAGTGTCAGAGAGTGACAGAGAGTGTCAGAGAGTGACAGAAAGTGTCAGAGTGTGATAGAGAATGTCAGAGAGTGTTAGAGAGTGCCAGAGAGTGTCAGAGAGTGATAGAAAGTGGCAGAGAGTGTCTGAGAGGGTCTGAGAGAGTCAGAGAGTGTCTGAGAGTGTCAGAGAGTGTCAGAGATTGATAGAAAGTATCAGAGAGTGATAGAGAGTTTCAGAGAGTGTCAGAGAGTGACAGAGAGTGATAGAGAGTGTCTGAGAGTTTCATAGAGTGATAGAGAGTGTCGGAGAGTGTCAGAGAGTGATAGAGAGTGTCAAATTGTGTCAGAGAGTGATAGAGAGTGATAGAGAGTGTCAGAGAGTTTCAGAGTGTGTCAGAGAATGTCAGAGAGTGATAGAAAGTGTCAGAGAGAGATAGAGAGTGTCTGAGAGTGTCTGTGAGTGACACAGAGTGTCTGAGGGTGTCAGTCAGTGTCAGAGAGTGATACAGAGTGTCTGAGAGTGTCAGAGATTGTCAGATTGTGTCAGAGAGTGATGGAGAGTGATAGAGAGTGTCTGACAGTGTCAGAGAGTGTCAGAGTGTGTCAGAGAATGTCAGAGAGCAATAGAGTGTGTCAGAGTGTGTCAGAGAGGGTCAGAGAGTTTCAGAGAGTGATACAGAGTGTCAGAGAGTGTCAGAGAGTGTCAGAGAGTGTTAGAGAGTGTTAGAGAGTGTCAGAGAGTGTGTGAGTGTGTCAGACAGTTTCAGAGAGTGTCAGAGAGTGAGAGAGAGTGTCTGAGAGTGTCTGAGAGTGACAGAGAGTGTCTGAGAGTTGCAGTAGGTGTCAGAGAGTGACCGAGAGTGTCTGAGAGTGTCTGAGAGTGTCAGCGAGTGTTAGAGTGTGATGGAGAGTGTCTTTGAGTATCAGAGAGTGTCAGAGAGTGATAGAGAATGTCAGAGAGTGATCGAGAGTGTCTGAGAGTGTCTGTGAGTGGCAGAGTGTGTCAGAGAGTGATAGAGAGTTTCAGAGATTGTCAGAGTGTGTCAGAGAATGTCAGAGAGTGTCAGAGTGTCCGAGTGTGTCAGAGAGTAACAGAGAGGGATAGAGAGTGATAGAGAGTGTCTGAGAGTGTCAGAAAGTGTCAGACAGTGTCAGAGAGTGATAGAGAGTTTCAGAGAGTGTCTGAGAGTGTCAGAGAGTGACAGAGAGTGTCAGAGAGTGACAGAAGGTGTCAGAGTGTGATAGAGAATGTCAGAGAGTGTTAGAGAGTGCCAGAGAGTGTCAGAGATTGATAGAAAGTATCAGAGAGTGATAGAGAGTTTCAGAGAGTGTCAGAGAGTGACAGAGAGTGATAGAGAGTGTCTGAGAGTTTCATAGAGTGATAGAGAGTGTCGGAGAGTGTCAGAGAGTGATAGAGAGTGTCAAATTGTGTCAGAGAGTGATAGAGAGTGTCAGAGAGTTTCAGAGTGTGTCAGAGAATGTCAGAGAGTGATAGAAAGTGTCAGAGAGAGATAGAGAGTGTCTGAGAGTGTCTGTGAGTGACACAGAGTGTCTGAGGGTGTCAGTCAGTGTCAGAGAGTGATACAGAGTGTCTGAGAGTGTCAGAGATTGTCAGATTGTGTCAGAGAGTGACAGAAGGTGTCAGAGTGTGATAGAGAATGTCAGAGAGCGTTAGAGAGTGCCAGAGAGTGTCAGAGATTGATAGAAAGTATCAGAGAGTGATAGAGAGTTTCAGAGAGTGTCAGAGAGTGACAGAGAGTGATAGAGAGTGTCTGAGAGTTTCATAGAGTGATAGAGAGTGTCGGAGAGTGTCAGAGAGTGATAGAGAGTGTCAAATTGTGTCAGAGAGTGATAGAGAGTGTCAGAGAGTTTCAGAGTGTGTCAGAGAATGTCAGAGAGTGATAGAAAGTGTCAGAGAGAGATAGAGAGTGTCTGAGAGTGTCTGTGAGTGACACAGAGTGTCTGAGGGTGTCAGTCAGTGTCAGAGAGTGATACAGAGTGTCTGAGAGTGTCAGAGATTGTCAGATTGTGTCAGAGAGTGATGGAGAGTGATAGAGAGTGTCTGACAGTGTCAGAGAGTGTCAGAGTGTGTCAGAGAATGTCAGAGAGCAATAGAGTGTGTCAGAGTGTGTCAGAGAGGGTCAGAGAGTTTCAGAGAGTGATACAGAGTGTCAGAGAGTGTCAGAGAGTGTCAGAGAGTGTTAGAGAGTGTTAGAGAGTGTCAGAGAGTGTGTGAGTGTGTCAGACAGTTTCAGAGAGTGTCAGAGAGTGAGAGAGAGTGTCTGAGAGTGTCTGAGAGTGACAGAGAGTGTCTGAGAGTTGCAGTAGGTGTCAGAGAGTGACCGAGAGTGTCTGAGAGTGTCTGAGAGTGTCAGCGAGTGTTAGAGTGTGATGGAGAGTGTCTTTGAGTATCAGAGAGTGTCAGAGAGTGATAGAGAATGTCAGAGAGTGATCGAGAGTGTCTGAGAGTGTCTGTGAGTGGCAGAGTGTGTCAGAGAGTGATAGAGAGTTTCAGAGATTGTCAGAGTGTGTCAGAGAATGTCAGAGAGTGTCAGAGTGTCAGAGTGTGTCAGAGAGTAACAGAGAGGGATAGAGAGTGATAGAGAGTGTCTGAGAGTGTCAGAAAGTGTCAGACAGTGTCAGAGAGTGATAGAGAGTTTCAGAGAGTGTCTGAGAGTGTCAGAGAGTGACAGAGAGTGTCAGAGAGTGACAGAAGGTGTCAGAGTGTGATAGAGAATGTCAGAGAGTGTTAGAGAGTGCCAGAGAGTGTCAGAGAGTGATAGAATGTGTCAGAGTGTGATAGAGAGTGTCAGAGAGTGATAGAGAGTGTCTGAGAATGTCAGAGAGTGTCAGAGAGTGATAGAAAGTGATAGAGAGTGTATTTGAGTGTCAGAGAGTGTCAGAGTGTGTCAGAGAATGTCAGAGAGTGTCAGAGAGTGTCAGAGTGTGGCAGAGAGCAACAGAGAGGGATAGAGAGTGATAGAGAGTGTCTGAGACTGTCAGAAAGTGTCAGAGAGTGTCAGAGATTGATAGAGAGTTTCAGAGAGTGCCTGAGAGTGTCAGAGAGTGACAGAGAGTGTCAGAGAGTGACAGAAAGTGTCAGAGTGTGATAGAGAGTGTCCGAGAGTGATATAGAGTGTCAGAGAGTGTCTGAGAGTGTCAGAGAGTGATAGAAAGTGGCAGAGAGTGTCTGAGTGGGTCTGAGAGAGTCAGAGAGTGTCTGAGAGTGTCAGAGAGTGTCAGAGAGAGATAGAAAGTGTCAGAGAGTGATAGAGAGTTTCAGAGAGTGACAGAGAGTGAAAGAAAGTGTCAGAAAGTGATAATAAGTGTCAGAGAGTGTCTGCTAGTGTCAGAATGTTTCATCGAGTGATAGAGAGTTTCAGAGAATGCCTGAGAGTGTCAATGTGTGTCAGTGAGTGTCTGAGAGTGTCTGAGAGTGTCAGAGAATGTCAGAGAATGTCAGAGAGCAATAGAGTTTGTCAGAGAGTGTCGGAGAGTTTCAGAGAGTGATAGAGAGTGTCAGAGAGTGTCAGAGAGTGTCAGAGAGTGTCAGAGTGTGTCAGAGAGTGTCAGAGAGTGTTAGAGAGTGTCAGAGAGTGTGTGAGTGTGTCAGACAGTTTCAGAGAGTGTCAGAGAGTGAGAGAGAGTGTCTGAGAGTGTCTGAGAGTGACAGAGAGTGTCTGAGAGTTGCAGTGAGTGTCAGAGAGTGACAGAGAGTGTCTGAGTGTTGCAGTGAGTGTCAGAGAGTGACAGAGAATGTCAGAGAGTGATCGAGAGTGTCTGAGAGTGTCTGTGAGTGGCAGAGTGTGTCAGAGAGTGATAGAGAGTTTCAGAGATTGTCAGAGTGTGTCAGAGAATGTCAGAGAGTGTCAGAGTGTCAGAGTGTGTCAGAGAGTTACAGAGAGGGATAGAGAGTGATAGAGAGTGTCTGAGAGTGTCAGAAAGTGTCAGACAGTGTCAGAGAGTGATAGAGAGTTTCAGAGAGTGTCTGAGAGTGTCAGAGAGTGACAGAGAGTGTCAGAGAGTGACAGAAGGTGTCAGAGTGTGATAGAGAATGTCAGAGAGTGTTAGAGAGTGCCAGAGAGTGTCAGAGAGTGATAGAATGTGTCAGAGTGTGATAGAGAGTGTCAGAGAGTGATAGAGAGTGTCTGAGAATGTCAGAGAGTGTCAGAGAGTGATAGAAAGTGATAGAGAGTGTCTTTGAGTGTCAGAGAGTGTCAGAGTGTGTCAGAGAATGTCAGAGAGTGTCAGAGAGTGTCAGAGTGTGGCAGAGAGTAACAGAGAGGGATAGAGAGTGATAGAGAGTGTCTGAGACTGTCAGAAAGTGTCAGAGAGTGTCAGAGAATGATAGAGAGTTTCAGAGAGTGCCTGAGAGTGTCAGAGAGTGACAGAGAGTGTCAGAGAGTGACAGAAAGTGTCAGAGTGTGATAGAGAGTGTCCGAGAGTGATATAGAGTGTCAGAGAGTGTCTGAGAGTGTCAGAGAGTGATAGAAAGTGGCAGAGAGTGTCTGAGTGGGTCTGAGAGAGTCAGAGAGTGTCTGAGAGTGTCAGAGAGTGTCAGAGAGAGATAGAAAGTGTCAGAGAGTGATAGAGAGTTTCAGAGAGTGACAGAGAGTGAAAGAAAGTGTCAGAAAGTGATAATAAGTGTCAGAGAGTGTCTGCTAGTGTCAGAATGTTTCATCGAGTGATAGAGAGTTTCAGAGAATGCCTGAGAGTGTCAATGTGTGTCAGTGAGTGTCTGAGAGTGTCTGAGAGTGTCAGAGAATGTCAGAGAATGTCAGAGAATGTCAGAGAGCAATAGAGTTTGTCAGAGAGTGTAGGAGAGTTTCAGAGAGTGATAGAGAGTGTCAGAGTGTCAGAGAGTGTCAGAGTGTGTCAGAGAGTGTCAGAGAGTGTTAGAGAGTGTCAGAGAGTGTGTGAGTGTGTCAGACAGTTTCAGAGAGTGTCAGAGAGTGAGAGAGAGTGTCTGAGAGTGTCTGAGAGTGACAGAGAGTGTCTGAGAGTTGCAGTGAGTGTCAGAGAGTGACAGAGAGTGTCTGAGTGTTGCAGTGAGTGTCAGAGAGTGACAGAGAGTGTCTGAGAGTGCCTGAGAGTGTCAGCGAGTGTTAGCGTGTAATGGAGAGTGTCTTTGAGTGTCAGAGAGTGTCAGAGTGTGTCAGAGAATGTCAGAGAGTGTCAGAGAGTGTCAGAGTGTGGCAGAGAGTAACAGAGAGGGATAGAGACTGATAGAGAGTGTCTGAGACTGTCAGAGAGTGTCAGAGAATGATAGAGAGTTTCAGAGAGTGCCTGAGAGTGTCAGAGAGTGACAGAGAGTGTCAGACAGTGACAGAAAGTGTCAGAGTGTGATCGAGAGTGTCCGAGAGTGATAGAGAGTGCCAGAGAGTGTCTGAGAGTGTCAGAGAGTGATAGAAAGTGGCAGAGAGTGTCTGAGTCGGTCTGAGAGAGTCAGAGAGTGTCTGAGAGTGTCAGAGAGTGTCAGAGAGAGATAGAAAGTGTCAGAGAGTGATAGAGAGTTTCAGAGAGTGACAGAGAGTGGTAGAGAGTGTTAGAGAGTATCAGAGAGTGAAATAAAGTGTCAGAAAGTGATAATAAGTGTCAGAGAGTGTCTGCTAGTGTCAGAATGTTTCATCGAGTGATAGAGAGTTTCAGAGAATGCCTGAGAGTTTCAATGTGTGTCAGTGAGTGTCTGATAGTGTCTGAGAGTGTCAGAGAGTGATAGAGAGTGATGGCGAGTGCTTGGGAGTGTCAGAGAGTGTCAGAGTGTGTCAGAGAGTGATAGAGAGTGTCTGAGAGTTTCATAGAGTGATAGAGAGTGTCAAATTGTGTCAGAGAGTGATAGAGAGTGATAGAGAGTGTCAGAGAGTTTCAGAGTGTGTCAGAGAATGTCAGAGAGTGATAGAAAGTGTCAGAGAGAGATAGAGAGTGTCTGAGAGTGTCTGTGAGTGACACAGAGTGTCTGAGGGTGTCAGTCAGTGTCAGAGAGTGATAGAGAGTGTCTGAGAGTGTCAGAGATTGTCAGATTGTGTCAGAGAGTGATGGAGAGTGATAGAGAGTGTCTGACAGTGTCAGAGAGTGTCAGAGTGTGTCAGAGAATGTCAGAGAGCAATAGAGTGTGTCAGAGTGTGTCAGAGAGTGTCAGAGAGTTTCAGAGAGTGATACAGAGTGTCAGAGAGTGTCAGAGAGTGTCAGAGAGTGTTAGAGAGTGTTAGAGAGTGTCAGAGAGTGTGTGAGTGTGTCAGACAGTTTCAGAGAGTGTCAGAGAGTGAGAGAGAGTGTCTGAGAGTGTCTGAGAGTGACAGAGAGTGTCTGAGAGTTGCAGTAGGTGTCAGAGAGTGACCGAGAGTGTCTGAGAGTGTCTGAGAGTGTCAGCGAGTGTTAGAGTGTGATGGAGAGTGTCTTTGAGTATCAGAGAGTGTCAGAGAGTGATAGAGAATGTCAGAGAGTGATCGAGAGTGTCTGAGAGTGTCTGTGAGTGGCAGAGTGTGTCAGAGAGTGATAGAGAGTTTCAGAGATTGTCAGAGTGTGTCAGAGAATGTCAGAGTGTGTCAGAGAGTGTCAGAGTGTGTCAGAGAGTAACAGAGAGGGATAGAGAGTGATAGAGAGTGTCTGAGAGTGTCAGAAAGTGTCAGACAGTGTCAGAGAGTGATAGAGAGTTTCAGAGAGTGTCTGAGAGTGTCAGAGAGTGACAGAGAGTGTCAGAGAGTGACAGAAGGTGTCAGAGTGTGATAGAAAATGTCAGAGAGTGTTAGAGAGTGCCAGAGAGTGTCAGAGAGTGATAGAATGTGTCAGAGTGTGATAGAGAGTGTCAGAGAGTGATAGAGAGTGTCTGAGAATGTCAGAGAGTGTCAGAGAGTGATAGAAAGTGATAGAGAGTGTCTTTGAGTGTCAGAGAGTGTCAGAGTGTGTCAGAGAATGTCAGAGAGTGTCAGAGAGTGTCAGAGTGTGGCAGAGAGTAACAGAGAGGGATAGAGAGTGATAGAGAGTGTCTGAGACTGTCAGAAAGTGTCAGAGAGTGTCAGAGAATGATAGAGAGTTTCAGAGAGTGCCTGAGAGTGTCAGAGAGTGACAGAAAGTGTCAGAGTGTGATAGAGAGTGTCCGAGAGTGATATAGAGTGTCAGAGAGTGTCTGAGAGTGTCAGAGAGTGATAGAAAGTGGCAGAGAGTGTCTGAGTGGGTCTGAGAGAGTCAGAGAGTGTCTGAGAGTGTCAGAGAGTGTCAGAGAGAGATAGAAAGTGTCAGAGAGTGATAGAGAGTTTCAGAGAGTGACAGAGAGTGAAAGAAAGTGTCAGAAAGTGATAATAAGTGTCAGAGAGTGTCTGCTAGTGTCAGAATGTTTCATCGAGTGATAGAGAGTTTCAGAGAATGCCTGAGAGTGTCAATGTGTGTCAGTGAGTGTCTGAGAGTGTCTGAGAGTGTCTGAGAGTGTCAGAGAGCGATAGAGAGTGATGGCGAGTGCTTGGGAGTGTCAGAGAGTGTCAGAGTGTGTCAGACAGTGTCAGAGAGTGATAGAGAGTTTCAGAGAGTGTCTGAGAGTGTCAGAGAGTGACAGAGAGTGTCAGAGAGTGACAGAAAGTGTCAGAGTGTGATAGAGAATGTCAGAGAGTGTTAGAGAGTGCCAGAGAGTGTCAGAGAGTGATAGAAAGTGGCAGAGAGTGTCTGAGAGGGTCTGAGAGTGTCAGAGAGTGTCTGAGAGTGTCAGAGAGTGTCAGAGACTGATAGAAAGTATCAGAGAGTGATAGAGAGTTTCAGAGAGTGTCAGACAGTGACAGAGAGTGGTAGGGATTGTTAGAGTGTGTCAGAGAGTGACAGAGAGTGTCAGAGAGTGATAGAGAGTGCCTGAGAGTGATAGAGTGACAGAGAGTGTCAGAGAGTGACATAAAGTGTCAGAGTGTGATTGAGAGTGTCAGAGAGTGATAGAGAGTGCCAGAGAGTGTCTGAGAGTTTCATAGAGTGATAGAGAGTGTCAAATTGTGTCAGAGAGTGATAGAGAGTGATAGAGAGTGTCAGAGAGTTTCAGAGTGTGTCAGAGAATGTCAGAGAGTGATAGAAAGTGTCAGAGAGAGATAGAGAGTGTCTGAGAGTGTCTGTGAGTGACACAGAGTGTCTGAGGGTGTCAGTCAGTGTCAGAGAGTGATAGAGAGTGTCTGAGAGTGTCAGAGATTGTCAGATTGTGTCAGAGAGTGATGGAGAGTGATAGAGAGTGTCTGACAGTGTCAGAGAGTGTCAGAGTGTGTCAGAGAATGTCAGAGAGCAATAGAGTGTGTCAGAGTGTGTCAGAGAGTGTCAGAGAGTTTCAGAGAGTGATACAGAGTGTCAGAGAGTGTCAGAGAGTGTCAGAGAGTGTTAGAGAGTGTTAGAGAGTGTCAGAGAGTGTCAGAGAGTGTCAGACTGTTTCAGAGAGTGTCAGAGAGTGAGAGAGAGTGTCTGAGAGTGTCTGAGAGTGACAGAGAGTGTCTGAGAGTTGCAGTAGGTGTCAGAGAGTGACCGAGAGTGTCTGAGAGTGTCTGAGAGTGTCAGCGAGTGTTAGAGTGTGATGGAGAGTGTCTTTGAGTATCAGAGAGTGTCAGAGAGTGATAGAGAATGTCAGAGAGTGATCGAGAGTGTCTGAGAGTGTCTGTGAGTGGCAGAGTGTGTCAGAGAGTGATAGAGAGTTTCAGAGATTGTCAGAGTGTGTCAGAGAATGTCAGAGTGTGTCAGAGAGTGTCAGAGTGTGTCAGAGAGTAACAGAGAGGGATAGAGAGTGATAGAGAGTGTCTGAGAGTGTCAGAAAGTGTCAGACAGTGTCAGAGAGTGATAGAGAGTTTCAGAGAGTGTCTGAGAGTGTCAGAGAGTGACAGAGAGTGTCAGAGAGTGACAGAAGGTGTCAGAGTGTGATAGAAAATGTCAGAGAGTGTTAGAGAGTGCCAGAGAGTGTCAGAGAGTGATAGAATGTGTCAGAGTGTGATAGAGAGTGTCAGAGAGTGATAGAGAGTGTCTGAGAATGTCAGAGAGTGTCAGAGAGTGATAGAAAGTGATAGAGAGTGTCTTTGAGTGTCAGAGAGTGTCAGAGTGTGTCAGAGAATGTCAGAGAGTGTCAGAGAGTGTCAGAGTGTGGCAGAGAGTAACAGAGAGGGATAGAGAGTGATAGAGAGTGTCTGAGACTGTCAGAAAGTGTCAGAGAGTGTCAGAGAATGATAGAGAGTTTCAGAGAGTGCCTGAGAGTGTCAGAGAGTGACAGAAAGTGTCAGAGTGTGATAGAGAGTGTCCGAGAGTGATATAGAGTGTCAGAGAGTGTCTGAGAGTGTCAGAGAGTGATAGAAAGTGGCAGAGAGTGTCTGAGTGGGTCTGAGAGAGTCAGAGAGTGTCTGAGAGTGTCAGAGAGTGTCAGAGAGAGATAGAAAGTGTCAGAGAGTGATAGAGAGTTTCAGAGAGTGACAGAGAGTGAAAGAAAGTGTCAGAAAGTGATAATAAGTGTCAGAGAGTGTCTGCTAGTGTCAGAATGTTTCATCGAGTGATAGAGAGTTTCAGAGAATGCCTGAGAGTGTCAATGTGTGTCAGTGAGTGTCTGAGAGTGTCTGAGAGTGTCTGAGAGTGTCAGAGAGCGATAGAGAGTGATGGCGAGTGCTTGGGAGTGTCAGAGAGTGTCAGAGTGTGTCAGACAGTGTCAGAGAGTGATAGAGAGTTTCAGAGAGTGTCTGAGAGTGTCAGAGAGTGACAGAGAGTGTCAGAGAGTGACAGAAAGTGTCAGAGTGTGATAGAGAATGTCAGAGAGTGTTAGAGAGTGCCAGAGAGTGTCAGAGAGTGATAGAAAGTGGCAGAGAGTGTCTGAGAGGGTCTGAGAGTGTCAGAGAGTGTCTGAGAGTGTCAGAGAGTGTCAGAGACTGATAGAAAGTATCAGAGAGTGATAGAGAGTTTCAGAGAGTGTCAGACAGTGACAGAGAGTGGTAGGGATTGTTAGAGTGTGTCAGAGAGTGACAGAGAGTGTCAGAGAGTGATAGAGAGTGCCTGAGAGTGATAGAGTGACAGAGAGTGTCAGAGAGTGACATAAAGTGTCAGAGTGTGATTGAGAGTGTCAGAGAGTGATAGAGAGTGCCAGAGAGTGTCTGAGAGTGTCTGAGAATTTCAGAGAGTGATGGAGAGTGATAGAGAGTGTCTGAGAGTGATAGAGAGTGATAGAGAGTGCCTGCGAGTGTCTGAGAGTGTTAGAGTGAGTCAGAGTGTGCCAGAGAGTGATAGAGAGTGATGGAGAGTTTCAGGGAGTTTCATAGAGTGATAGAGAGTGTGAGAGAGTGATACAGATTGATAGAGAGTGTCTGAGAGTGTCTGAGAGAGTCAGTGAGTGTCTGAGAGTGTCAGAGAGTATCTGAAAGTGTCAGAGAGTGATGGAGAGTGAAAGAGAGTGTCATAGAGAATCTGAGATTGTGAGGGAGTGATAGGGAGTGTCATAGAGGGATAGAGAGTGAAAGAGATTGTCTGAGGGTGTCAGAGATTGTCAACAGTGTCAGAGAGTGATAGAAAGTGTCTGAGACTGTCTGAGATTATCTGAGAGTGTCAGAGTGTGATAGAAAGTGTCAGAGAGCGTCTGAGAGATTCAGAGAGTGATATAAAGTGTCAGAGTGTGTCTGACAGAGTCAGAGAGAGTCAGAGAGTGTCAGAGAGTAATAGAGAGTGTCCGAGAGTGTCAGAGAGTGATAGAGAGTGATAGAGTGTGATCGAGAGTGTCTTTGAGTGTCAGAGAGTGTCAGAGAGTGATAGAGAATGTCAGAGAGTGATCGAGAGTGTCTGAGAGTGTCTGTGAGTGACAGAGTGTCTCAGAGAGTGATAGAGAGTATCAGAGATTGTCAGAGTGTGTCAGAGAATGTCAGAGAGTGTCAGACAGTGTCAGAGTGTGGCAGAGAGTGATGGAGAGTGATAGAGAGTGATAGAGAGTGTCTGAGAGTGTCAGAGTGTGTCAGAGAGTGACAGAGAGTGTCAGTGAGAGATAGAGAGTGTCTGAGAGTGTCAGAGATTGGTAGAGAGTTTCTGAGAGTATCAGAGAGTGATAGAGAGTGAAAGAGAGTGATAGAGAGTGTCTGAGAGTGTCAGAGAGTGATAGAGAGTGTCAGAGAGTGATAGAAAGTGTCTGACACTGTCTGAGACTCTCTGACAGTGTCAGCGAGTGATAGAAAGTGTCAGAGAGTGTCTGAGAGTGTCAGAGAGTGATAGAAAGTGTCTGAGAGTGTCTGAGAGTGTCAGAGAATGTCAAACAGTGTCAGAGAGTGATAGAAAGTGACAGAGAGTGTCTGAGAGTGTCAGAGTGTGTCTGAGAGGGTCTGAGAGAGTCAGAGCGTGCCTGAGAGTGTCAGAGAGTGTCAGAGAGAGATAGAGAGTGCCTGAGAATGATAGAGAGTGACAGAGAGTGATTGAGAGTGTCTGAGAGTTTCAGAGAGTGATAGAGAGTCTCAGAAAGTGATAGAAAGTGTCAGAGATTGACAGAGTGTGTCAGAGAGTGTCAGAAAATGTCAGAGTGTGTCAGAGAGTAACAGAGAGTGATAGAGAGTGATAGAGAGTGTCAGAGAGTGTCAGAGACTGTCAGAGTGTGCCAGAGTTTGATAGAGAGTGAGAGAGAGTGTCTGAGAGTGTCAGAAAGTGTCAGAGTGTGTCAGAGAGTGATAGAGAGTGTCAGAGAGTGATAGAGAGTGTCTGAGAGTGTCAGAGAGTGATAGAGAGTGTCTGAGAGTTTCTGAGAATGTCAGAGAGTGATAGAGAGTGTCTGAGAGTGATACAGAGTGTCTGAGAGTGATAGAGAGTGTCTGAGAGTGTCAGAGACTGTCAGAGAGTGACAGAGAGTGATAGAGAGTGTCAGAGAGTGTCAGAGAGTGTCAGCGAGTGATAGAGAGTGTCTGAGTGTGTCAGAGTGTGTCAGAGAGCGTCCGAGAGTGATAGAGCGTGTCAGAGAGTGGTAGAGAGTGTCTGAGAGTGTCAGAGAGTGATAGAGAGTGTCTTAGATTGTCAGAGATTGTCAGAGTGTGTCAGAGAGTGATAGACAGTGTCTGAGAGTGTCTGAGACGGTCAGAGTGTGTCAGAGAGTGAGAGAGAGTGTCTGAGAGTGTCAGAGAGAGTCAGAGTGTACCAGAGAGTGATAGAGAGTGATAGAGAGTGTCAGAGAGTTTCATAGATTGATAGATAATGTCAGAGAGTGTCAGAGAGTGATATCGAGTGATAGAGAGCGTCTGCGAGACTCCGAGAGTCTGAGAGTGTCAGAAAGTGTCTGAGAGTGTCAGAGAGTGTCTGAAAGTGTCAGAGAGTGTCTGAAAGTGTCAGAGAGTCATAGAGAGTGATGGAGAGTGTCAGAGAGGGACAGGGATTGTCAGAGTGTATCAGAGAGTGTCAGAGAGTGTCAGAGATTGATAGAGAGTGTCTGAGAGTGTCGGAAAGTGTCAGAGAGTGTCAGAGAGTGATGGAGAGTGTCAGAGAGTGTCAGAGAGAGTCAGAGTGTGCCAGAGAGTGATAAAGAGTGATAGAGTGTGTCAGAGAGTTTCATAGAGTGATAGATAGTGACAGAGAGTGTCAGAGAGTGATATAGAGTGATAGAGAGTGTCTGATAGTGTCTGAGAGAGTCTGAGAGTGTCAGAGAGTATCTGAGAGTGTCAGAGAGTGTCTGACAGTGTCAGAGATTGATGGAGATTGAAAGAGACTGTCTGAGATTATCTGAGAGTTTCAGAGAGTGTCAGAGTGTGATAGAAAGTGTCAGAGAGTGTCTGAGAGATTCAGAGAGTGATAGAGAGTGATAGAGAGTGTCTGAGAGTGTCTGAGAGAGTCTGAGAGTGTCAGAGAGTGTCTGAGAGTGTCTGAGAGTGTCTGAGAGTGATGGAGAGTGTCTGAGAGTGTCTGAGAGTGTCAGAGTGTGTCAGAGAGGGTCAGTGAGTGATAGAGAGTGTCAGAGAGTGATAGAGAGTGTCTGAGAATGTCAGAGAGTGTCAGAGAGTGATAG
Source organism: Heterodontus francisci (assembly GCF_036365525.1). Taxonomy (NCBI): domain Eukaryota; kingdom Metazoa; phylum Chordata; class Chondrichthyes; order Heterodontiformes; family Heterodontidae; genus Heterodontus; species Heterodontus francisci. The sequence goes on along the minus strand of NC_090395.1, from coordinate 9,906,979 downwards.
AGAGTGATAGAGAGTGTCTGAGAGTGTCAGAGAGTGACAAAGCGTGTCTGAGAGTGTCAGTGAGTGTCAGAGAGTGTTTAGAGAGTGTCTGAGATTGATAGAAAGTGTCTGAGAGTGTCAGAGTGCGTCCGAGAGTTTCAGTGAGTGAAAGAGAGTGTCAGAGAGTGATGGAGAGTGTCTGAGAGTGTCAGAAGGTGCTAGAGAGTGTCAGAGAGTGATAGAGAGTGTCAGAGAGTGTCAGAGACAGTCAGAGTGTGTCAGAGATTGATAGAGAGTGTCTGAGAGTGTCAGAGAGTGTCAGAGTGTGTCAGAGAGTGATAGAGAGTGATCGAGTGTGATAGACAGTCATAGAGAGTAATGGAGAGTGTCTGAGTGTGTCAGAGTGTCAGAGAGTGTCAGATAGTGTCAGAGAGTGTCAGAGAGTGTCCGTGAATTTCAGAGAGTGATGGAGAGTGATAGAGAGTGTCAGAGTGTGATAGAGAGTGATAGAGAGTGTCTGAGAGTGTCTGAGAGTGTTAGAGTGAGTCAGAGTGTGCCAGAGAGTGATAGAGAGTGATGGAGTGTGTCAGGGAGTTTCATAGAGTGATAGATAGTGTCACAGAGTGATACAGATTGATAGAGAGTGTCTGAGAATGTCTGAGAGTCAGTGAGTGTCTGAGAGTGTCAGAGAGTGTCTGAAAGTGTCAGAGAGTGATGGAGAGTGAAAGAGAGTGTCATAGAGAATCTGAGAGTGTTAGGGAGTGATAGGGACTGTCATAGAGGGATAGAGATTGAAAGAGAGTGTCTGAGAGTGTCAGAGATTGTCAGACAGTGCCAGAGAGTGATAGAAAGTGTCTGACACTGTCTGAGATTATCTGAGAGTGTCAGAGTGTGATAGAAAGTGTCAGAGAGTGTCTGAGAGATTCAGAGAGTGATATAAAGTGTCAGAGAGTGTCTGAGAGAGTCAGAGAGAGTCAGAGAGTGTCAGAGAGTAATAGAGAGTGTCCGAGAGTGTCAGAGAGTGATAGAGAGTGATAGAGTGTGATAGAGAGTTTCTTTGAGTGTCAGAGAGTGTCAGAGAGTGATAGAGAATGTCAGAGAGTGATCGAGAGTGTCTGAGAATGTCTGTGAGTGACAGAGTGTGTCAGAGAGTGATAGAGAGTTTCAGAGATTGTCAGAGTGTGTCAGAGAATGTCAGAGAGTGTCAGAGTGTGGCAGAGAGTAACAGAGAGGGATAGAGTGATAGAGAGTGTCTGAGAGTGTCAGAAAGTGTCAGAGAGTGTCAGAGAGTGATAGAGAGTGTCAGAGAGTGTCTCAGAGCGTCAGAGAGTGACAGAGAGTGTCAGAGAGTGACAGAAAGTGTCAGAGTGTGATAGAGAGTGTCAGAGAGTGATTGAGTGTGCCAGAGAGTGTCTGAGAGTGTCAGAGAGTGATAGAAAGTGTCAGAGAGTGTCTGAGAGGGTCTGAGAGATTCAGAGAGTGTCTGAGAGTGTCAGAGTGTCAGAGAGTGATAGAAAGTGTCAGAGAGTGATATAGAGTTTCAGAGAGTGTCAGAGAGTGACAGAGAGTGGTAGAGAGTGTTAGAGAGTGTCAGAGAGTGTCAGAGAGTGACAGAGAGTGTCAGAGAGTTTTAGAGAGTGTCGGAGAGTGATAGAGAGTGCCAGGGAGTGTCTGAGAGTGTCTGAGAGTGTCTGAGAATGTCTGAGAGTGTCAGAAAGTGATAAAAAGTGTCAGAGAGTGTTGCGAGTGTCAGAATGTTTCAGCGAGTGACAGAGAGTGATAGAGAGTGCCTGAGAGTGATAGAGAGTGACAGAGAGTGTCAGAGAGTGACAGAAAGTGTCAGAGTGTGATAGAGAGTGTCAGAGAGTGATAGAGAGTGCCAGAGAGTGTCTGAGAGTTTCAGAGATTGGTAGAGAGTGTCTGAGAGTATCAGAGAGTGATAGAGAGTGAAAGAGAGTGATAGAGAGTGTCTGAGAGTGTCAGAGAGTGATAGAGAGTGTCAGAGAGTGATAGAAAGTGTCTGAGACTGTCTGAGACTCTCTGATAGTGTCAGCGAGTGATAGAAAGTGTCAGAGAGTGACTGAGAGTGTCAGAGAGTGTTAGAAAGTGTCTGAGAGTGTCTGAGAGTGTCAGAGAATGTCAAACAGTGTCAGAGAGTGATAGAAAGTGACAGAGAGTGTCTGAGAGTGTCAGAGTGTGTCTGAGAGGATCTGAGAGAGTCAGAGCGTGTCTGAGAGTGTCAGAGAGTGTCAGAGAGTGATAGAGAGTGCCTGAGAATGATAGAGAGTGACAGAGAATGATAGAGAGTGTCTGAGAGTTTCAGAGAGTGATAGAGAGTGTCAGAAAGTGATAGAAAGTGTCAGAGATTGACAGAGTGTGTCAGAGAGTGTCAGAAAATGTCAGAGTGTGTCAGAGAGTAACAGAGAGTGATAGAGAGTGATAGAGAGTGCCAGAGAGTGTCTGAGACTGTCAGTGAGTGTCTGAGAGTGTCAGAGAGTGATAGAGAGTGTCTGAGAGTTTCATGGAGTGATAGAGAGTGTCTGAGAGTGTCAGAGAGTGATAGAGAGTGTCAAATTGTGTCAGAGAGTGATGGAGAGTGATAGAGAGTGTCAGAGAGTTTCAGAGTGTGTCAGAGAATGTCAGAGAGTGATAGAAAGTGTCAGAGAGAGATAGAGAGTGTCTGAGCGTGTCTGAGAGTGACACAGAGTGTCTGAGGGTGTCAGTCAGTGTCAGAGGGAGATAGAGAGTGTCTGAGAGTGTCAGAGATTGTCAGATTGTGTCAGAGAGTGATGGAGAGTGATAGAGAGTGTCTGACAGTGTCAGAGAGTGTCAGAGTGTGTCAGAGAATGTCAGAGAGCAATAGAGTGTGTCAGAGTGTGTCAGAGAGTGTAGGAGAGTTTCAGAGAGTGATAGAGAATGTCAGAGAGTGATAGAGAGTTTCAGAGAGTGTCAGAGAGTGACAGAGAGTGGTAGGGAGTGTTAGAGTGTGTCAGAGAGTGACAGAGAGTGTCAGAGAATGATAGAGAGTGCCTGAGAGTGATAGAGAGTGTCTGAGAGTGTCAGAGATTGTCAGATTGTGTCAGAGAGTGATGGAGAGTGATAGAGAGTGTCTGACAGTGTCAGAGAGTGTCAGAGTGTGTCAGAGAATGTCAGAGAGCAATAGAGTGTGTCAGAGTGTGTCAGAAAGTGTAGGAGAGTTTCAGAGAGTGATAGAGAGTTTCAGAGAGTGATAGAGAGTGTCAGAGAGTGTCAGACTGTGTCAGAGAGTGTCAGAGAGTGTTAGAGAGTGTCAGAGAGTGTGTGAGTGTGTCAGACAGTTTCAGAGAGTGTCAGAGAGTGAGAGAGAGTGTCTGAGAGTGTCTGAGAGTGACAGAGAGTGTCTGAGAGTTGCAGTGTGTGTCAGAGAGTGACGGAGAGTGTCTGAGGGTGTCTGAGAGTGTCAGCGAGTGTTAGAGTGTGATGGAGAGTGTCTTTGAGTGTCTTTGAGTGTCAGAGTGTGTCTGAGAATGTCAGAGAGTGTCAGAGAGTGTCAGAGTGTGGCAGAGAGTAACAGAGAGGGATAGAGAGTGATAGAGAGTGTCTGAGACTGTCAGAAAGTGTCAGAGAGTGTCAGAGAGTGATAGAGAGTTTCAGAGAGTGTCTGAGAGTGTCTGAGAGTGTCAGAGAGTGACAGAGAGTGTCAGAGAGTGACAGAAAGTGTCAGAGTGTGATAGAGAGTGTCCGAGAGTGATGGAGAGTGCCAGAGAGTGTCTGAGAGTGTCAGAGAGTGATAGAAAGTGGCAGAGAGTGTCTGAGTGGGTCTGAGAGAGTCAGAGAGTGTCTGAGAGTGTCAGAGAGTGTCAGAGAGAGATAGAAAGTGTCAGAGAGTGATAGAGAGTTTCAGAGAGTGACAGAGAGTGGTCGAGAGTGTTAGAGAGTATCAGAGAGTGAAAGAAAGTGTCAGAAAGTGATAATAAGTGTCAGAGAGTGTCTGCGAGTGTCAGAATGTTTCATCGAGTGATAGAGAGTTTCAGAGAATGCCTGAGAGTGTCAATGTGTGTCAGTGAGTGTCTGAGAGTGTCTGAGAGTGTCAGAGAGTGATAGAGAGTGATGGCGAGTGCTTGGGAGTGTCAGAGACTGTCAGAGTGTTGTCAGAGAATGATAGAGAGTGTCTGAGAGTTTCATAGAGTGATAGAGAGTGTTGGAGAGTGTCAGAGAGTGATAGAGAGTGTCAAATTGTGTCAGAGAGTGATAGAGAGTGTCAGAGAGTTTCAGAGTGTGTCAGAGAATGTCAGAGAGTGATAGAAAGTGTCAGAGAGAGATAGAGAGTGTCAGAGAGTGTCAGAGAGTGAGAGAGAGTGTCTGAGAGTGTCTGAGAGTGACAGAGAGTGTCTGAGAGTTGCAGTGAGTGTCAGAGAGTGACAGTGAGTGTCTGAGAGTGTCTGAGAGTGTCAGCGAGTGTTAGAGTGTGATGGAGAGTGTCTTTGAGTGTCAGAGAGTGTCAGAGAGTGATAGAGAATGTCAGAGAGTGATCGAGAGTCTCTGAGAGTGTCTGTGAGTGACAGAGTGTGTCAGAGAGTGATAGAGAGTTTCAGAGATTGTCAGAGTGTGTCAGAGAATGTCAGAGAGTGTCAGAGAGTGTCAGAGTGTGTCAGAGAGTAACAGAGAGGGATAGAGAGTGATAGAGAGTGTCTGAGAGTGTCAGAAAGTGTCAGAGAGTGTCAGAGAGTGATAGAGTGTTTCAGAGAGTGTCTGAAAGTGTCAGAGAGTGACAGAGAGTGTCAGAGAGTGACAGAAAGTGTCAGAGTGTGATAGAGAATGTCAGCGAGTGATAGAGAGTGCCAGAGAGTGTCAGAGAGTGATAGAAAGTGGCAGAGAGTGTCTGAGAGGGTCTGAGAGAGTCAGAGAGTGTCTGAGAGTGTCAGAGAGTGTCAGAGATTGATAGAAAGTGTCAGAGAGTGATAGAGAGTTTCAGAGAGTGTCAGAGAGTGACAGAGAGTGGTAGGGAGTGTTCGAGTGTGTCAGAGAGTGACAGAGAGTGTCAGAGAGTGATAGAGAGTGCCTGAGAGTGATAGAGAGTGACAGAGAGTGTCAGAGAGTGACAGAAAGTGTCAGAGTGTGATTGAGAGTGTCAGAGAGTGATAGAGAGTGCCAGAGAGTGTCTGAGAGTGTCTGAGAGTGTCTGAGATTGTCTGAGAGTGTCAGAAAGTGATAAAAAGTGTCAGAGAGTGTCTGCGAGTGTCAGAAAGTTTCAGCGAGTGATAGAGAGTTTCAGAGAATGCCTGAGAGTGTCAGTGTGTGTCAGAGAGTGCCTGAGAGTGTCAGAGAGTGATAGAGAGTGATAGCGAGTGTCTGGGAGTGGCAGAGAGTGTCAGAGTGTGTCAGAGAGTGATAGAGAGTGTCAGAGAGTTTCAGAGTGTGTCAGAGAGTGTCAGAGAGTGTCAGAGAGTGATAGAAAGTATCAGAGAGAGATAGGGAGTGTCTGAGAGTGTCTGAGAGTGACAGAGAGTGTCTGAGGGTGTCAGTCAGTGTCAGAGAGTGATAGAGAGTGTCTGAGAGAGTCAGAGATTGTCAGATTGTGTCAGAGAGTGATGGAGAGTGATAGAGAGTATCTGACAGTGTCAGAGAGTGTCAGAGTGTGTCAGAGAATGTCAGAGAGCAATAGAGTGTGTCAGATAGTGTCAGAGAGTGTCAGAGAGTTTCAGAGACTGATAGAGAGTGTCAGAGAGTGTCAGAGTGTGTCTGAAAGTGATGGAGAGTGTCAGAGAGTGATAGAGAGTGTCAGAGAGTGTCAGAGACAGTCAGCGTGTGTCAGAGAGTGATAGAGAGTGATAAATAGTATCAGAGAGTGTCAGAGTGTGTCAGAGAGTGTCAGAGAGTGTCTGAGAGTGAGCGAGAGTGTCTGAGAGTGTCTGAGAGTGACAGAGAGTGTCAGTGAGTGACAGAGAGAGTTAGAGAGTGTTTGAGAATGTCAGAGAGTGTCAGAGAGTGATAGAGATTGATAGAGAGTGTCTGAGAGTGTCAGGGAGTGGCAGCGAGTGATAGAGAGTGATAGAGAGTGTCTGAGAATGTCAGAGAGTGTCAGAGAGTGATAGAGATTGATAGAGAGTGTCTGAGAGTGTCAGAGAGTGACAGAGCGTGTCTGAGAGTGTCAGTGAGTGTCAGAGAGTGTTTAGAGAGTGTTTAGAGAGTGTCTGAGAGTGTCTGAGAGTGTCTGAGAGTGTCTGAGATTGTCAGAGTGTGTCAGAGAGTGATAGAGAGTGATAGAGAATGTCTGAGATTGTCTGAGAGAGTCAGAGTGTGTCCTTGAGTGTCAGTGAGTGATAGAGAGTGTCAGAGAGTGTCTGAGAGTGTCTGAGAGTGTCTGAAAGTGATGGAGAGTGTCAGAGAGTGATAGAGATTGTCAGAGAGTGTCAGAGACAGTCAGAGTGTGTCAGAGAGTGATAGAGAGTGATAGAGAGTGTCAGAGAGTGTCAGAGAGTGTCAGAGTGTGTCAGAGAGTGATACAGAGTGATAGAGAGTGATAGACGGTAATAGAGAGTGATAGAGAGTGTCTGAGTGTGTCAGAGTGTGTCAGAGAGTGTCAGAGAGTGTCAGAGAGTGTCAGAGAATTTCAGAGAGTGATGGAGAGTGATAGAGAGTGATAGAGAGTGATAGAGAGTGTCTGCGAGAGTCTGAGAGTGTTAGAGTGAGTCAGAGTGTGCCAGAGAGTGATAGAGAGTGATGGAGAGTTTCAGGGAGTTTCATAGAGTGATAGAGAGTGTGAGAGAGTGATACAGATTGATAGAGAGTGTCTGAGAGTGTCTGAGAGAGTCAGTGAGTGTCTGAGAGTGTCAGAGAGTATCTGAAAGTGTCAGAGAGTGATGGAGAGTGAAAGAGAGTGTCATAGAGAATCTGAGATTGTGAGGGAGTGATAGGGAGTGTCATAGAGGGATAGAGAGTGAAAGAGATTGTCTGAGAGTGTCAGAGATTGTCAACAGTGTCAGAGAGTGATAGAAAGTGTCAGAGAGCGTCTGAGAGATTCAGAGAGTGATATAAAGTGTCAGAGAGTGTCTGAGAGAGTCAGAGAGAGTCAGAGAGTGTCAGAGAGTAATAGAGAGTGTCCGAGAGTGTCAGAGAGTAATAGAGAGTGATAGAGTGTGATCGAGAGTGTCTTTGAGTGTCAGAGAGTGTCAGAGAGTGATAGAGAATGTCAGAGAGTGATCGAGAGTGTCTGAGAGTGTCTGTGAGTGACAGAGTGTCTCAGAGAGTGATAGAGGGTATCAGAGATTGTCAGAGTGTGTCAGAGAATGTCAGAGAGTGTCAGAGAGTGTCAGAGTGTGGCAGAGAGTGATGGAGAGTGATAGAGAGTGTCTGAGAGTGTCAGAGTGTGTCAGAGAGTGTCAGAGAGTGACAGAGAGTGTCAGTGAGTGATAGAGAGTGTCTGAGAGTGTCAGAGATTGGTAGAGAGTGTCTGAGAGCATCAGAGAGTGATAGAGAGTGAAAGAGAGTGATAGAGAGTGTCTGAGAGTGTCAGCGAGTGATAGAGAGTGTCAGAGAGTGATAGAAAGTGTCTGAGACTCTCTGAGACTCTCTGATAGTGTCAGCGAGTGATAGAACGTGTCAGAGAGTGTCTGAGAGTGCCAGAGAGTGATAGAAAGTGTCTGAGAGTGTCTGAGAGTGTCAGAGAGTGTCAAACAATGTCAGAGAGTGATAGAAAGTGACAGAGAGGGTCTGAGAGTGTCAGAATGTGTCTGAGAGGGTCTGAGAGAGTCAGAGCGTGTCTGAGAGTGTCAGAGAGTGTCAGAGAGTGTCAGAGAGTGATAGAGAGTGCCTGGAATGATAGAGAGTGATAGAGAGTGATGGAGAGTGTCTGAGAATGTCAGAGAGTGATAGAGATTGATAGAGAGTGTCTGAGAGTGACAGAGAGTTACAGAGCGTGTCTGAGAGTGTCAGTGAGTGTCAGAGAGTGTTTAGAGAGTGTCTGAGAGTGTCTGAGAGTGTCAGAGATTGTCAGAGATAGTCAGAGTGTGTCAGAGAGTGATAGAGAGTGATAGAGAGTGATAGAGAGTGTCTGAGATTGTCTGAGAGAGTCAGAGTGTGTCCTTGAGTGTCAGTGAGTGATAGAGAGTGTCAGAGAGTGTCTGAAAGTGATGGAGAGTGTCAGAGAGTGATAGAGAGTGTCAGAGAGTGTCAGAGACAGTCAGTGTGTGTCAGAGAGTGATAGAGAGTGATAGAGAGTGTCAGAGAGTGTCAGAGAGTGTCAGAGTGTGTCAGAGTGTGTCAGAGAGTGATACAGAGTGATAGAGAGTGATAGACGGTAATAGAGAGTGATAGAGAGTGTCTGAGTGTGTCAGAGTGTGTCAGAGAGTGTCAGAGAGTGTCAGAGAGTGTCAGAGAATTTCAGAGAGTGATGGAGAGTGATAGAGAGTGTCAGAGAGTGATAGAGAGTGATAGAGAGTGTCTGCGAGTGTCTGAGATTGTTAGAGTGAGTCAGAGTGTGCCAGAGAGTGATAGAGTGTGATGGAGAGTTTCAGGGAGTTTCATAGAGTGATAGAGAGTGTGCGAGAGTGATACAGAGTGATAGAGAGTGTCTGAGAGTGTCAGAGATTGGTAGAGAGTGTCTGAGAGTATCAGAGAGTGATAGAGAGTGTCAGAGAGTGATAGAAAGTGTCTGAGACCCTCTGAGACTCTCTGATAGTGTCAGCGAGTGATAGAACGTGTCAGAGAGTGTCTGAGAGTGGCAGAGAGTGATAGAAATTGTCTGAGAGTGTCTGAGAGTGTCAGAGAGTGTCAAACAGTGTCAGAGAGTGAAAGAAAGTGACAGAGAGTGTCTGAGAGTTTCAGAATGTGTCTGAGAGGGTCTGAGAGAGTCAGAGCGTGTCTGAGAGAGTCAGAGAGTGTCAGAGAGTGATAGAGAGTGCCTGAGAATGATAGAGAGTGATAGAGATTGATAGAGAGTGTCTGAGAGTGACAGAGAGTTACAGAGCGTGTCTGAGAGTGTCAGTGAGTGTCAGAGAGTGTTTAGAGAGTGTCTGAGAGTGTCTGAGAGTGTCAGAGATTGTCAGAGATAGTCAGAGTGTGTCAGAGAGTGATAGAGAGTGATAGAGAGAGATAGAGAGTGTCTGAGATTGTCTGAGAGAGTCAGAGTGTGTCCTTGAGTGTCAGTGAGTGATAGAGAGTGTCAGAGAGTGTCTGAAAGTGATGGAGAGTGTCAGAGAGTGATAGAGAGTGTCAGAGAGTGTCAGAGACAGTCAGTGTGTGTCAGAGAGTGATAGAGAGTGATAGAGAGTGTCAGAGAGTGTCAGAGAGTGTCAGAGAATTTCAGAGAGTGATGGAGAGTGATAGAGAGTGTCAGAGAGTGATAGAGAGTGATAGAGAGTGTCTGCGAGTGTCTGAGATTGTTAGAGTGAGTCAGAGTGTGCCAGAGAGTGATAGAGAGTGATGGAGAGTTTCAGGGAGTTTCATAGAGTGATAGAGAGTGTGCGAGAGTGATACAGATTGATAGAGAGTGTCTGAGAGTGTCTGGGAGAGTCAGTGAGTGTCTGAGAGTGTCAGAGAGTGTCTGAAAGTGTCAGAGAGTGATGGAGAGTGAAAGAGAGTGTCATAGAGAATCTGAGATTGTGAGGGAGTGATAGGGAGTTTCATAGAGGGATAGAGAGTGAAAGAGATTGTCTGAGAGTGTCAGAGATTGTCAGCAGTGTCAGAGAGTGATAGAAAGTGTCAGAGAGCGTCTGAGAGATTCAGAGAGTGATATAAAGTGTCAGAGAGTGTCTGAGAGAGTCAGAGAGAGTCAGAGAGTGTCAGAGAGTAATAGAGAGTGTCCGAGAGTGTCAGAGAGTGATAGAGTGTGATCGAGAGTGTCTGAGAGAGTCTGTGAGTGACAGAGTGTCTCAGAGAGTGATAGAGAGTATCAGAGATTGTCAGAGTGTGTCAGAGAATGTCAGAGAGTGTCAGAGAGTGTCAGAGTGTGGCAGAGAGTGATGGAGAGTGATAGAGAGTGTCTGAGAGTGTCAGAGTATGTCAGAGAGTGTCAGGGAGTGACAGAGAGTGTCAGTGAGTGATAGAGAGTGTCTGAGAGTGTCAGAGATTGGTAGAGAGTGTCTGAGAGTATCAGAGAGTGATAGAGAGTGAACGAGAGTGATAGAGAGTGTCTGAGAGTGTCAGCGAGTGATAGAGAGTGTCAGAGAGTGATAGAAAGTGTCTGAGACTGCCTGAGACTCTCTGATAGTGTCAGCGAGTGATAGAAACTGTCAGAGAGTGTCTGAGAGTGTCAGAGAGTGATAGAAAGTGTCTGAGAGTGTCTGAGAGTGTCAGAGAGTGTCAAACAGTGTCAGAGAGTGATAGAAAGTGACAGAGAGTGTCTGAGAGTGTCAGAGTGTGTCTGAGAGGGTCTGAGAGAGTCAGAGCGTGTCTGAGAGTGTCAGAGAGTGTCAGAGAGTGATAGAGAGTGCCTGAGAATGATAGAGAGTGACAGACAGTGATAGAGAGTGTCTGAGAGTTTCAGAGAGTGAAAGAGAGTGTCAGAAAGTGATAGAAAGTGTCAGAGATTGACAGAGTGTGTCTGAGAGTGTCAGAAAATGTCAGAGTGTGTCAGAGAGTAACAGAGAGTGATAGAGAGGGATAGAGAGTGTCAGAGAGTGTCAGAGACTGTCAGAGTGTGCCAGAGTTTGATAGAGAGTGAGAGAGAGTGTCTGAGAGTGTCAGAAAGTGTCAGAGTATGTCAGAGAGTGATAGCGAGTGTCAGAGAGGGATAGAGAGTGTCTGAGAGTGTCAGAGAGTGATAGAGAGTGTCTGAGAGTTTCAGAGAATGTCAGAGAGTGATAGAGAGTGTCTGAGAGTGATAGAGAGTGTCTGAGAGTGTCAGAGACTGTCAGAGAGTGACAGAGAGTGATAGAGTGCGTCAGACTGTGTCAGAGAGCGTCCGGGAGTGATAGAGCGTGTCAGAGAGTGGTAGAGAGTGTCTGAGAGTGTCAGAGAGTGATAGAGAGTGTCTGAGAGTGTCAGAGATTGTCAGAGTGTGTCAGAGAGTGATAGAGAGTGTCCGAGAGTGTCTGAGACAGTCAGAGTGTGTCAGAGAGTGATAGAGAGTGATAGAGAGTGTCTGAGAGTGTCAGAGTGAGTCAGAGTGTACCAGAGAGTGATAGAGAGTGATAGAGAGGGTCAGAGATTTTCATAGATTGATAGATAATGTGAGAGAGTGTCAGAGAGTGATATCGAGTGATAGAGAGTGCCTGCGAGACTCCGAGAGTCTGAGAGTGTCAGAAAGTGTCTGAGAGTGTCAGAGAGTGTCTGAAAGTGTCAGAGAGTCATAGAGAGTGTCAGAGAGTGATGGAGAGTGTCAGAGAGTGTCAGGGATTGTCAGAGTGTATCAGAGAGTGTCAGAGAGTGTCAGAGATTGATAGAGAGTGTCTGAGAGTGTCGGAAAGTGTCAGAGAGTGTCAGAGAGTGATGGAGAATGTCAGAGAGTGTCAGAGAGAGTCAGAGTGTGCCAGAGAGTGATAGAGAGTGATAGAGAGTGTCAGAGAGTTTCATAGAGTGATAGATAGTGACAGAGAGTGTCAGAGAGTGATATAGATTGATAGAGAGTGTCTGATAGTGTCTGAGAGAGTCTGGGAGTGTCAGAGAGTATCTGAGAGTGTCAGAGAGTGTCTGACAGTGTCAGAGAGTGATGGAGATTGAAAGAGACTGTCTGAGATTATCTGAGAGTTTCAGAGAGTGTCAGAGTGTGATAGAAAGTGTCAGAGAGTGTCTGAGAGATTCAGAGAGTGATAGAGAGTGATAGAGAGTGTCTGAGAGTGTCTGAGAGAGTCTGAGAGTGTCAGAGAGTGTCTGAGAGTGTCTGAGAGTGTCTGAGAGTGATGGAGAGTGAAAGAGGTTGTCATAGACAATCTGATAGTGTTAGGGAGTGATAGGGATTGTCATTCGAGGGATAGAGAGTGAAAGTGAGTGTCTGAGCGTGTCAGAGATTGCCAGACAGTGTCTGAGAGTGATAGAAAGTTTTTGAGACTGTCTGAGAGTCTCTGAGCGTGTCAGCGAGTGATAGAAAGTGTCAGAGAGTGTCTGAGAGTTTCAGCGAGTGATAGAAAGTGTCAGAGAGTGTCAGAGAGTGATAGAGAGTGATAGAGAGTGTCTGAGTGTGTCAGAGTGTGTCAGAGAGTGTCCGTGAGTGATAGAGAGTGTCCGAGAGTGATAGAGAGTGTCAGAGAGTGGTAGAGAGTGTCTGAGAGTGTCAGAGAGTGTCTGAGAGTGTCTGAGAGTGTCAGAGATTGTCAGAGAGTGTCAGAGAGTGATAGAGAGTGATAGAGAGTGTCTGAGAGTGTCAGAGAGTTTCATAGAGTGATAGATAGTGTCAGAGAGTGTCAGAGAGTGATAGAGAGCGTCTGAGAGTCTCCGAGAGTCTGAGAGTGTCAGAAAATGTCTGAGAGTGTCAGAGAGTGTCTGAAAGTGTCAGAGAGTGTCTGAAAGTTTCAGAGAGTCACAGAGAGTGTCAGAGAGTGTCTGAGATTGTCAGAGTGTGTCAGAGAGTGATGGAGAGTGTCAGAGAGTGTCAGGAAATGTCAGAGTGTATCAGAGAGTGTCACAGAGTGTCAGAGATTGATAGAGAGTGGTAGAGAGTGTATGAGAGTGTCGGAAAGTGTCAGAGAGTGTCAGAGAGTGATGGAGAGTGTCAGAGAGTGTCAGAGAGAGTCAGAGAGTGCCAGAGAGTGATAGAGAGTGATAGAGAGTGTCAGAGAGTGTTTAGAGAGAGTCTGAGAGTGTCTGAGAGTGTCTGAGGGTGTCAGAGATTGTCAGAGTGTGTCAGAGAGTGATAGTGAGTGATAGAGAGTGTCTGAGAGTGTCAGAGTGTGTCAGAGATTGTCAGTGAGTGATAGAGAGTGTCAGAGAGTGATAGAGAGTGTCAGAGAGTGATAGAGAGTGATAGAGAGTGATAGAGAGTGTCAGAGAGTGATAGAGATTATCTGAGAGTGTCAGAGGGTGTCAGAGGGTGATTGAAAGTGTCAGAGAGTGTCTGAGAGATTCAGAGAGTGATATAAAGTGTCAGAGAGTGTCTGAGAGTGTCAGAAAGTGTCTGAGTTAGTCAGAGAGTGATAGAGAGTGATAGAAAGTGTCAGAGAGTGATAGAGAGTGTCTGACTGTGTCAGAGAGTGATAGAGAGTGTCTGAGAGTTTCAGAGAATGTCAGAGAGTGATAGAGAGTGTCTGAGAGTGATAGAGAGTGTCTGAGATTGATAGAGAGTGTCTTTGAGTGTCAGAGAGTGTCAGCGAGTGATAGAAAATGTCAGAGAGTGATCGAGAGTGTCTGAGAGTGTCTGTGAGTGACAGAGTATGTCAGAGAGTGATAGAGAGTGTCAGAGATTGTCAGAATGTGTCAGAGTGTGTCAGAGAGTGTCAGAGAGTGTCAGAGAGTGTCAGAGAGTGTCAGAGTGTGTCAGAGAGTAACAGAGAGGGATAGAGAGTGATAGAGAGTGTCTGAGAGTGTCAGAAAGTGTCAGAGTGTGTTTGAGAGTGATAGAGAGTGATAGAGAGTGTCTGAGAGTGTCAGAGTGTGTCAGAGAGCGTCAGAGAGTGATAGAGAGTGACAGTGAGTGATAGAGACTGTCTGAGAGTGTCAGAGATTGATAGAGAGTGTCTGAGAGTGTCAGAGAGTGATAGAGAGTGTCAGAGAGTGATGGAAAGTGTCTGAGATTGTCAGTGTGTGTCAGAGACTGTCAGAGAATGTCTGAGTGTGTCAGAGAGCAACAGAGAGTGACAGAGAGTGATATAAAGTGTCAGAGAATGTCAGAGACTGTCAGAGTGTGTCAGAGTTTGACAGAGAGTGAGAGAGAGTGTCTGAGAGTGTCAGAGAGTGATAGAGAGTGTCTGAGAGGTTCAGAGAATGTCAGAGAGTGATAGAGAGTGTCTGAGAGGTTCAGAGAATGTCAGAGAGTGATAGAGAGTGTCTGAGAGTGATAGAGAGTGTCTGAGAGTGTCAGAGACATTCAGAGAGTGATAGAGAGTGATAGAGAGTGTCAGAGAGTGTCAGAGAATGATCGCGAGTGTCTGAGAGTGTCTGAGAGTGTCAGAGAGTGTCAGAGTGTGTCAGGGAGTGTCAGAGAATAATAGAGAGTGTCTGAGAGTGTCATAGAGTGATAGAGAGTGTCTGAGAGTGTCAGAGAGTGATAGAGAATGTCAAATTGTGTCAGAGTGTGATAGACAGTGATGGAGAGTGTCAGAGAGTTTCAGAGTGTGTCAGAGAGTGTCAGAGAGTGATAGAATGTGTCAGAGAGTGATAGAGAGTGTCTGAGAGTGTCCGAGAGTGACAGAGAGTGTCTGAGGGTGTCCGTCAGTGTCAGAGAGTGATAGAGAGTGTCAGAGAATGTCAGATTGTGTCAGAGTGTGTCAGAGAGTGATGGAGAGTGATGGAGAGTGTCTGACAGTGTCAGAGAGTGTCAGAGAGTGTCAGAGTGTGTCAGAGAATGTCAGAGAGCGATGGAGTGTGTCAGAGAGTGTCAGAGAGTGATAGAGTGTGTCAGAGAGTGTCAGAGTGTGTCAGAGAGTGAGAGAGAGTGTCTGAGAGTGTCTGAGAGAGACAGAGAGTGTCTGAGAGTGTCTGAGAGTGTCAGAGAGTGTCAGAGAGTGATAGAGCGTGTCTGAGAGTGTCAGTGAGTGTCAGAGAGTGATAGAGAGTGTCAGAGAGTGCCTGAGAGTGTCAGAGACATTCAGAGAGTGTCAGAGATTGTCAGAGTGTGTCAGAGAGTGATAGAGAGCGATAGAGAGTGCCTGAGACTGTCTGAGTGTGTCAGAGTGTGTCAGAGAGTGTCAGAGAGTGATAGAGAGTGTCAGAGAGAGTCAGAGTGTGTCAGAGATTGATAGAGAGTGATAGAGAGTGTCTGAGAGTTTTCGAGAGTGTCAGAGTGTGTCAGAGTGTGATGGAGTGTTATGGAGAGTGATAGACAGTGATAGAGATTGATAGAGAGTGTCTGAGTGTGTCAGAGTGTGTCAGATAGTGTCAGAGATGGTCAGAGAGAGTCAGTGTGTGCCAGAGAGTGATAGACAGTGATGGAGAGTGTCAGAGAGTTTCATAGAGTGATAGACAGTGATAGAGAATGTTAGAGAGTGTCTGAGTGTGTCAGAGTGTGTCAGAGAGTGTCAGATAGTGTCAGAGATGGTCAGAGTGAGTCAGAGTGTGCCAGAGAGTGATAGAGAGTGATAGAGAGTTGCTGAGAATGTCAGAGGGTGTCACAGAGTGATAGAGAGTGTCTGAGAGTGTCAGAGAGTGACATAGCGTGTCTGAGAGTGTCAGTGAGTGTCAGAGAGTGTTTAGAGAGTGTCTGAGAGTGTCTGAGGGTGTCAGAGATTGTCAGTGAGTGATAGAGAGTGTCAGAGAGTGATAGAGAGTGTCTGAGAGTGTCAGAAAGTGATAGAGAGTGTCAGAGAGTGATAGAGAGTGTCTGAGATTGTCTGAGATTATCTGAGAGTGTCAGAGGGTGTCAGAGTGTGATAGAAAGTGTCAGAGAGTGTCTGAGAGATTCAGAGAGTGATATAACGTGTCAGAGAGTGTCTGAGAGTGTCAGAATGTGTCAGAGTTTGTCAGAGAGTGATAGAGAGTGATAGAAAGTGTCAGAGAGTGATAGAGAGTGTCTGAGAGTGTCAGAGAGTGATAGAGAGTGTCTGAGAGTTTCAGAGAATGTCAGAGAGTGATAGAGAGTGTCTGAGAGTGATAGAGAGTGTCTGAGATTGATAGAGAGTGTCTGAGAGTGTCAGAGACTGTCAGAGAGTATCAGAGAGTGATGGAGAGTGTCCGAGAGTGTCAGAGAGTGATAGAGGTGATAGAGTGTGATAGCGAGTGTCTTTGAGTGTCAGAGAGTGTCAGAGAGTGATAGAGAATGTCAGAGAGTGATCGAGAGTGTCTGAGAGTGTCTGTGAGTGACAGAGTATGTCAGAGAGTGATAGAGAGTGTCAGAGATTGTCAGAGTGTGTCAGAGAGTAACAGAGAGGGATAGAGAGTGATAGAGAGTGTCTGAGAGTGTCAGAAAGTGTCAGAGTGTGTCAGAGTGTGTCAGAGAGTGACAGAGAGTGATAGAGATTGTCTGAGAGTGTCAGAGTGTGTCAGAGAGTGTCAGAGAGTGATAGAGAGTGTCAGTGAGTGTTAGAGACTGTCTGAGAGTGTCAGAGATTGATAGAGCGTCTCTGAGAGTGATAGAGCGTGTCAGAGAGTGATAGAAAGTGTCTGAGATTGTCAGTGTGTGTCAGAGAGTGTCAAAGAATGTCTGAGTGTGTCAGAGAGCAACAGAGAGTGACAGAGAGTGATAGAAAGTGTCAGAGAATGTCAGAGACTGTCAGAGTGTGTCAGAGTTTGATAGAGAGTGAGAGTGTCTGAGAGTGTCAGAAAGTGTCAGAGTGTGTCAGAGAGTGATAGAGAGTGATAGAAAGTGTCAGAGAGTGTCAGAGTGTGTCAGAGAGTGTCAGAGAGTGATAGAGAGTGTCAGTGAGTGTTAGAGACTGTCTGAGAGTGTCAGAGATTGATAGAGAGTGTCTGAGAGTGTCAGAGAGTGATAGAGAGTGTCAGAGAGTGATAGAAAGTGTCTGAGATTGTCAGAGTGTGTCAGAGAGTGTCAAAGAATGTCTGAGTGTGTCAGAGAGCAACAGAGAGTGACAGAGAGTGATAGAAAGTGTCAGAGAATGTCAGAGACTGTCAGAGTGTGTCAGAGTTTGATAGAGAGTGAGAGAGAGTGTCTGAGAGTGTCAGAAAGTGTCAGAGTGTGTCAGAGAGTGATAGAGAGTGATAGAAAGTGTCAGAGAGTGATAGAGAGTGTCTGAGAGTGTCAGAGAGTGATAGAGAGTGTCTGAGAGGTTCAGAGAATGTCAGAGAGTGATAAAGAGTGTGTGAGAGTGATAGAGAGTGTCTGAGAGTGTCAGAGACTGTCAGAGAGTGATATCGAGTGACAGAGAGTGTCTGAGAGTGTCAGAGAGTGTCAGAGAGTGATAGCGAGTGTCTGAGAGTGTCTGAGAGTGACAGAGAGTGTCTGAGGGTGTCAGTCAGTGTCAGAGAGTGATAGAGAGTGTCTGAGAGTGTCAGAGAATGTCAGATTGTGTCAGAGTGTGTCAGAGAGTGATGGAGAGTGATGGAGAGTGTCTCACAGTGTCAGAGAGTGTCAGAGTATGTCAGAGAATGTCAGAGAGCGATAGAGTGTTTCAGAGAGTGTCAGAGAGTGTCAGAGAGTGATAGAGAGTGTCAGAGAGTGTCAGAGTGTGTCAGAGAGTGTCAGAGAGTGTCAGAGAGTGTCAGTGTGTCAGAGAGTAACAGAGAGTGATAGAGAGTGTCTGAGAGTGTCAGAAAGTGTCAGAGTGTGTCAGAGAGTGATAGAGAGTGATAGAGAGTGTCTGAGAGTGTCAGAGTGTGTCAGAGAGTGATAGAAAGTGTCAGTGAGTGATAGAGACTGTCTGAGAGTGTCAGAGATTGATAGAGAGTGTCAGAGACTGTCAGAGAGTGATAGAGAGTGATAGAGAGTGTCTGAGAGTGTCAGAGAGAGTCAGAGAGCGATAGCGAGTGTCTGAGAGTGTCTGAGAGTGTCAGAGAATGATAGAGAGTGTCTGAGAGTGTCATAGAGTGATAGAGAGTGTCTGAGAGTGTCAGAGAGTGATAGAGAGTGTCAAATTGTGTCAGAGTGTGATCGAGAGTGATGGAGAGTGTCAGAGAGTTTCAGAGTGTGTCAGAGAGTGTCAGAGAGTGATAGAGAGTGTCTGAGAGTGTCAGAAAGTGATAGAGAGTGTCAGAGAGTGATAGAGAGTATCTGAGATTGTCTGAGATTATCTGAGAGTGTCAGAGGGTGTCAGAGTGTGATAGAAAGTGTCAGAGAGTGTCTGAGAGATTCAGAGAGTGATATAAAGTGTCAGAGAGTGTCTGAGAGTGTCAGAAAGTGTCAGAAAGTGTCAGAGTTTGTCAGAGAGTGATAGAGAGTGATAGAAAGTGTCAGAGAGTGATAGAGAGTGTCTGAGAGTGTCAGAGAGTGATAGAGAGTGTCTGAGAGTTTCAGAGAATGTCAGAGAGTGATAGAGAGTGTCTGAGAGTGATAGAGAGTGTCTGAGATTGATAGAGAGTGTCTGAGAGTGTCAGAGACTGTCAGAGAGTATCAGAGTTTGATAGAGAGTGTCCGAGAGTGTCAGAGAGTGATAGAGAGTGATAGAGTGTGATAGAGAGTGTCTTTGAGTGTCAGAGAGTGTCAGAGAGTGATAGAGAATGTCAGAGAGTGATCGAGAGTGTCTGAGAGTGTCAGTGAGTGACAGAGTATGTCAGAGAGTGATAGAGAGTGTCAGAGATTGTCAGAGTGTGTCAGAGAGTAACAGAGAGGGATAGAGAGTGATAGAGAGTGTCTGAGAGTGTCAGAAAGTGTCAGAATGTGTCAGAGAGTGACAGAGAGTGATAGACAGTGTCTGAGAGTGTCAGAGTGTGTCAGAGAGTGTCAGAGAGTGATAGAGAGTGTCAGTGAGTGTTAGAGACTGTCTGAGAGTGTCAGAGATTGATAGAGAGTGTCTGAGAGTGTCAGAGAGTGATAGAGAGTGTCAGAGACTGATAGAAAGTGTCTGAGATTGTCAGAGTGTGTCAGAGAATGTCAAAGAATGTCTGAGTGTGTCAGAGAGCAACAGAGAGTGACAGAGAGTGATAGAAAGTGTCAGAGAATGTCAGAGACTGTCAGAGTGTGTCAGAGTTTGATAGAGAGTGAGAGAGAGTGTCTGAGAGTGTCAGAAAGTGTCAGAGTGTGTCAGAGAGTGATAGAGAGTGACAGAAAGTGTCAGAGAGTGATAGAGAGTGTCTGAGAGTGTCAGAGAGTGATAGAGAGTGTCTGAGAGGTTCAGAGAATGTCAGAGAGTGATAGAGAGTGTCTGAGAGTGATAGAGAGTGTCTGAGAGTGTCAGAGTCTGTCAGAGAGTGATAGCGAGTGTCTGAGAGTGTCTGAGAGTGTCATAGAGTGACAGAGAGTGTCTGAGAGTGTCAGAGAGTGATAGAGAGTGTCAAATTGTGTCAGAGTGTGATAGAGAGTGATGGAGAGTGTCAGAGAGTTTCAGAGTGTGTCAGAGAGTGTCAGAGAGTGATAGAAGATGTCAGAGAGTGATAGAGAGTGTCTGAGAGTGACAGAGAGTGTCTGAGGGTGTCAGTCAGTGTCAGAGAGTGATAGAGAGTGTCAGAGAGTGATAGAGAGTGTCAAATTGTGTCAGAGTGTGATAGAGAGTGATGGAGAGTGTCAGAGAGTTTCAGAGTGTGTCAGAGAGTGTCAGAGAGTGATAGAAAGTGTCAGAGAGTGATAGAGAGTGTCTGAGAGTGACAGAGAGTGTCTGAGGGTGTCAGTCAGTGTCAGAGAGTGATAGAGAGTGTCTGAGAGTGTCAGAGAATGTCAGATTGTGTCAGAGTGTGACAGAGAGTGATGGAGAGTGATGGAGAGTGTCTGACAGTGTCAGAGAGTGTCAGAGTATGTCAGAGAATGTCAGAGAGCGATAGAGTGTGTCAGAGAGTGTCAGAGAGTGATAGAGAGTGTCAGAGAGTGTCAGTGTGTCAGAGAGTGATAGAGAGTGATAGAGAGTGTCTGAGAACTGTCAGGTGTGTCAGAGAGTAACAGAGTGTGATAGAGAGTGATAGAGAGTGTCTGAGAGTTTCAGAAAGTGTCAGAGTGTGTCAGAGAGTGATAGAGAGTGATAGAGAGTGTCTCAGAACTGTCAGAGTGTGTCAGAGAGTGATAGAGTGTGTCAGTGAGTGATAGAGACTGTCTGAAAGTGTCAGAGATTGATAGAGAGTGTCAGAGACTGTCAGAGAGTGACAGAGAGTGATAGAGAGTGTCTGAGAGTGTCAGAGAGTGTCAGAGAGTGTCAGAGAGTGATAGCGAGTGTCTGAGAGTGTCAGAGAATGATAGAGAGTGTCTGAGAGTGTCATAGAGTGATAGAGAGTGTCTGAGAGTGTCAGAGAGTGACAGAGAGTGTCAAATTGTGTCAGAGTGTGATAGAGAGTGATGGAGAGTGTCAGAGAGTGTCAGAGTGTGTCAGAGAGTAACAGAGAGGGATAGAGAGTGATAGAGAGAGTCTGAGAGTGTCAGAAAGTGTCAGAGAGTGATAGAGAGTGATAGAGAGTGTCTGAGAGTGTCAGAGTGTGTCAGAGAGTGTCAGAGAGTGATGGAGAGTGTCAGTGAGTGATAGAAACTGTCTGAGAGTGTCAGAGAGTGATAGAGAGTGTCAGAGAGTGTCAAAGAATGTCTGAGTGTGTCAGAGAGCAACAGAGAGTGACAGAGAGTGATAGAAAGTGTCAGAGAATGTCAGAGACTGTCAGAGTGTGTCAGAGTTTGATAGAGAGTGAGAGAGAGTGTCTGAGAGTGTCAGAAAGTGTCAGAGTGTGTCAGAGAGTGATAGAGAGTGATAGAAAGTGTCAGAGAGTGATAGAGAGTGTCTGAGGGTGTCAGAGAGTGATAGAGAGTGTATGAGAGGTTCAGAGAATGTCAGAGAGTGAGAGAGTGTGTCAGAGAGTGATAGAGAGTGTCTGAGAGTGATAGAGAGTGTCTGAGAGTGTCAGAGACTGTCAGAGAGTGATAGAGAGTGATAGTGAGTGTCTGAGAGTGTCAGAGAGTGTCAGAGAGTGATAGCGAGTGTCTGAGAGTGTCTGAGAGTGTCTGAGAGTGTCAGATGGTGTCAGATAATGATATAGAGTGTCTGAGAGTGTCATAGAGTGATAGAGAGTGTCTGAGAGTGTCAGAGAGTGATAGAGAGTGTCAAATTGTGTCAGAGTGTGATAGAGAGTGATGGAGAGTGTCAGAGAGTTTCAGAGAGTGTCAGAGAGTGATAGAAAGTGTCAGAGAGTGATAACGAGTGTCTGAGAGTGACAGAGAGTGTCTGAGGGTGTCAGTCAGTGTCAGAGAGTGATAGAAAGTGTCTGAGAGTGTCAGAGAATGTCAGATTGTGTCAGAGTGTGTCAGAGAGTGATGGAGAGTGATGGAGAGTGTCTGACAGTGTCAGAGAGTGTCAGAGTGTGTCAGAGAATGTCAGAGAGCGATAGAGTGTGTCAGAGAGTGTCAGAGAGTGATAGAGAGTGTCAGAGAGTGTCAGAGTGTGTCAGAGAGTGTCAGAGAGTGTCAGAGAGTGTCAGAGAGAGTGTGAGTGTGTCAGAGAGTGTCAGAGAGTGAGAGAGAGTGTCTGAGAGTGTCTGAGAGAGACAGAGAGTTTCTGAGAGTTTCTGTGAGTGTCAGAGAGTGATAGAGAGTGTCTGAGAGTGTCTGAGAGTGTCAGCGAGTGATAGAGAGTGATAGAGAGTGTCTGAGTGTGTCTGAGAGTGTCTGAGAGTGTCAGCGAGTGATCGAGAGTGATAGGGAGTTTCTGAGAATGTCAGAGAGTGTCAAGAGAGTGATAGAGAGTGATAGAGAGTGTCTGAGAGTGTCAGAGAGTGATAGAGCGTGTCTGAGAGTGCCAGTGAGTGTCAGAGAGTGATAGAGAGTGTCTGAGAGTGTCAGAGACTGTCAGAGAGTGATATCGAGTGACAGAGAGTGTCTGAGAGTGTCAGAGAGTGTCAGAGAGTGATAGCGAGTGTCTGAGAGTGTCTGAGAGTGTCAGAGAATGATAGAGAGTGGCTGGGAGTGTCAGAGAGTGATAGAGAGTGTCAAATTGTGTCAGAGTGTGTCAGAGAGTGATAGAAAGTGTCAGAGAGTGATAGAGAGTGTCTGAGAGTGTCTGAGAGTGTCTGAGAGTGACAGAGAGTGTCTGAGGGTGTCAGTCAGTGTCAGAGAGTGATAGAGAGTGTCTGAGAGTGTCAGAGAATGTCAAATTGTGTCAGAGTGTGTCAGAGAGTGATGGAGAGTGATTGAGAGTGTCTCACAGTGTCAGAGTATGTCAGAGAATGTCAGAGAGCGATAGAGTGTGTCAGAGAGTGTCAGAGAGAGTCAGAGAGTGTCAGAGAGTGATAGAGAGTGTCAGAGAGTGTCAGAGTGTGTCAGAGAGTGTCAGAGAGTGTCAGAGAGTGTCAGTGTGTCAGAGAGTAACAGAGAGTGATAGAGAGTGATAGAGAGTGTCTGAGAGTGTCAGAAAGTGTCAGAGTGTGTCAGAGAGTGATAGAGAGTGATAGAGAGTGTCTGAGAGTGTCAGAGTGTGTCAGAGAGTGATAGAAAGTGTCAGTGAGTGATAGAGACCGTCTGAGAGTGTCAGAGATTGATAGAGAGTGTCAGAGACTGTCAGAGAGTGATAGAGAGTGATAGAGAGTGTCTGAGAGTGTCAGAGAGAGTCAGAGAGCGATAGCGAGTGTCTGAGAGTGTCTGAGAGTGTCAGAGAATGATAGAGAGTGTCTGAGAGTGTCATAGAGTGATAGAGAGTGTCTGAGAGTGTCAGAGAGTGATAGAGAGTGTCAAATTGTGTCAGAGTGTGATCGAGAGTGATGGAGAGTGTCAGAGAGTTTCAGAGTGTGTCAGAGAGTGTCAGAGAGTGATAGAGAGTGTCTGAGAGTGTCAGAAAGTGATAGAGAGTGTCAGAGAGTGATAGAGAGTATCTGAGATTGTCTGAGATTATCTGAGAGTGTCAGAGGGTGTCAGAGTGTGATAGAAAGTGTCAGAGAGTGTCTGAGAGATTCAGAGAGTGATATAAAGTGTCAGAGAGTGTCTGAGAGTGTCAGAAAGTGTCAGAAAGTGTCAGAGTTTGTCAGAGAGTGATAGAGAGTGATAGAAAGTGTCATAGAGTGATAGAGAGTGTCTGAGAGTGTCAGAGAGTGATAGAGAGTGTCTGAGAGTTTCAGAGAATGTCAGAGAGTGATAGAGAGTGTCTGAGAGTGATAGAGAGTGTCTGAGATTGATAGAGAGTGTCTGAGAGTGTCAGAGACTGTCAGAGAGTATCAGAGTTTGATAGAGAGTGTCCGAGAGTGTCAGAGAGTGATAGAGAGTGATAGAGTGTGATAGAGAGTGTCTTTGAGTGTCAGAGAGTGTCAGAGAGTGATAGAGAATGTCAGAGAGTGATCGAGAGTGTCTGAGAGTGTCAGTGAGTGACAGCGTATGTCAGAGAGTGATAGAGAGTGTCAGAGATTGTCAGAGTGTGTCAGAGAGTAACAGAGAGGGATAGAGAGTGATAGAGAGTGTCTGAGAGTGTCAGAATGTGTCAGAGAGTGACAGAGAGTGATAGAGAGTGATAGAGAGTGTCTGAGAGTGTCAGAGTGTGTCAGAGTGTGTCAGAGAGTGATAGAGAGTGTCAGTGAGTGTTAGAGACTGTCTGAGAGTGTCAGAGATTGATAGAGAGTGTCTGAGAGTGTCAGAGAGTGATAGAGAGTGTCAGAGACTGATAGAAAGTGTCTGAGATTGTCAGAGTGTGTCAGAGAATGTCAAAGAATGTCTGAGTGTGTCAGAGAGCAACAGAGAGTGACAGAGAGTGATAGAAAGTGTCAGAGAGTGTCAGAGACTGTCAGAGTGTGTCAGAGTTTGATAGAGAGTGAGAGAGAGTGTCTGAGAGTGTCAGAAAGTGTCAGAGTGTGTCAGAGAGTGATAGAGAGTGACAGAAAGTGTCAGAGAGTGATAGAGAGTGTCTGAGAGTGTCAGAGAGTGATAGAGAGTGTCTGAGAGGTTCAGAGAATGTCAGAGAGTGATAGAGAGTGTCTGAGAGTGATAGAGAGTGTCTGAGAGTGTCAGAGACTGTCAGAGAGTGATAGAGAGTGTCTGAGAGTGTCAGAGAGTGTCAGAGAGTGATAGCGAGTGTCTGAGAGTGTCTGAGAGTGTCAGAGAATGATAGAGAGTGTCTGAGAGTGTCATAGAGTGACAGAGAGTGTCTGAGAGTGTCAGAGAGCGATAGAGAGTGTCAAATTGTGTCAGAGTGTGATAGAGAGTGATGGAGAGTGTCAGAGAGTTTCAGAGTGTGTCAGAGAGTGTCAGAGAGTGATAGAAAGTGTCAGAGAGTGATAGAGAGTGTCTGAGAGTGACAGAGAGTGTCTGAGGGTGTCAGTCAGTGTCAGAGAGTGATAGAGAGTGTCTGAGAGTGTCAGAGAATGTCAGATTGTGTCAGAGTGTGACAGAGAGTGATGGAGAGTGATGGAGAGTGTCTGACAGTGTCAGAGAGTGTCAGAGTATGTCAGAGAATGTCAGAGACCGATAGAGTGTGTCAGAGAGTGTCAGAGAGTGTCAGAGAGTGTCAGAGAGTGTCAGAGTGTGTCAGAGTGTGTCAGAGAGTGATAGAGAGTGATAGAGAGTGTCTGAGAACTGTCAGAGTGTGTCAGAGAGTAACAGAGAGTGATAGAGAGTGATAGAGAGTGTCTGAGAGTTTCAGAAAGTGTCAGAGTGTGTCAGAGAGTGATAGAGAGTGATAGAGAGTGTCTGAGAACTGTCAGAGTGTGTCAGAGAGTGATAGAGTGTGTCAGTGAGTGATAGAGACTGTCTGAGAGTGTCAGAGATTGATAGAGAGTGTCAGAGACTGTCAGAGAGTGACAGAGAGTGATAGAGAGTGTCTGAGAGTGTCAGAGTGTCAGAGAGTGTCAGAGAGTGATAGCGAGTGTCTGAGAGTGTCTGAGAGTGTCAGAGAATGATAGAGAGTGTCTGAGAGTGTCATAGAGTGATAGAGAGTGTCTGAGAGTGTCAGAGAGTGACAGAGAGTGTCAAATTGTGTCAGAGTGTGATAGAGAGTGATGGAGAGTGTCAGAGAGTTTCAGAGTGTGTCAGAGAGTGTCAGAGTGTGTCAGAGAGTAACAGAGAGGGATAGAGAGTGATAGAGAGAGTCTGAGAGTGTCAGAAAGTGTCAGAGAGTGATAGAACATAGAACATAGAACATAGAAAAATACAGCACAGAACAGGCCCTTCGGCCCACGATGTTGTGCCGATCCTTTGTCCTCTGTCAAGGACAATTTAATCTATACCTCATCATTCTCCTTTATCCATATACCTATCTAAAAGCCGTTTGAAAGTCCCTAAAGTTTCTGACTCAACAACTTCCCCAGGCAAGGCATTCCATGCCCCGACCACTCTCTGGGTAAAGAACCTTCCCCTGACATCCCCCTTATATCTCCCACCCTTCACCTTAAATTTATGACCCCTTGTAACGCTTTGCTCCACCCGGGGAAAAAGTTTCTGACTGTCTACCCTATCTATTCCCCTGATCATCTTATAAACCTCTATCATGTCACCCCTCATCCTTCTCCGTTCTAATGAGAAGAGGCCTAGAATGTTCAGCCTTTCCTCGTAAGACTTATTCTCCATTCCAGGCAACATCCTGGTAAATCTCCTCTGCACCCTCTCCAAGGCTTCCACATCCTTCCTAAAATGAGGCGACCAGAACTGCACACAGTACTCCAAATGAGGCCTTACCAAGGTCCTGTACAGCTGCATCATCACCTCACGGCTCTTAAATTCAATCCCTCTGCTAATGAACGCTAACACCCCATATGCCTTCTTCACAGCCCTATCCACTTGAGTTGCAACTTTCAACGATCTATGCACATAGACCCCAAGGTCTCTCTGCTCCTCCACATGCCCAAGAACCCTACCGTTAACCCAGTATTTTGCATTCGTGTTTGTCCTTCCAAAATGGACGACCTCACACTTTTCAGGGTTAAACTCCATCTGCCACTTTTCAGCCCAGCACTGCAACCTATCCAAGTCCCTTTGCAGACGACAATAGCCCTCCTCGGTATCCACAACTCCACCAACCTTTGTATCATCTGCAAATTTACTGACCCACCCTTCGACTTCCTCATCCAAGTCGTTAATAAAAATCACAAACAGGAGAGGACCCAGAACTGATCCCTGCGGCACGCCACTGGTAACTGGGCTCCAGGCTGAGTATTTACCATCTAAGACCACTCTCTGCCTTCTATCAGTTAGCCAATTCTTAATCCAACTGGCCACATTCCCCACTATCCCATGCCTCCTGACTTTCTCCATAAGTCTACCATGGGGGACCTTATCAAATGCCTTACTAAAATCCATGTACACCACATCCACTGGTTTACCCTCATCCACTTGCTTGGTCACCTGCTCAAAGAATTCAATCAGGCTTGTGAGGCAAGACCTACCCCTCACAAAACCGTGCTGACTGTCCCGAATCAAGCAGTGTCTTTCCAGATGCTCAGAAATCCTATCCCTCAGCACCTTTTCCATCAACTTGCCTACCACCGAAGTAAGACTAACTGGCCTGTAATTCCCAGGGTTGTTCCTATTCCCTTTCTTGAACAGGGGCACAACATTTGCCACCCTCCAATCACCTGGTACCACCCCCGTCAACAGAGAAGATGAAAAGATCATTGCCAGCGGCTCTGCAATTTCATCCCTTGCTTCCCATAACATCCTTGGATATACCCCGTCAGGCCCGGGAGACTTGTCTATCTTCAAGTTATTCAAAAACCCCAACACATCTTCCCTCCTAACGAGCACTTCCTCGAGCTTACCAGTCTGTTTCACACCGTCCTCTTCAGTAATACACCCCTTCTCATTCGTAAATACCGAAGAGAAGTACTCATTCAAAACCTCACTTATCTCTTCCGGCTCAACACACAGTCTCCCGCTATTGTCCTTGACCGGACCTACGGTCCCCCTAGTCATCCTCATATTTCTGACATACGCGTAAAAGGCCTTGGGGTTTTCTTTTATCCTACCCGCCAAGCATTTTTCATGCCCTCTCTTAGCTCTCCTAATCCCTTTCTTCAGATCCTTCCTGGCCATCTTGTATCCCTCCAGAGCTATGCCTGTGCCCTTTTTCCTCAACCTTATATACGCATCCTTCTTCTTCCTAACAAGACTCTCAACCTCTCTTGTCAACCACGGTTCCCTCACATGACCATCCCTTCCCTGTCTGACAGGGACATGCTTATCAATGGCCCCTACTATCTGCTCCTTGAAAAAGTTCCACATTTTGACCGTGCCCTTCCCTGCCAGCATATGCTCCCAACATATGCTCCTCAGTTCCTGCCTGACAGCATCATATCTACCCTTCCCCCAATTGTAAACCTTGCCCTGTTGCACATACCTATCCCTCTCCATTACCACAGTGAATGCTATAGAATTGTGATCACTATCTCCAAAGTGCTCGCCCACCAACAGCTCTATCACTTGCCCTGGTTCATTACCTAGTACCAAATCCAATATTGCCTCCCCTCTGGTCGGGCAGTCTACATACTGAGTCAGAAAAGCTTCCTGGACATACTGCACAAACACTACCCCATCCAAACTATTCGATCTAAAGAGTTGCCAATCAATATTTGGGAAGTTGAAATCCCCCATAATTACTACCCTGTGACTTCTGCTCCTTTCCAAAATCTGTTTCCCAATCTGCTCTTCCACCTCCCTGCTGCTATTGGGGGGCCGATAGAAAACTCCCATCAAGGTGACTGCTCCTTTCCTGTTCCTGACCTCAACCCACAGTGCCTCAGTCGGCAGATCCTCCTCGAAAATTCTTTCAGCAGTTGTTACACTATTTCTAACTAACAATGCCACCCCCCCACCTCTTTTACCACCATTCCTAATCTTATGAAAACATCTATAAGCAGGTACCTCCAAGAACCATTCCTCCCCCTCACCTATCCACGTTTCAGTGATGGCCACAACATCGTAGTCCCAAGTGCCCATCCACGCCTTCAATTCACTCACCTTATTCCTGATGCTTCTTGCGTTGAAGTATACGCACTTTAACCCTTCTCCGTGCCCATCTGTCCTCTGCGACAGTGCTACCTTCCCCAATACCTCACTACACTCTTTGTCTTTCTGAGTGGACCCACTGGTCCCTGGACTACAAGTCCGGTTCCCATCCCCCTCCCAAACTAGTTTAAACCCTCCCAAACAGTACTAGCAAACCTCCTTCCCAGGATATTGGTGCCCCTCTGGTTCAGATGCAGCCCGTCCTGTTTGAACAGGTCCCATCTTCCCCAGAATGCAGTCCAATTTAATGCGGAGAAGTGTGAGGTGATTCACTTTGGAAGGAGTAACAGCAATGCAGAGTACTGGGCTAATGGGAAGATTCTTGGTAGTGTAGATGAGCAGAGAGATCTTGGTATCCAGGTACATAAATCCCTGAAAGTTGCTACCCAGGTTAATAGGGCTGTTAAGAAGGCATATGGTGTGTTAGCCTTTATTAATAGGGGGATCGAGTTTCAGAGCCACGGGGTCATGATGCAGCTGTACAAAACTCTGGTGAGGCCGCACCTGGAGTATTGCGTGCAGTTCTGGTCACCGCATTATAGGAAGGATGTCGAAGCTTTGGAAAGGGTGCAGAGGAGATTTACTAGGATGTTGCCTGGTATGGAAGGAAGGTCTTACGAGGAAAGGCTGAGGGACTTGGGGTTGTTTTCGTTAGAGAGAAGGAGGAGGAGAGGTGACTTAATAGAGACATACAAGATAATCAGAGGGTTAGATAGGGTGGATAGTGAGAGTCTTTTTCCTCGGATGAGGATGGCAAACACGAGGGGACATAGCTTTAAGTTGAGGGGTGAAAGATATAGGACAGATGTCAGAGGTAGTTTCTTTACGCAGAGAGTAGTAGGGGCGTGGAACGCCCTGCCTGCAACAGTAGTAGACTCGCCAACTTTAAGGGCATTTAAGTGGTCATTGGATAGACATATGGATGTAAATGGAATAGTGTAGGTCAGATGATCGGCGCAACATCGAGGGCCGAAGGGCCTGTACTGCGCTGTAATATTCTAAATTCTAAATTCTAAATTATCACTCTCTGACACTCTCTGACTTTCTCTGACACTCTCCATCACTCTCTATCACTCTCTATCACTCTCTACCACTCTCTGACATTCTCTGACAATCTCTATCACTCTCAGACACTCTGATACAATCTCTGACACTCTCAGACACACTCTATCACTCTCTGACACTCTCTGTCACTCTCAGACACTCTCTATCACTCTATACAGATCTCTCACATTCTCTGACAATATCTATCACTCTCAGACACTCACTGACACACTCTGACATTCTCAGAGGCTCTCTGACACTCTCAGACACTCTCAGACACTCTCTTTCACTCTCTGACACTCTCAGACACTCACTATCATTCTCTGACATTCTCTGACACTCTCTATTGCTCTCTGACACTCTCAGACACTCTCAGACAATCTCTCTCACTCTCTGAAACTCTCTGACATTCTCAGACAATCTCTGATACTCTCTGACACTCTCAGACACTCTCTGACTCTCTCTGACACTCTCTGATGCTCTCTATCAATCTCTATCCCGCGCTGACACACAGTGACACTCTCTGACATTCTCCGATACTTCCTCACACTCTCAGACACTCTCGGACAATCTCTCTCACTCTCTGAAACTCTCTGACACTCTCAGACAATCTCTGACACTCTCTGACACTCTCAGTCACTCTCTGACACTCTCTGACACTTTCAGACACTCTCTGACACTCTCTGACACTCTCTATCACTCTCTATCACTCTCTGAGACACTCTGACACTCTCTGAAACTCCCTGACACTCTCTGACACTCTCAGACACTCTCAGACTATCTCTCTCAATCTCTGACACTCTCAGACACCCCTTGAAACTCTCAGACATTCTCAGACACTCTCTATCACTCTCTGACACTCTCTGACATCTCTGACACTCTCTATCACTCTCTGACATCTCTGACACTCTCTATCACTCTCTGACACTCTCTGGCACACTCAGACACTCTCAGACTCTCTCAGACTCTCTCTGACACTCTCTGACACTCTCTGACACTCTCAGACACTCTCTATCACTCTCTATCACTCTCAGAAACTCTCAATCTCTCTCTGACACTCTCTGACACTCTCAGGCACTCTCAATCACTCTCTGACAATCTCTGACAATCTCTGACAACCTCAGATAGTCTCTCTCACTCTCTGACACTCTCAGACACTCTCTATCACTCTCTGACACTCTCTGACACTCTCTATCACTCTCTGACATTCTCTGACTCTCTCTATCTCTCTCTGACACTCTCTGACAATGTCAGACACTCTCGGACAATCTCTCTCACTCTCTGAGACTCTCTGACGCTCTCACACACTCACTGACACTCTCTGGCACTCTCAGACACTCTCCGACACTCTCAGACACTCTCAATCACTCTCAGGCTCTCTCTGACACACTCTGACACTCTCTCACACTCTCAGACTCTCTCTTTCACTCTCAGACACTCTCTATCACTCTCTGACACTCTCTGACACTCTCAGACACTCTCTGACACTCTCATAAACGCTCTATCAATCTCTATCACTCTCTGACACAATCTGACACACTCTGACACACTCTGACACACTCTGACCCTCTCTGACAGTCTCAGACACTCTCTATCACTCTCTGACACACTCTAACAATCTCTGACACTCTCAGACACTCTCAGACACTCTCAGACACTCACTAACACTCTCTATCACTCTCTGACACTCTCTATCACTCTCTATCACTCTCTGACACTCTCTGTCACTCTCTGAAACTCTCTGACACTCTCTGAAACTCAATGACACTCTCTGACACTCCCTATCACTCTCTATCACTCTCTGACACTCTCTGACACTCTCTGACACTCTCAGACGCTCTCTGCCACTCTCTGACACTCTCTATCACTCTCTATCACTTTATGACACTCTCTATCACTCTCTGAAACTCTCTGACACTCTCTATCAATCAATCACTCTCTCTGACACTCTCTATCACTCTCTATCACTCTCTATCACTCTCTGACACTCTCTGACACACTCTGACACTCTCTGACACTCTCAGACACTCTCTATCACTCTTTATCACTCTCTGGCACTCTCTGACACTCTCAGACACATTCAATTACTTTCTAACTCTCTCTGAAACTCTTTGACACTCTCTATCACGGTATGACACTCTCTGACACTCTCGATCACTCTCTATTACTCTCTGACACACTCAGACACTCTCTGACACTCTCTGACACTCTCTATCACTCTCTGACACTCTCTGACACTCTCAGACACTCTCAGACACTCTCTATCACTCTGTATCACTCTCTATCACTCTCAATCACTCTCTGGCTCTCTCTGACACACTCTGACACACTCTGACACTCTCTCACACTCTCAAACACTCTCTTTCACTCTCAGACACTCTCTATTACTCTCTGACACTCTCTGACACTCTCAGACTCTCTCTGACACTCTCAGACACTCTCTATCACTCTCTGACACTCTCTGACACTCTCAGACACTCTCTGGCACTCTCATACACTCTCTATCAATCTATATCACTCTCTGACTCAATCTGACACACTCTGACTCACTCTGACACTCTCTGACACTCTCTGACAGTCTCAGACACTGTCTATCACACTCTGACACACTCTGACAATCTCTGACACTCTCAGACACTCTCAGACACTCTCAGACACTCACTAACACTCTCAATCACTCTCTGACACTCACTAACACTCTCTATCACTCTCTGACACTCTCTATCACTCTCTGAAACTCTCTGACACTCTCTGAAACTCAGTGACACTCTCTGACACTCCCTATCACTCTCTATCACTCTCTGACACTCTCTGACACTCTCTGACACTCTCAGACGCTCTCAGACGCTCTCTATCACTCTCTGACACTCTATATCACTCTCTATCACTTTCTGACACTCTCTATCCCTCTCTGACACTCTCTATCACTCTCTGAATCTCTCTGACACTCTCTATCAATCAATGACACTCTCTGACACTCTCTAACACTCTCTATCACTCTCTGACACACTCTGACACTCTCTGACACTCTCAGACACTCTCTATCACTCTTTATCACTCTCTGGCACTCTCTGACACTCTCTGACACTCTCAGACACATGCAATCACTTTCTATTTCTCTCTGACACTCTTTGACACTCTCTATCATGGTATGACACTCTCTGACACTCTCTATCACTCTCTATTACTCGCTGACACACTCTGACACTCTCTGACACACTCTGACACTCTCAGACACTCTCTATCACTCTCTGACTCTCTCAGACACTCTCTGACACTCTCATACACTCTCTATCAATCTCTATCACTCTCTGACACAATCTGACACACTCTGACACACTCTGACACACTCTGACACTCTCTGACAGTCTCAGACACTCTCTATCACTCTCTGACACACTCTGACAATCTCTGACTCTCTCAGACACTCTCAGACACTCTCAGACACTCTATATCACTCTCTGGCACTCACTGATACTCGCAGACACTCTCTGTCACTCTCAGACACCTCAGACACTCTCTATCACTCTCTGACACTCTCTGACACTCGCTGACACTCTCTGACGCTCTGTGACACTCTCTGACACTCTCTATCACTCTATGACACTCTTTGACAATCTCTATCACTCTCTATCACTCTCTGACACTCTGTGACACACTCAAACACTCTCTATCACTCCCCATCACTCTCTGACAGAGTCTGACAGTCTCTGACACTCTCAGACTCTCTCAGACACTCTCTATCACTCTCTATCTCGCTCTGACACTCTCTGACACTCTCTGACACACTCTGACAGTCTCAGACACTCCATATCACTCTCTGACACTCACTGACACTCGCAGACACTCTCTGTCACTCTCAGACACCTCAGACACTCTCTATCATTCTCGGACACTCTCTGACACTCTCTGACGCTCTCTGAGACTCTCTGACACTCTATCACTCTATGAAACTCTCTGACACTCTCTGACACTCTCTATCACTCTCTGACACTCTCTGACACACTCAGACACTCTCTATCACTCTCTATCACTCTCTGACACACTCTGACAGTCTCTGACACTCTCAGATTCTCTCAGAAACTCTCTGACAATCTCTATCACCCTATATCACGCTCTGACACTCTCTGACTCTCTCTGACACTCTCTGACACTCTCAGAAACTCTCTATCACTCTCTATCACTCTCTGACACTCTCTGACACTCGCTATCAATCTCTGACACTCTCTATCACTCTCTGAAACTCTCTGACCCTCTCTGACACTCTCTATCACTCTCTGACACTCTCTATCACTCTCTATCACTCTCTGACACTCTCTGTCACTCTCTGAAACTCTCTGACACTCTCTGAAACTCAATGACACTCTCTGACACTCCCTATCACTCTCTATCACTCTCTGACACTCTCTGACACTCTCTGACACTCTCAGACGCTCTCTGCCACTCTCTGACACTCTCTATCACTCTCTATCACTTTATGACACTCTCTATCACTCTCTGAAACTCTCTGACACTCTCTATCAATCAATCACTCTCTCTGACACTCTCTATCACTCTCTATCACTCTCTATCACTCTCTGACACTCTCTGACACACTCTGACACTCTCTGACACTCTCAGACACTCTCTATCACTCTTTATCACTCTCTGGCACTCTCTGACACTCTCAGACACATTCAATTACTTTCTAACTCTCTCTGAAACTCTTTGACACTCTCTATCACGGTATGACACTCTCTGACACTCTCGATCACTCTCTATTACTCTCTGACACACTCAGACACTCTCTGACACTCTCTGACACTCTCTATCACTCTCTGACACTCTCTGACACTCTCAGACACTCTCAGACACTCTCTATCACTCTGTATCACTCTCTATCACTCTCAATCACTCTCTGGCTCTCTCTGACACACTCTGACACACTCTGACACTCTCTCACACTCTCAAACACTCTCTTTCACTCTCAGACACTCTCTATTACTCTCTGACACTCTCTGACACTCTCAGACTCTCTCTGACACTCTCAGACACTCTCTATCACTCTCTGACACTCTCTGACACTCTCAGACACTCTCTGGCACTCTCATACACTCTCTATCAATCTATATCACTCTCTGACTCAATCTGACACACTCTGACTCACTCTGACACTCTCTGACACTCTCTGACAGTCTCAGACACTGTCTATCACACTCTGACACACTCTGACAATCTCTGACACTCTCAGACACTCTCAGACACTCTCAGACACTCACTAACACTCTCAATCACTCTCTGACACTCACTAACACTCTCTATCACTCTCTGACACTCTCTATCACTCTCTGAAACTCTCTGACACTCTCTGAAACTCAGTGACACTCTCTGACACTCCCTATCACTCTCTATCACTCTCTGACACTCTCTGACACTCTCTGACACTCTCAGACGCTCTCAGACGCTCTCTATCACTCTCTGACACTCTATATCACTCTCTATCACTTTCTGACACTCTCTATCCCTCTCTGACACTCTCTATCACTCTCTGAATCTCTCTGACACTCTCTATCAATCAATGACACTCTCTGACACTCTCTAACACTCTCTATCACTCTCTGACACACTCTGACACTCTCTGACACTCTCAGACACTCTCTATCACTCTTTATCACTCTCTGGCACTCTCTGACACTCTCTGACACTCTCAGACACATGCAATCACTTTCTATTTCTCTCTGACACTCTTTGACACTCTCTATCATGGTATGACACTCTCTGACACTCTCTATCACTCTCTATTACTCGCTGACACACTCTGACACTCTCTGACACACTCTGACACTCTCAGACACTCTCTATCACTCTCTGACTCTCTCAGACACTCTCTGACACTCTCATACACTCTCTATCAATCTCTATCACTCTCTGACACAATCTGACACACTCTGACACACTCTGACACACTCTGACACTCTCTGACAGTCTCAGACACTCTCTATCACTCTCTGACACACTCTGACAATCTCTGACTCTCTCAGACACTCTCAGACACTCTCAGACACTCTATATCACTCTCTGGCACTCACTGATACTCGCAGACACTCTCTGTCACTCTCAGACACCTCAGACACTCTCTATCACTCTCTGACACTCTCTGACACTCGCTGACACTCTCTGACGCTCTGTGACACTCTCTGACACTCTCTATCACTCTATGACACTCTTTGACAATCTCTATCACTCTCTATCACTCTCTGACACTCTGTGACACACTCAAACACTCTCTATCACTCCCCATCACTCTCTGACAGAGTCTGACAGTCTCTGACACTCTCAGACTCTCTCAGACACTCTCTATCACTCTCTATCTCGCTCTGACACTCTCTGACACTCTCTGACACACTCTGACAGTCTCAGACACTCCATATCACTCTCTGACACTCACTGACACTCGCAGACACTCTCTGTCACTCTCAGACACCTCAGACACTCTCTATCATTCTCGGACACTCTCTGACACTCTCTGACGCTCTCTGAGACTCTCTGACACTCTATCACTCTATGAAACTCTCTGACACTCTCTGACACTCTCTATCACTCTCTGACACTCTCTGACACACTCAGACACTCTCTATCACTCTCTATCACTCTCTGACACACTCTGACAGTCTCTGACACTCTCAGATTCTCTCAGAAACTCTCTGACAATCTCTATCACCCTATATCACGCTCTGACACTCTCTGACTCTCTCTGACACTCTCTGACACTCTCAGAAACTCTCTATCACTCTCTATCACTCTCTGACACTCTCTGACACTCGCTATCAATCTCTGACACTCTCTATCACTCTCTGAAACTCTCTGACCCTCTCTGACACTCAATGACACTCTCTGCAACTCCCTATCACTCTTAATCACTCTCTGACACTCACTATCACTCTCTATCACTCTCTGACACTCTCTATCACTCTCTATCACTCTCTGAGACTCTATCACTCTCTATCACTTTCTGACACTCTCTATCACTCTCTGACAATCTCTATCACTCTCGGAAACTCTCTGACACTCTCTATCACTCAATGCCACTCTCTGACACTATCTATCACTCTCCGACACTCTCTGACACACTCTGACACTCTCTGACACTCTCTATCACTCTTTATCACTCTCTGACACTCTCTGACACTCTCAGACACTCACTATCACTCTCTATCACTCTCTGACACTCTCTATCAATCTCTATCAATCTCTGACACTCTCTATCACTCTCTGAAACTCTCTGACACTCTCTGACTCTCAACGACACTCTCTGAAACTCCCTATCACTCTTAATCACTCTCTGACACTCTCTATCTCTCTCTATCACTCTCTGACAATCTCTATCACTCTTGGAAACTCTCTGACACTCTCTATCACTCAATGCCACTCTCTGACACTCTCTATCACTCTCTATCACTCTCTATCACTCTCTGACACTCTCTGACACACTCTGACACTCTCTGACACTCTCTGACACTCTCAGACACTCTCTATCACTCTCTATCACTCAATGACACTCTATGACACTCTCTATCACTCTCCATCGCTCTGTGACACTCTCTGACACACTCTGACACTCTCAGACACTCTCGAGCACTTTTTATCACTCTGACACTCTAAGACATTCTGTGACACGGCATACGGCATGCTTTCCTTCATCGGACGGGGCATTGAGTACAAGAGTTGGCAGGTCATGTTACAGTTGTATAGGACTTTGGTTCGGCCACATTTGGAATACTGCGTACAGTTCTGGTCGCCACATTATCAAAAGGATGTGGATGCTTTGGAGAGGGTGCAGAGGAGGTTCACCAGGATGTTGCCTGGTATGGAGGGCGCTAGCTATGAAGAGAGGTTGAGCAGATTAGGATTATTTTCATTAGAAAGACGGAGGTTGAGGGGGGACCTGATTGAGGTGTACAAAATCATGAGAGGTATAGACAGGGTGGATAGCAAGAGGCTTTTTCCCAGGGT